>NW_027466956.1:2442500-2840000 GCF_046128005.1 Genypterus blacodes
AGCTAGATAAGATAACTCTGAATATCAGTGTGTATCCGTATGCACAACGCTGTTCTGCAGGGACGGATATGGAGATGCTGATTTGGAAATCTGTCTAGGAACATGCAAATGTATGCAAATACAACCTCCGTGTGTGTGTGTGTGTGTGTGTGTGTGTGTGTGTGTGTGTGTGTGAGGCTAAAACACATGCCAGCAGTTGTGCATATATGTTTGCATTTGTACACTTATATGCAAATAGAATCTGTTTGTCTCTGTGAGTGAATGTGTGTATGGAGCTGTGAGTGTGTGTGCGAGCGCGCACATGCTTGTCAGCGTGCGTCAGTTGTTTTTTATACTGATATGCAATGCGCGTCTGTGTTTGTGTCTCGTTTGCTTGTATTCTTGAATGCATCTGTGATGAGTGTGTGTGTGTGTGTGTGTGTGTGCGTGCGTGTGTGTGTGTGTGCGTGTGTGTGCGTGTGTGTGTGTGTCTGTGCGTGCGTGCGTGTGTGTGTGTCTGTTTGGGTGTGTGTGTGTGTGTGTGTGTGTGTGTGTGTGTGTGAGAGCATGTGCATGAAAGCCCATATGTTTGCTATAAAGACTGTGAGTAATTGCCAGAGTGCTCATCTACGTGCGTGTGTGCGTGTGTGTGTGTGTGTGTGTGTGTGTTTCAGCGGCCATATGCAGTGACACACCGCTCATTGTTATCCATAGGTGCTTGTTTGTTTTGGAGCATGTATGTGTAAATGAGAGAGATGGAGGGACGTTAGATTAAATCTGTTTGGTCCAATATGCACACGACGAGAGACGTCTGAAGAGAGAGAAGGAGAAAGAAACAGATGAAATGGAAGGAAATGATGCAAGGAAAGACAAAAGAGGGAAGATGAAGAGAAACAAAAACAAGAAAAACAGAGAGAAGAGGATGAAAGCAGAGGATGCAAAAAGTCAGAAGAGAGACTTGGCTTGGTTATTTAGTTCCCATCATGCCACTCTGCCATGACTTGGACATCTGCCCCTTGACCTAACAAATAGAGCTTGTATCACTTAAGCTGAGCATACGCCACGGTTTGCCTTCATTTCAGACGCGATTCCATATTGCAGCTGCAGTCAAACAGCTCATTTGGGAATCAGCTGCCAAAAGTGCAAAGTAGCATGGACGGCACAACGGAGTGCTTAAATGGACCCAGGGCTGCCAGCTTCAGCCTCACAGTGTACGCTTAACCTTAGGATGACTTCATCATTCATATTTCAATGCTTTTCACTGAAAAATACTTTTACATTGTGAGATTTATAAGTCAAAATCTTAGAATCGATAGAAATAATCCCTTAGTGATCACTGATTTTAAAGAAGATATAACTAAGAACACAAATAAAGAGTAAATGTATTGATAAGAGTGTGTGTGTGTGTGTGTGTGTGTGTGTGTGTGTGTGTGTGTGTGTGTGTGTGTGTGTGTGCGTGTGTGTGTGTGCGTCATACTAACACATCCATATGCATGTATGTAAATGTGTGATTAGACAACCATGTGTGTAATGAGTGTATGGACGTATGTGTGTACAGGTGCTTGGTGCTCTCTCTCCCTCTCTCTCTCTCTCTCCCTCTCTCTCTCTCTCTCTCTCTCTCTCTCTCTCTCTCTCTCTCCTCTCTCTCTCTCTCTCCCTCTCTCTCTCTCTCTCGCTCTCTCTGTCTCTGTGTGTGTCAGTGTGTCTGCATGTGCCCTCACCAGGTGTGTGTCCAGGTAGACCCTCAGGCTGTCCAGCTCCTGTTTGGGCTGCGTCCAGTTCTCTGTGCTGTCCAGCGCCTCTTGCAGCCATGAGATGAATCCGTCCAACTGCTGCACAAAACACTGGACGAGAGAAAACCAGAGGATTTCATTTAGCATTTTGAAAAATTTCAAATATAACGCATGAACAGTGCTTTCAGAAGTAAGCACAAAGAGAGAAATTAATGAAAAGTATAGATATCTTTAAAGAGAAGAAAGAAAGAAAGAAGGAAAGAAAGAAAGAAAGAAAGAAAGAAAGAAAGAAAGAAAGAAAGAAAGAAAGAAAGAAAGAAAGAAAGATATAGTGATACAGTAGGAGGGAGGGAGTGGTAGAGAAAGTAAATATGCAGAAAAATGCTTGAAAAAACAGGGGGAAGAGGGGCAGAGAGAGAACATAACAAAAACCATAATAAAGAAGAGATACAAAATGAAGGCAATGGAGAGATAAAGGAAGGAAGAGTGAAAAAGAAAGAGATAATTTAACATGGTTGTCTTCGTCTCCATCATTACCAAGTTGCCCTTCAAAGAGTGAGGAGACACATGAACAGACAGAAAAGAAAAGAAAGAATAACAGTGGAAGAGAGGAACGCCATTGTTTCTCTAATGGAAAGCTACTGCCACCTACTGGTCAGATGGAGGACTCATCTGTGTCAAGGAGGGAGCCTAAAATCTGAAATTGCTCCTAAAAGGCTTGAATAACCGCTGACTGAAACTGCACATTGGAAAAAGATCTTAAAATGTATTTAAGGTTATCAGAGAGGAGGTGGAACGCTGTGTCTTTGGTGAGAAATGTTGGAAGAATGTGCAGAGCCCAGCTGAGTCCAGGTGAATTCTCTGATCCACTATTGATTTCTCCTTTTTAAATCCACTTCACTCCTGAAGAGGAGCAGAGGAGACAGCTTTAAGGAGGAGTCTAAACCCTAAAGTCTTGAAGGAGAGATGGAGGTGAAGTAGAAGAAAGAGCAGGAGTTTTAAACCTTTGCTCAGGAAAAAGGTAGGGACATGATGACAAAGATGTTTCAATGTTGACATTCAGTAAAAAAAATCCAACAAAATAAATAGATCTAAACAAGGACTTTTTAGTTTACTTTAAGCAACCTCTCAGAAAGGGTGTTTCAACATTCAATACCTAACTTGGTGGTACCTCAGTGTGCACAGCAGTGCTGCTGCAAGGAGAATAGAAGTGGATCAGTGTCTGCTGCTATGAGGAATTGAGGCGTTTTGGGTGAGCCAAAGGTTTCTCACTCATTATGTCAGAAGAAAAACGTGATAGCGTACACTGTACATGAACATACATCCCATTTTTTCCTGGGACAGGCCCGTATTTTAGGTCTTTTTAAAGTGTCCAGACTTATTTACAAATAACATTAGCAAGCCAATCACTATGCTGCCTGTGTCTGGTCTGTTGTTAGTATACCTACAATAAGTGATTAGCATTGACACACTTTTGGGACACACTTTAGATAGCCATGACTAAACAGGTTTGTACCTGCAACAAAGAGCTCCAAAAATAATTGAAATTCTCAAGGAAAGATTCTTGCTTCAGTCTCCAGCAAGGTCATTTACGCACGGAGGTCACAGTGACATAACACAGCACATCAACACGACAAAGCACAAGGGAGCAGAGAGGAGTGCAAGTCCAAGTATTTGTGGAGTTTGGAATTTGGAATCAATATTTGGAATCTGATAAAGTGCATGTAAGTGAAGAACTTGTTGCCTATGTGTGTGTGTGTGTGTGTGTGTGTGTGTGTGTGTGTGTGTTGTTGTTGTGCAAGTTTCCGATCCAGTGACTGCACAGCTAAATTTATTTATGAAACTATGAGCCTAAATTTGCCTCAGCAAGAATAAAATCAGAGGCCATTGTTCGTAATGAGTTGGAGCCTTTGTTTGAAGAAGCGGTTTGGGTGGATTTGAACAGTTCTTTCATCACAGTAATGCTAGATGCGTCCAATCACAAAGACATAAAGCTTTTCCTCGTCCTTGTGCGTTACTTTAGACCAGAGAGCAGCATGAACGTTAAACTCATTGAGTTTTCCTCTCTAACTGGTGACAAATTAATATATTTTTTTCATTTTGGAATGCATAGCACTGCTTTTTATGAGAAACTAATGAAGGACAAATGCAACCTGCAAAATATTGCCTGAAGTGAAAAATACAAGACAGAGCAAAGCACAACCGCCCATGAGCCCACACCCCAGGTACTTGTTAGTTAGACTGTTTTTTTATTATTTTGTCGACCTACTTAATGACAGCAGATACTGAAAACTGTAATTGCGATGTGCTGGTTATGACTTTTGTCTTGTCTGGGCTGTAGGTTTGGTGTGTGTGCAGTGAGACTGACCCGTATTTAGCTGATATAGATCTGGTCAGCCTAGCACACTGCCATCTATTGGTAAAATCAATTTAGCCTTAAAGCTTTTGTGTCTACATGGCAGACAAAATCCTTGCTGACAGTGTCATGGTGAATCACTCACACGCTCTTTCTCACACTGCTGGCATCAGATCTAACGCTGTGTCTACTTGTAGACTTAGGCCGCATTTTCAGATCACGTGCTAATAGGGTGTGACACTCTTCTGTCGCAGACAATGCAATAAGAAACACACACATAAGACGCAATAACATAAGCCAGACCAGAAAAACTTAAGGGAATCTTAAAGCAAGTCCCACCTGGATGCATAGCGTTCCTTGCTCCCGTGGCCAGCACACCACTCGCCCATACACTCATTTTGAACATATCTGTGCTATCCGCCAGAATTCCGTGTACAACAGACACATTCCGGAGCTTTACGGAGAGTGTACAACTGACGCACGCACACGCAATATCTCTAAAATCCATTGTACATAGGCAGACCTCAAAGATCCTGTATGAATAATAAGTGTGGCTGTGACTGCAGATGATCAATAAGACATTGATAATATTTTCGACTCAAATGTTGTCTGGTATCGTTCAATTCACTCTGCCATTTGTTCCACAGAGAGAAAAGTAATGATGGAGTGAAAGAGGCCGAGCTGCTCAGTAAAACATCTGCCGCTCTGTGATGAGCTACACAGAAGGTAAATCTGATGGAAATGACTTCATGTGTGCGTTCATGCTAACACCTTGCCTACAAATCTCAGTATCTGTGTATGTCAGTTTGTATACGTGTCTGCATGCGTGAGGGGACGAGAGAGACACGTCGCCAAGCCAGTAATGTTTAAATAAATGCCAGTGTGTGTGTGTGTGTGTGTGTGTGTGTGTGTGTGTGTGTACCTCCACCTTACATTCATGTAAGATATGAACGTGTAGATTGATACAAGTGTGTTTATATGAGTTTGCTTGTGTGTGTGTGTGTGTGTGTGTGTGTGTGTGTGTGTGTGTGTGTGTGTGTGTGTGTGTGTGTGTGTGTGTGCGTGTTTGTTGCAAAACCTTGACCATTTGAGTGGCAGTATGTTTATTACAACCATGACCCCTAAAAAAATAAAATATATCAATATGATTTCTTCCATCTCTTCCCTGCTCATTATGGAGGAGAGATGGAAATCAAAAGTATCGATGAGAGAATGAAGGGGGGGGGGGGAGCAAAAGAGAGAGAGGAGGTTTAGCAAAAGAGGCAAGGAAAAAAGAGTAGAGTTAAGGTGTTAGGATAATGCTGAAGGTGAAGACTAGACAATAATCAAGAGAAGAAGAGGTGGAAGTACGATGAAGAAGAGAGCAGAGGGATGAAGAGCAGAGGATGTGGGTGTAGGTGTGAAGAGCCGCAGAGGGAGCGGTGACGGTCTGGATATCGACCATCATGCACTGGGCTGCTTAAGGTTCTTTGATGTATCTAAGGCAGCCAAGCTCCTGAGGGGCAGAGCGGCATGCTGGGAGCTGAAAGGCCTGATCTGATCCTGGATTCACTCTGATATCTGCTTCATCTCTTCCTCCTTTGGTTCAGCTCTCACCACTGGATAATTACCGCTCAGCTGAGAGTGGCTCTAAAGATCCACGCTGATAGATTTGGATATGTGATCCTCATGGACAGTATTTTGCAACGATAATGAATACGTCATACCGTGACCACATCTGTTCAAATCGTACATCAGGTCGAAAACAGTTGCGATTAAGAGTTTAACCACACTAAACCAGTGCTCATGTAGTCTTGGGGAAGCAAATGGCTCTTCAAGCTACTCGTGATTCTAAGTAGTAGAGCTGTAGCTATATAAGAAAAATGGAAAACAATGCTTAACATAATATGAACATCTGTATTTCTTGAATTGCAGTCCCCATTGAACACCATTCATTGTATTTCTAAACCATGGGTTCACACTGATTTCCATGTCTGAAATGAGAAATGTTATAACAGCAGAAAATATTACTGATTTAGTAACAAATCAGTCATGGAATCATGGTGCATGTCCATATCAAAGGAAAAACTATGAGAGGAATGTAGGTGTGTAAGTGTGATGCCTATGCTCAAGAGACTAGCTAGGCCAGTAGGTGTGTCTGTGTCTCATCTCAAGGACCTTGCACTCAGCAGGGTGCATTTACAGACCGTATGACATCATAGATGCTCGGCTGGGGTGTCCCATTTACAAAGACGCTTGAAATGTGCCCTTCTTCTTCTGAATTTCGAGTGCACACCCATGATGTTTACCCGGTCTCATAATTCCCACAAACCCTTTTTTTTCCGAGAAACTACTGAATCACAAACATAACAATGTGCTGTGTACTTATATAGCGCTTTTACGATGACCCATTCATACACTGGTGGCCGAGGCATACCATGCATGGAGCCAACATGCACATCAGGAGCAGTTAGGGGTTCAGTGTCTTGCTCAACAACGCTCTTAAATTGATCAGGTTGTCTAAAAAATGGGACTTAAACAACAGCAAAAAAGGTAAAAGAAACCAAAAACATGAATGCCATACATTTTTGTGCAAATCCAACTATTATTCTTAAAGTTATAGCTATTTCTAGCAACCTCTTTGAGTGGTAGAGCAAATTAAGCTCTCTGTCGGTTTCTGGTTTCCAGTCTGAGAACTAAAAGACGTATCCCCACCCCTACTGTGGGAACATCAGTCAAACGTGTGCCAGCTATGAATAAACAACAAGTTATGATACGTGTGATGTGATCTCAATATGAATTTGTGAAACCCAGGCTTTAGTGGATTTTGGACCTCATATCTCTGTGCATATCTGTTGACGTATTAACTTCCTGTCTCTGTCTGCCTGCTTTACTTTCACCTCCTCCTTAACCTGCCTGTTTTTATCTTCAGGAACAGAAGGAGGGGGAGAATAACATCCCTTCTCCATCACTCTTATTTTCCTGTTCTCTCTGCTGTCAGTAGGCGTCCCCACCTCCCCTGCTGGGCCAATCAGACGAGAGCTGATGTGAGTCTGTTGTGTGTCTGTCTCCCACTGCTCTCAGATAGGCCGGCGTGCCGCAGAGCCGACAAACACACAGACACCACACACTGAGGATGACTCCAGTCCAGACAGAAAACACGATGACGTAGGACACTTATCTAACTGATGGACTCTTTCATTCTCTTTTATATAACACACAGAGTCAAAAGGGCGAAACAGTTTAAAACAAGGCAGCACAAGAGATGGCAAAACTCCGCCAAGGCCAAACATTGCTCTTTGAATTCCGCACCTAAAACATGCATTTCTGTAATTTACTTTTAGAATCTGACTTCTTCAGCTTCTTGAACATCTCCATAGTAACTTGAATATTTCCACCCCTGTATAGCTTCTACATGAAAATTAATTTCAGATCGAGATCGGAGTGAACCATGTCACGCTCTTAAACTGCCATACAGTATGATGCTCTTGAATAATAGCAGGAAATGATACTCTCAGATTTAAGATGACATTGAGCCTTTGCACTCTGCTTTAAAGAAATGTACACAAACAAATCATTACTAATAAATGAATGTTTATGACTAAGTAAGTTGGTTGAGAGAGCTCAGTTGGAAATCCCTATAGCAGGATTTTGGTCCAGCACGCAGTTTGAGATCTCAGAAGGTCTTTAAGGTCTGAACTTCAGGCTCTGAGCTACGGGAAATTCAATTATTCAATACAATAACAAGTTGAAAATACTCTTACCGGCAAAAGTAAAATTAAGGTCAAGTTACTAAGCGCAAACAAAAATAAAAAAGTATGGTGCTTAGCTTGGCAAAGAAACATTAACAGCTAAAACAATTCAAAATGTGAGCATAATTGTTAAATTGTTAAAAAATAGTTTGATAGTTAAACTAAACTGAAGACAAAAAAGAAGAAGTTGAACACAAAGACAGAAAATTAAACAAGGAGCGAGAGAGAGATAAAAACGAAGGACAAGACAACATCTGAGCTCAGAGGAGAGTCTCCTCAGTTCTTCTCTGCTTTCACACCAGGGTGTGTGAGAGGCTGGGCCTTCCGGTACCAAACCATGCAGTCCATCATTCTGTCTGTTTTAAATTTACGACCGCTGTGAAATGCTGTGTGATCGAATCTTACATATCCAAAATTTACCCTTCACCCATTGAAATGTTTAAACACAATCAAATGAAGGAAACGAAAGATTGTTAAATCAAATTCACATTCCTATAAACAATTTCTCTGACTTTTATATTTCTACATTTATGATAGGAGCTATGTTAACCTACATTTACACACTGGACACTTCTCAATATTGAAATTGTAAAATTCATTGTAATACAATCCAATATATCTACATAGGGATATAGAGAGAGTTATTTAGTGAAAGTTGCAATGGAGAGCACATAGTATAATATGAGACATACCCACAGGGGTCGGTGTAGATATTTTGTAGGTTTCACATAAATTTGTTAAACTCATATTTTTTTATATAAACTGTAGAGTTGGATTAATTTAATGTGCATGATTTCCTGAGTAGTATGTGCTTTACAAGATGGTTACATCCTTATTCACCATGCAACAAACTTGGACTGAACATGTGAGGTACAGAAGCAGATTTACTTCAGGAATATGGGAAATTTTATGACGTCGGAGGAAGACTCATTCCAAAATAAATAACTTCCCAAAACATATGCCACTAGAATATGACATCATTTTTGTTGGGAAGTTGAGGTGAATTAATATTCCAGGTGAACTGTAATTTAGTAAAATGCAACTGTGATGATGGGTGTTCAACTTCACTTCATCCAGCTGCATTGGAAAAATCATGCTTACAATGAATATATTAAACTATGTAAAAAGGAATTTAAAATTTAAAACCAACCTTTAACAGCAGTTGCCTTATCACCTGTAGCATCTCATCAACAGATTTGCCTTATTGACATGTTGTGTGAAAGACAAGTGCTGTGTAGAATGGCTCGGTCTTTGCCAGGTCATGCTTCATCTGGAAAGCAGCATCCATATTTGTCACTGGTGAATACCTTTTTAAAGGTTCATCTGTGCTCATATATGTAGAAGCTTGGGTTGATTTGTCTTATTAGCACAGTGCAGTGCATGTGTGTCTCGTGTGGAAGAACCATAGTGAATGAGCTCAGTTTAAGCTCAGCGTAAAATAGGCTGTATTTACAGGTGTATTTGACATAATATCTAAGCAAGACCAAACATCCATTGAGCAAGCAATGTACAACAGTGGCAAGGGAAAAATAAGAATGGATAAACCTCAGGAGGGACCTGGCACTAAAACACCATTCCCTTCCAACTGGCCCCATACCGACATGCTATCATTTACACATTGCGTCAATGCTTGGACCTCTTCATATTATGCATGTTTAGTTTATCTTTGATTTCTTTCTTGTTTTTATGAGAAAGAAAATGTGTCATTTATTTGCAAAATTGTATGTCCAGTTCAAGTCTAAGCCATGCAATTTAAGTTAACATCCCTGGAAAACCTTCAAACCAAGGTCACCAAACCAATAAACAACATACACTTGACTTAGGCAAGTCTTGTTAACTGAAAGCTACTGCAAAAATCTGCCACTATGTTTTAAAGTTCCCAATACTGCTGCAGTCAAATCAAAAAAATACATGTAATGGAAAAATCCCATTTTTCTACTGACAGAAGGTTTCTGTTTTGTGACAATTTCATAGCTGCAGCTAGTTCACCTGGTTCATATACAATCTTTAGGTATGTCATAGCATTGTGTCACTGTAACATGAATATTCATCATATCTTTCTCAAGCATCTACTTTTCATTTAGTCTAAGCACTATGTGATTTGCCTATCTTGAACAGATGTATCCATGTCTGCCTTGTCTGTATCTACGTATGTTGTGTATAAAACTACTGCACAGCTTCCTGCTCGCTGCTCAGTCTGGGAGATGCTCTTTGCCAATGTTACAAGACTTAAAGCTCACTTCATGAGGCACTGAATTAAACCTTACCAAATCACAAGTATGTGCTTTTCCCAAGTCATTTTCTAACAGATTTCCACCTCGTATGTTTCAACCTGGAAACACCGTCAAATAACCTCACTGCACTGGCTAATTATTAACTTGTGGAAAGAAAGAGTCAACAGCAGCGTAAACATCATCTTGAAATGACATTTTCAAGGTGCAGTAATAAGCGGACTGCATGCCTGGACAGTGTCCTCCTCAAATGGTCTACTAGAATCAATTGAATTCTTGCTTTCTCTAACTAAATGTTGTGAGCTCAGATAAACCCAACCAAGTCCAATATCTATAATGGACAGATATTTATTCCGTGTTTGATACTGTTTTATTGAATTTTATTGCTCCAGCTGTGATCTTCACAGAGTTTTTATTCCCTGAGTGGAATTATTATCTTTGGCTGTATTCTCTTCTATTCAGCAGAGTCTCAGTGTAGTGGGAGAATGTCATCCTCACACTAAGACTCTTCTCTTCACTTCCTCAATTAGGCAGCTCATCCATCGGCATGATTACATGGTGCTAATTAAGCAGCTAATCAGCTAATTACCACAAGCAGAGAGGAGCAGGGGAGTGTGTGTGTGTGTGTGTGTGTGTGTGTGTGTGTGTGTGTGTGTGTGTGTGCGTGTGTGTGTGTGTGTGTGTGTGTGTGTGTGTGTGTGTGTGTGTGTGTGTGTGTGTGTGTGTAAATGATAAATGTGTGATACTGCAACCATTTGTTTTTATTCATTTTGACAAACTGCAAAACACTACTTTCACTGGCCTTGTACCTGATGAGTGTGCCTGGGTGTGAAGATGGGTAAATTCACAGACATGTTACACAAATAAAGGAAAAAAGCTTTTACGGCAGTTCAGAACCTATGGATTTGTCTTCATTATGTTTCTATAGTTGTCAACATGAAGATTGTCAACACAAAATTCCCATCCCCACAACACCCGCCTTCCCGTGTCCCTTCTCTCCTCCATAGCACAGCCCTCCCAGCCACCACATTAACATTCGCATTGACAAGCTGCCCCTGCCTGTAACATCATCAGCTTACCTGCTTACCTGGACTGCTCCCCTATCCACCTACATGAACTGCCGCTCAAGGAGAGAGACTCTCTGTAATAGGACTACACTGTACTGTGCTTATACCAGTCTCTCTTCCTAATGCATGCCTGTATGTGCATGCTTTATTGTACCTTTGCATAATCCACTGGCAGTTCCTTTTGCAAACCCAACTGTTCATGGAGGGGAAATCTCTCTTAAAATTTCCACTCCCGAGGTTTGATCCTTTTTTCCTTATACATTAAGGTTTTCTCTGGGGCGGGGTTGGAAAATTTCCTCCTGTTGTGGGCCTGTAAAGATCTTTGAGACACTGTAGGTGATATTGGGCTATACCAGTGGTTCCCAAAGTGGGGGGGCAATGCAGGGGGTGCCCAGCGCGGGATCGAAAGAGGAGCGATATGAATAAGTACCGCCTCAGGTAAAATGAATGAGGCGATACTTATTTGTCTCGCTGCAGGAGAATGAGCGTCCAGATAACATTATTGCTCCATGTATTTGTATCCTCTGTTATCAGGTTTGCCTGTCTGTTTTTCAACTCTTCGGCCTGGTTGCTGTTTTATACCAATATATTTCATCCACAGAATTAAATGTGCTGTTGTTATTTCAGTGTGGTAAATAAGTAGTTCCTTTTCATTTCTGTAATTTCAGAAAGTCCTGTCTAGCATTTATGTGGAGAGAATTGTCATTGTCACTGTCATTTCTTGGATGAAACTTAAATGGCTTTGTAACCCCATAAACTTGTGACTCTCTGGTTCCAAGGATATTCCCTTACATTTCCAGATTGATCCTGAAGCTTCCCCACTGATAATCTTATTACAGTGGTCTGGTTTTCCTGACCTGACTAACATGAGATAAGATGCAGTGAAGTTCACTGAGGGAACCCTGGGACATTACAGCAGTGACATATAAGGGTGTCAGAAGGATAAAAGTTAACAATGGATTAGAATATCACAGTAATAAAGGATAAAGTGTGAAATAAAATAAAACAATAAAAAAGGTAGAGCTCCTTTACAGTGCCAATTAAACTAGCAGCCTGGAGGAGAAACCTATCCCCAAGCTATTGACATTTCACCATATTCAATATGACACACATATGACTGATTAGTTCACCGGGCAGCCTCATCAATAATCTGCCTGCCAATCAAACGTGACCTTTATAAAGGAGGTGATGAATTAAGGGCCACAGGATGATTCAATACCGTCCATCCAATCCATCAACTCTGCTGGGTTGAAAGGAGAGAGCAGTGGTGTGGTGGTCATTTTGGTTGCCTTCATATTTTCTTGTCAATATCAGAATCAGCATAGGGGCAGCATGGCTCAGGATGCTGGAGCGGTTGTCTAGGGATTGGAAGGTTCCGGGTTCCTCCCAGTGTCTTGTTGTTGAGCAAGACACTGAACTCCAAACTGCATGGTATGCCTCAGTGAATACTTAAATGTGAGGTAATTGTAAAAAGAAAAGTACAGCCCGGAACAGAATCAATATTGTATACAAATTTTGGCCTTGTGGTTTGGCTGCAGAGACTCAAATGACATTGAGCAATGCTATAGGTGGATATCATCAAATCTCTGGCAGACAATTGAAGGAACAGCAGTCTTGGATCAACAGCAAATGTGTACATATGGTTGAGAGGTTAAGAGGTGTCCAAGTTATTCAGCTTTTCTAGGTAAAGAGGCAAACTATCCAGATGTAGTCACCACACACATTTGTTACACTGTAGTGCAGGCTTACTCAACAGGGGGCCCGCAGGCCGCATCCGGCCCGTGGACGCTTATTTTGTGGCCCCCGACATGCATAATAATTATAATTAGCCAACCAAAATCGTGTGAAAATTAGGCAGTGCGCCTTTAATTTAAGTTCCAGCTGCAGTTGTCTGATTCAACCGTGACCAGGAGAGTAGAAGTAATTTCAGACAATCTTTTATCACAATTGCTAAAAGACGTTCAAAGTGCCGAGTACTTTAGTCTAGCATTGGATGAATGCGCCGACAGACATCGCGCAGCTTATAGTCTGGGTGCGCTTTCTCAAACGGGACACATTTGCAGAGGAAATGCCGGCTTTGCTACCGCTAACAGGGCAAATACGGGGAGAGGACATTTATTCTGCAATGATGAGCTTTTTTCACGGACCAGGCAAAAACATCAACTTAAAAAAGCTAGTTTCTCTGACTACTGAAGGGGCTCCTTCCATGGTAGGAAAGGAGAAAGGATTAATTGCTTTGCTCAGAAAAGATCCTGAAACGCCTGACTTCTTCTCATATCACTGCATTTTGCATCAAGAGCAATTGTGCGGCAAGCTGAGAGGTGGAGAGCTCAGAGCAGCGACAACTGAGCAACAGCCAGACCTGAAAGTACTTGTGAAAAGATTGCAGACTCAGAGCTCTCACTAGGAATAAGTAACAACTATTTGTTATATTGTTATTGTTATTAATATTTTCGAAATCGGACCCAGAACTCTCAATAGAAATAAGTAAAAAGTTGATTGTTATATTATTGTTATTAAAATTTGTGAAATGCTGACTCAGAGCTCTCCCTACGAATAAGTAGCAATTGCAAACGTCATCAATGTCATCAATGCAAAGCTATTCACTCCAGTGTTAATAAAACATCAGCTTGACCAACACTTGTCATCCTTGGAAACGCAGTCGCTACACCACATGTGTTACTCAAATTGAGAATATTTGTTAAATATTCCATGATGCTTTGCATTGCATTAAAAATTACTTGCAAGACAGCATGTTAAACAGCCGTACTAAAACCAGCGAATAAACTGGTACAAATATATGTTAATAATAATTTGTGGCCCTTTCCACGTGTTGTGGTTTAAATGTGGCCCTCTTGGCCTCTGAAGTTGAGTACCCCTGATATAGTGCATCAGCTGCAGATGTTGTGCACATATTTCCCAATTTAATTCCAAAACTTTTCCATGACTTTTCTGTGGTGTAATATGTCAAACAACCTTGACATTAAACTAAACTTCTAAGTGTACAACGGTAGCGCAGCATGAAGAATTATAAACCTGTAAGACCAACATACACACAACACGTCCTGTTGTGTGTTGTGTGATTGTTCTGAGCCTTGAAGTTCATTTGCTCACTTTGCCAAGTAGACATGGACTTTTAGGGGAGTTCCAGGAACCCTGACAGGGTCGCAGATTTTCCAAAGAACCATCACGGGGCAGGAAAGTAAAGGATGTACTGGCCAGATAGCTGATCCCGCCCTCCCTCTTAGAGAATTAGGTTACATATAGTCAGACCATAAATTAGTTTTCATTTAACCCAGTGGTTCCCAAACTTTTTCTTCCCCTTCTGTGATAAGAATATTTTCGTGCCACACACACACACACACACACACACACACACACACACACACACACTTCCAAACAACACCTGAATTTATTTTAAACATTGTCATTTATAAAACTGCAACTTATTATTTAACAAAATAAGTAAGGTGACAAATCACCTTTACAGTGGAATTATTAAAGTCCAACTGTGTAATACTGTGTCAGTTAATTTCTAAATGAAGTCAAAATTACACTTTTAATCAGAGTGTGGGCTCGCTTTGTGCTGCAGATCTGTTCAATCGGGGTTGCAGCTATCAGACTGACACTTTTGAATGTCTAGCTTCGACCTATATTTTGTGTTTATTGAGGCTCACATAGGTAGGATGTGGCAAAGGAAGGAGTGTGGACATGGCTCTCCTACCTAGCAGCGGGTAATCGCTCATTCTCCTGTTGCGTTGTTAATAATTATAATTATCAATTATAAATCTCTCCCAACTGGGTTTGTAACGCTAAAATAGTGGCTAGCCAAGCTAACGATGCATCAGACCAGCTGATCAGCGCTAACTGTGAAGTGGCAGCGATAACAACAAACCACCAGGCCAAAGAGTTGCAGTAAAACAGACAGTCAAACCTGATAACAGGATACAATTTCATGGAGCATTAATGTAATCTGGATGCTCATTCTCCTGCTGCTATACAAAAAGAAGTATTGTCTCATTCATTTGCCAGAGGCAATACTTATTTGTATCGCTCCTCTTCCTATCGCGCACCGCCAGCGCCCCCCTGCAATAACTCACTTGGGAATTTAACCTGTTCAGAGATTTCTATGATTTGTATTTTGCATGTTGAATCAAATTGGGCTGTTTACCGTGCCCCTGCTTAACTAGTGCAATATATATCTTAACCTGCAATTCAAGTATAATTTGTGGACATGTAGTTAATGCTCCTTCTGTGGTTGTAATAATAAGGTCAAAGTATGTCTATTTATCCAAACCATTAAAGTAAATCCTAGCACCACATCAATTGCACTGATCATTTAGAGGAGATCTGCCCATTTAACAGGCGTAGCTAGTACTTGGATCAGATTCTAGTGTTTGCTATATCTAATAGCAACAAACACTGTCTGGTTTTCTAAGTGGAAATAAAAATATATTATTGTTTTTACTTCTCAGGCTCTTTAGCTCGACTTGGACTTGATTACATGGCAGACCCCTCTCCACCACCTCCTTACCACTCACCCATTTTTTGGATCCCCAACTAACAACAACTGCTTTTTTTGTACCTTTGTATAATCCCACTGGTTACTATTGCACACCTTGCTATTCATGGAGAGGGAATCTCTCTTGGAATTGCCTGTCCAGAGGCTTCTGCCCTTTTTTCTGGAGTTTGTCCTCGTCGGCCGAATTCCGGGAATCGAAATTTGCAAAACGATCTGGGGGGCGGGCCGAATTGCGGCCGGGCGGGCTGGATCGCCGTATACAGCCCGCGGGCCAGAGGTTCCCCACCCCTGTCCTGGAGAGTTTTGGGCGGGGGGTCGAGAATTTTCCTGATGTTGTGGGTCTGTAAAGCCCTTTGAGACATTGTATGTGATATCACACTTACTGTGCATACCTACTGCATACAAGATACAAGGATACTGTTTGAGAAGACATTGGAGATGCCAGACTGTGAGAGAAGATGGAAATGTGTGCATGTGGAAATGAGACAGATTTGCAAAGTCAAGAGCAAGCTAAAGCAAAAAAGTGTTGATACACACACAAATTTCTAACTCAGTGAGCTTGTTTGAGTTTTGTTGTTGAGAGCTAGTCACAATTGTGATTTCCTGTGCACAAACGTGGAATTGTCCACGCCATATACTGCCATGAAGAAGGCATTAAAGAAGACAAATGAGCCAAAAACTTGTTAGACAGGCAAATTCAACTAATACCAGCCATAGACAAAGAAAGACATACCTCTATCTTCCTCCAGATGTCAGGGTCTTTGTCCTGACTCTGAATGTCCTCGAGCAGCTGTTGGACCAATGATGCACATCCCCTTTCCCCATCTAAAGGCGCTGTGAGCTGCAGGTGACAACCTGCAGATCGTTGTCCATTGTCCTCTTCAGATTGCAGGTCACTTAAATGGCCTGACTCAATGCTCTCGTCCAATGAGGGTGCGATATCACTGGAGGAGGTGGGGCTAAAGCGGTCAACAGGGAAGTGCTTTCGTCTGTAGGGGAGCTGAAGTCACCAAAGGAAGACCATTTTCAGTTTCACAGATACAATAATAAATCTTAATCGAGACAAGAGCCTGAAGACTTCTGAAATGAGAGCTTGACATACCAGTAGAGGCGGGGTAGAGGGAACGTCGTCCCCACTCTCCTGTATGCTGCTTATGTCTCCGCTCTCCCCTACGTCCCAGTCTTGGTTGAGCTCCGTCAAATCCCAGTCGTCCACATCTTGCAAAGCCTCCTGGGTAGATTCACAACCTCCAGGCCTCTGCAAGAGAGAGATTGAGTTCTCCTTAGCCTTGGCGCCATCTTTACAAATCAAGTTAAAGTAATGCATGCGTAAACTTTTATTGAATAACTGAAGTGAAGGTGAATATGTCCACTTACAAATGGGATGGCATGAGCCAGACTCTCCAGTTTCATAGCCAACATCTCTGTCTTACGGAGCTGAGCAGGAAGAGCCAGGAACTCCTCTGACCCATACCAGTGCTCCCTGTCTGGGCTGGCTTTTGTTGAGACCTGGGTCCCCTCCTGAAGAGAGAAATAGAGAGAGAGAGAGAGAGAGAGAGAGAGAGAGAGAGAGAGAGAGAGAGAGAGAGAGAGAGAGAGAGATGAGGGTGATGAGATAATGTTGAAAACAGAATTCTTCTCATTTCCTTATTGTAAAATTAGTGTTTTGAAATGTTTGGCATTAGATTAAGGCAGTGGTTCTCAAACTTTTTACATCGGGTACCACCTCAGAAAATATTTGGCTCCACTATGGCCGATGTTAAAATACAGTAGCGTAGGCCTGCCCTATGCAGCTGCTATGCACAGCCACATGGCCACAAATTGGTACTAGAACTCTCTCATATGAACAATTCTCCTATATGTGGCAGGGGGCAGTCCCTCTTACACCCACAGCATGTTCACACACACACACACACACACACACACACACACACACACACAGCATGTGAGAACATTAATAACAACTGCATTTCATTCACAAACACGCATACATACAAACAAACACACACGAGAACATAAATCAAAAACACAACCAACTGTATTTCAAACACACGGCATTTTGGCAACTATGTATAACTCTTATAGGCCTGACAGAACAGAAAGTCCTCCTAAGCTGCACCATCATGCTCATATCTGACATAAACAAGTCAATTGGCAAAACCTGCATCATCAGTAGTCTCGTCCAGTTCGATGGAATAATAGCGACTATTTTTAATGCGTTCAATCAGTGTCTTCCTAGCGTCATCTGCCATGGCTCCTATTCTCCGCGACACTGTCATTTGAAAGTGGCACCAACTTTAACTGTTTGGCGATGTTCCCGAGAAGCCTCCTGCGCTTTAACCACAGGTGCACCACGGAACTGAATTGCACATTTGGACTGCCTCAGTTCATCACGTTTGCGTACAAAAAACTCCACTGGTTTGTCTTTCAGCATTGTGTGTTTTGTTCTAAGATGCCGTTTGAGATGCGATGGTTCCATGGACTCGTTGCTGAGACATTTAAATTTTTTCATGGTTCAGATTTTTTATTCTTCCGCTGCGTACCTTCACGTACCACCGGTGGGGGCCCGTGTACCACCGGTGGTACGCGTACCACAGTTTGAGGATCACTGGATTAAGGATAAGGAGTTGATCTTAGAGTCACAAATTGACACATGGGCTTTGACCTCCTTCCACTCCTTAGACTGTTCTCTTGGATGAAGTATATTAAAGCCTAAAATTTGCCAAAGTTTCCTCATGTTCAAAATCTGAATTATTCAGTGCATTTGTGTCTTTTTGTCTGACATTCATCCACACCAGTATACTCACACACACACACACATGTACTCACATATATATTAATTTGTCATTGTACTCTTGGTACACTTTTGATACTTTTCAAACTCAACAAAATGAGTAAACCCTCACCTTTTGCCCCCGCCGTTTAACAATCCAGACAGCCGGCTTGCCAAGAGGTGGTCGGGGGTCTGAGTCTTCTCCAGATGCCTCCTGATCCGAGGACACAAACTGTTCTCTCATAGGGGAGGGCAACAAGGAGTCAGAGTCCCCCTCGCTGTGTGTGTGTGTCTCCGTGTGCATCCTTTCCATTTGTTTTGATATTTTGTTCTGAGAAGCCACAGCCTGGAGAGGCGGGGGGGCATCAGCAGTCGGTCTGGGCCCAGATAAAGTCCTCTGCTCGGGCAGCAGCCTTCCGGCGCTCCCCTCTGGGTATCCTCCCTCTCTGGAGCTCACATGGCTTCTTTGGAGGTTACGGATGTTCATGACCTGTGAAAGAGATTTTGTGTTACAGACGTTTACTGTTTTAATGAGCAGAATGCACTACTTGAGGAAGATGGAGGCATCCTGGAGAACATATAAAAGGAGAAGGATGCAAATACACAGTATTAAATACCTCCAGTCTAAGACACTTCAAGCCTCACAGTTTAATTCAATTCTTAATTGCCAGAAACATATGATGACCTCTATTCATTAAAAGAACTTAATACTGTGGGTAGTAAGCTACTACATTTACTTGATCCTGGACTGATTATGTCTGAAATATGCCAATATGAAGAGATTCCCTTAAATATATGCGATCCTCCATTGAAAACAGGTATAGCAAAGACAATATCTGTCTCAACCAACAGTCAAGTATAGTAAACCTGTGGTATAGTTGAAGAGTTGTCAGACATTTTTTGAAGTGTAATAAGAGGGGAACAAACCTGTAGGTTCTCACAGGACTGTGAAACATTTTCTGGGTAAACTGAATTCAGCTCCAACCAGAACTTGGAGCGGTCTGGAGTGTCCACGAGCGAGGGGGTGCTCCGACTGAGCTCAGCATGGGATTGAAGCCCTGAAGGTGAGCTAATCTTCGGACCCCCTGAGTCCCTCACAGCTGCTCTTCCATTTGAAAATAGGGCAACTCTCTTGGGGAGGGAAGGCTGTGTGGGTGACCCCTCATCGCTGTGGCACCCTTCCTGCAGGGGGCGCTTCGACAATGAACTCTCACTCTGGTTGGGCATGCTGCATTGCATTGTGGGCAATGCTGTGTAAGATTCAGGGCGGTTAAATGAATTGTCTGGTGGGGAACTCTGGAGATCCACACTTTGGATGAGTTCTGGTAAATTACTTCTGTAGTTGTCACAGCTGGATCCTTTGTTGTCTTCCAGGTTTGGGCCTGGATCATCCTCCTCCTCCTCCTGGGAGGGTTCCTCACCACCTTGGCCTCTTTCTTGGGACTCAGGTTCTTCACTGGGGCTGTAGTCACTTAGCTCGAAGGCAGTGATGCCACAATCCAGAGAGAAATAGTCCTGGCTGCAGCGAATGGTTAGCTGACCACAGTCATCAACTTCAGTTAGAGCGTCCAAGCGAGTCTGGAGGGAATTCATCATGTTATTCGTCAATAACAAGAGCAGTTCCCAAAGGGAGCAGTGTGTGTGTGTGTTTGTTACCTGGTGCTGGTCCTGACTGAAGGCCTGCAGGATGTCGGTCTGTCTGGTGAAGTTTCCGTTGGCGTCCTGCAGACCCTGCAGAAGACGCTCCTTCAGGACCAGAACTGAAACCCTCAGCTGATGCCACAGCAGCTGCACCGTCCTGCTCCACACAGGACACACACACATAGACAAAATCAAGTAGCTCGGGATGTGTTTTGGTACTGTGGTGTGTGGAGAGCAAACAAACGTGATGATTTGGTACGACACACAATTATGAATTGTGAAATGTGGGACATGGTGCCAGTTGGTCCTTAACTGGTGGTTTGAATCGTTAAAAATACATTCATTATGAAAATGAGAGACTGTTGGTTCTTCTTTGATGGCTAATGAATGAAATCTGCTGGATTACAGACATATCAATTAACCTACCCAGATTTTACTCTGAATTCTGTTCTCACCCACCTGATATCGACAATGATGTTGACAGAGTAGGAGAGTAACTTCAGGGAGAACTCTGTTTCCAACAATGCATGAATCTGCTCCACATGGTCTGAGATGTCTTCACAGATGTCCTGAACATACACAAACAAAAATACCACAAAAGAAGGAATAACAAACGTTAGGAAACAGATACTCCTCACAGTCACAACAGGTTAAACCAACATTAAATCTTTGAGATCCAGCACAGAACAAAAACATGTTAGGAAAAGCAGAAGTGTGAGGATACGTCAGGTGTCCAGTTATAAATGTGACTCAGCTTCATGTGGAACAGTTTCACATAAAGACATTTATGTAAAAACGTCTCGTCTATCACCATCATTACAAAACAAAACTTCATCATTACACACTGACAGACTCAGATGTTTTTGTTTTGTTTCACACTGAAAACGTTTGTGACACAGCATTTTTTGATTTTTGGTGGTCCAAAACATAAACTATTATAAACACAGTTCTAGAGCATTTATTCATTGTGTATACATGAATGTTTCACAGTTTCTTTTGTTGAATATTTGTATTGAAGGAATATTTGACATGACAATGAGCCTGCAGTTACATTATGGAGATTGTTTTCATACACAGAGAGGGGGAGAAAAGAAAAAGGAGAGAAATATTTATGAGACCTAGGAAATGTGATACACATATGGACTAGATGCAGAAGGAGACGAAGCAACAGCGACTTGTACATTCAGGTTATAAAGGTGGTGAATAATGATATTGCGGATGAATAATTGCGATTGTAATTGATAATAGTGAAGCCAAATCGTCACAATTATGTTATATGGATCCATGTGTGTATTGCACATTGCCATTGGTTATTCTTACACAGTATGGGGGGGGGGGGGAGAAAAGACAGAGAAACCCTAGAAGAAAAAGAAGAGAACTAAAACTGTAAAGAGTTTGTTTTGAAGTTCCTGCCAGCCAGGCGTGACTTGGACTCGGCTTGTATTTAAGTCATATATTTGGTCATCACACTTCTACAGTCTATTTGCAACACACTTGCAAATAGACTTTGACAGCACTTACTCGTGACTTGAATTTGACCTCATACATTTGACTAGGAAAGAATTAAATATTATGCAAATATGAATTTGTGAATTTGAAGAGTGTTTTTTTAATCAAATACTTTTATCTGGAAAGTAATCTATACAGTTAGTGTGACTCTGGCATTACATGTGATAAATGAGTACATTGTGACTTGTTTAGGACTCAAAACACAAAGTTTTAGGACTTGGAACTTAAGAGACCTACTTGTGACTTGTGACAAAAACTTGGTTCATCACTCTGCTAGTCCAAACTAATGTGAAATGACCTTCAAAAACTGGTGAGATTGCATCACATCCACGACAAAGTCAACACTGAACATACACCTCCACACAAAGAGTCCCTGTGCTGCTCCACGGTGACCTGCAGGACCAACCAACACCTCCTGCTCTGGGTTAACCCACCCCTCAAGAAGGAATCTAGGTCAGACACGCTGCCAGCATGACTCATACTAGCTGGCTAAGTGTGCAGTTCCAAAATAAACACAGTGTTACAGTAACTGCAGAGTCTGGTGCACACAGTCTGCATGTGAGCATACAGTTGAACACAAACTTTATGATATCCACACAGCAGATATTTTACTGCCACCTGAATAAGAGAGCAGATTCGGCTAATTATGGCTGAATGTCAGAACACTTTCTGTTCTGTTCTGGCACTTAAGACCACATATGAACCCACTATGATATATGAAAAGGAATACATGAATTGACCTTGATTGATATTTAAATTGATTGATTCATTTGGGTTTATAATATTATCCATTTAGCACTGAGGCCAGCTTTGGTCCAATGTCAGCAACTGGTGCAGCTTCTGATGTGTCACTCATGAGTCTGGCAACCACACAAGACAGATTTAGGCTGCAAGACCTGAGACTCACTGGCAGTTTGGTGAGGAGGGACTCTCCACTGAAGCACAAATGTGTCCCTAAGTGTTACATTGATTTTCCACATCAAATAAAGTTATTTGGTCTGAATGTAAAAAATCCAGACTTAATTTAAAGTTTATTCAAGCAGCATATATCCCATAATCATGCAAAAAAAATGGAAACAAAGACATGAATTGACACAGTATTACTAATAAAATGATTTAGGTGTTTGTAAGGGTTGTTCATCCCTTACAAACTGTCTTCATCCAAAATTGTATGAACACTAAAATCATAAACTGCACTTGAGTTAAATTAAAGACAAGATACAGCAAACTGCAACATACAAATACGTTATGGACACGCCTAACAGTCTACATGTCCACTTATGTCTACTTTGATTAATAAATTACACTAAATCCCATGTTTTTACCACAGAACACACACACACACTCACACACACAGTTTTGTCATCAAAGTGCTGTCATGTCATTCCAAAACAGAACTGAAATGTCACTAGTGTCTTTCAGATGCTTCAAATGTATTTGCACTTGAAAGCATAGCGCTTTCAAATGCAAATACAGTCACATACACACGCAAGAATACACACACACACACTGGAGAACTCTCATTAGCTCACAGCAGACTGACTGAACTGAAGATCTTCCAACAAATCACTTCAGATGGAAACCACAGACGTGTTAATCAGACAGGCTGCATCTCTCAGTGTATGTGTGTGTTTTGGTCTACACTGAGTTCAGTTTTCGCAATACCTAAAATGAATCTCTGTCAGGACTAGAACAATGGTTTTAGACTTCACTGAACTTACTGAACACCAACAGCATTCTCATTCACCGAAATGCCTACGGAGCTGGAAACACTGACCCATCAGCTACGGGCGGCTCATATATACTGTATATATATAAATATATATATATATTGTGTGTTTTGAAAATGAAAAATGCAAAATCACTGACGATAATTCCTAAATCACATTATCGTCCGTGTGTCATACAGTATCCTTTAAAAAATAAAAGAACCATAGATGGCATCAGACCGGTGTTTGCATCTTTGCTAGGAAAGGGCGTAATCCTCCCCTGTGTAGATTCTCCTGTACGTACTACTATTTTCTTTTCGCTGTCACTGCCAAATTAACACCATGTCACCTTAAATTAAATTAAACACAGAAAACGGACACAAAGCCTCCTTATCTAAATTACAGTTTGCCCTGACTCAAGTCCCCTATTTGGGTAATTTGATCTCGGCAGAGGGCAAGTCACTCTCTCCATATAAAACATTACTAAGCCTTGCACTTTTCCTTGGACGTTCTAATGCAGACAATGGATTACTAATTACTCTGAGATTGAAGCCCCTCTTTCCTGTATGTTTCATCGGAAAATTATATTAGTTGTGAAATAGACTGATAAAGGTAAAATAAGCTTTTGTGTAGTTGAAACAGGCATTGTCATCTGCACCCATTTTGGGTGATGCCTGATGCTGAAAAACCATTCACACAGTTTGTGAATTTGCAAATGATGTAATCATGTTCTGTTTTAGTCTCAAGTCTGCCTCTCTCACTCCTCTCAACCCTTTCTCATCTTGATTGTTTACAATTCCTCTGTGCTCCTGCTTCAGCGCCTGTTGACATTCCTGCTTAACACCGACTCGACACACACTCAACACACACTCCAGACTCTAACCTACAAGTTGCAATACTGATGTGGCGGTCGGCTTCTCTGTCTCAATTGCATCAACAGGTGAAATCTGTCCAATGGCCTACTGCATCAGGACCACTGCACCGCTTTCAGCTTGGAGGCTGGGTGCTGATCAAAGACTTCCAAGGGCCATTCCAGGTGTTGCTGACCACTCACACAACACTGAAAGTTGATAGCAAAAGCTATCTCTGGACGGGACTTGTTCCATTGGGCCTGTGGGAGAGATGAAATAGTGCTCCCCACCAACAAGAGTATCCGCTCCAACTGCACTACATATGCAGCACATACACATTCATTCAACCAGAGTGTACGATGTGCTCTGCCCTGCAGAAACTGATACGAACTGAACTACAGATTGATTCATAATTATCCTGAAACCTGAGGAACACCTGTGGGACGTCAAGATTACAAATATTGGTAACAAATTCTTCCAGCTTCACGCCCAAAACATTGGTTGGCCATAGAGGATAATATCTGTCTCGCTGAGGGTTCCGCTGAGCATTACTATCAAGGTGACATCTGGTGGCTCCTGAACTTGTGGAAACATTGGGCCTCTTTAGCTGTCACAAGTGTTTTCATTCTCCTGTGTTTTGCTCCCTCTGTATTATCCCTTTGCTGAGGCATGTGATATCTCAAATGATGAGGTATTCTGTGGTGTTTCCCAGAGATTCTTATACTGCTCATTCTGGCCTGGGACCCACCGTTCCCTAACGGCCTACGGTAAGACTATTGAAATTCAGCTTTTCCATTCGCTAGGTCTCATTTGTGATGGGGTTTTTTTTGCAATTTGTTTTTATTGAAGCAGATATTGTACATGACATTGTGCATACAGGTTAAAGGGGATTTTGGAGATCATTTTTTATATAGAAAGAGGAGAGAGAGAGATAGAGAGAGAGAAGGGAGGCAGGTTGTGTTATCCCTACTATTGTTGTTGAACTTTATACATACATAGACCCTGAGGTAGAATACAAGTGGGGTGGATTTGCAATGAAGTCATAGGGTACATACAGAACATACAGGATGATGTCAAACAGCAATGTAGGTTAGAACAAATATCATCATAGGTTGTGATAGAGAGAGAAAGGGAAGAGACAAACAGGAAATAAAAAAACTAAAGCAAAGAGATGGCATCCTGCCCCGAAACCCCACCCAACCCCGCATTCACACACCCCCGTCCTGGACTGCCTGAAATGCAAAATAAATGCAAAATTTGTGATGTTGAGTAGGTTGTATCAGAAGCTCTCAATGTCTGCTATTGTACTTAATTTTCCATGCCCTCTTGTATCCTTTGAACGGTTTACATATCTGAGGGTTTAAAGTTCCAGAGTGCCCGGGTTGGGTGTAAATGTGCTACATGCTCTGTACAAGGTGGGGTAGATATGTGTTGAAGGTTTCCTTGTTATTTTTTCTTCTAGGGTTTGTCAAAAAGTGGGGAATGTTGTGGAAAAATAACTATCTGTATGTAGCATTTAATGCAGAGGTTCCCAAACTTTTGTAGATAAGAAAATCTTCGACGACGCCTGTCTATCTCGTTTCTGTGACCTGGTGGAGAGACGCAGAGGCGACTCTGCCGCCTTGGAACCATCGAATCTCCACCTGTTTCTCTCGCCCATATACAAAGCCATCTCTGTAGTGTATCTTTTCTTCAGGCTAGCAACCAGAACCGACCCACTGCAGTGTGAAGGAATAAACTGACTGGTCGGTTTATTTCTGAGTCTTCTTAATTGTCTTACAACTAAGAACGGAAATTTTCACCACACCTTCCTTATGCAAAGTCCATATGTTCTACTTACTAAGAATGTTTTGATTCTCAAGCCAAAGTTTAGAACCATTCTGAGGAGCACTCCAGAAAGCATTTACACACACTGGCCTTTGTGTGTGTAATAATGATGACATTATTGTTCTATCATCACAAGAACGGATGGCCACTTGTCTAATGTCTTATGTCATATTTACACCTACATTTTTCACAATCTATCACTATCTGAAATGAGTGAGATGAAGAAGGGAACCACAAACTTTCAGGGACACTATTAATACTTTAAAGATGTTTGAAGGTAATATTCCCTTATGCCTGTAATAATATAAACCCTGATGTGTGTGTCTGTGCAAGTGCAGCATTTAATACACAAGTCCACCTTCTGGTTTTCTCTAATACATATATCTCTGACCCTTTGATCACACACACACGTTTTCTCACACTCTGGTCACGTACAGTTGAGACACAACCTGTCAGTCATCGCCTCTGTACATGCAGCTGGGTTTCTAATTGACTAAAATCAATTTAAAAGCAATGGACTCAAGCTTCAGCTCCAATCCCACTTCACCCCCATCACAGCAAACATCAAGGCCTTCACATCCACCGCTTCCAAAACACCTGTGACAGCTCGGCCTCGTCCGCACCCATTCAATCTAATAACCTTCAACTCCACCACTTTGACCCATCAGCCCGCCGTGTTTCACCTTGGAGATCAAATACTCTGTGCTCCTTTCCCCCACTGGAGTATTCAAATTAAGCAGCTTCAAAGACCACCAACACCCGCTGCTGCGATACAGAGACTCACTACAGTCATTTTGTCTCAAGTGTACAAGTCCTCACACCCTAATACTTACTTAACTCTAAGACTATCTGGAACTACTGCATGTGCACGCATGGCAGCGTCTGCTGTGCTGCTGTTCAACCAAAAAGAAAGAGTAAGACGTACATGGATGGAAGGAATAGGGAAGAAAACAAGCGTCCACAGGGTGAGGAAATGTTTGCCCATGTGTCTTTCACCAATTACAATTTACATGCTTGAATAAATCAATGTATAATCACATAATCAAGTCAAGTATGATCAAAGTTTTAATGGGAATGTAAATTCTGATGTATGGCGTGTTTGGAAAGTAATGTATAGCACTTTCCTTACAATTAGGGTGTAAAGATGTTAAAATAAAATAAATAAATTTGAGAATAAAACCTGAATACACCTAGATTTAGATCCTATTCTTTGTATCCCAGTAAAAGTGTGTCGTTAAGGGGCAATTCTTGTAAATTCGGTGAATAATCGAATCGCATCATGGTGGAAATTAAAGAGCTCTAATGCATTGAATTGTTCCCTTAATGATCATGAATCACTTAGAGGCCACAGAGTTACATTCCTACCGTGCAGGCCAATGTGTTTTCTATACATATTTAATTGAAAACAGGGGAAAAAACTGGATCAGATGGGATAAGGTTTCTGTTTAAGATGCATTTAAAGATCGTAGTGCAGAAATCATTCAGGCTCCAGTATAGAAAGAGTTCAACTACTCTGGTGGGCAAACTGACAACACAGGAGAACATCATTGCAGAATACCAACTCTGTCTTTAACTTCAACTATGGTTCATATGTTTCTGCAGATTATGGATGAATACTGAGTACAACTACATGCTAACTTTCAACATGTTCATCTGAAAGCATGTCAGGTCAACTTCATATGTAGCATCTTTCCACAGCATTGGTGTTATTTTCTATGTATAATCAAAAGGTGGAATTAACTTCATGTTCACACACAATCCCCTCTAGTTCTATCAACGGATCACTAGATGTCATGTAGCAGCAGGAATGGATCAAGTTCACATTTGTTTGGAACTGGACGAGACCACCACATCACACCTCAAACTCTCTGTGTGGTTGTTTTGGTTTCAAGTGCTCAGACCTGCACAGACAAACTGAACTGTGAGGTTTATAAGATAAGATAAGATAAGATAACATAAGATAAGATAAACTTTCATCCAGGTCATTTACATTGTTACGGCAACAAAGTGGCTGATGCAAAACAATAAAGGGCACTAAAAAAAATAGGAGCCTAACAAATGTACAAAAATATATGGATGACTTTAAGCAGCCCATCTGATAATCATGCTAGGAAACTGAAACAGAGATGAACTGACCTGATATAAGGGGCTCTGGGGTATTACCTAATAGCATGTGTCCATATTGTCCAAGTTGTTTCTCCCCTACAAACTTCTATAAACACTAACATCAAACACTGCACTTGAGTGGAGTAATAGATTCTCTCCCATTGGACAAAAGGGGACACAAACCCACTCTCACTCACAACTTGTTGGTGTGAAAACACCCAAAGCTGATCTGCAGCTAACCTAACTGACTAACTAACCTATTTAACTCTAAACCACAGAAAAGAGACTATGATCACCCAACTCTGACCAGAAAGACTAAAGTGATGAGATCAAAGGATAAAGTTTCTTACCTTTTTACAGTTTCACACACAAAATGTGTGTCTGAAGCTTTAGCAGCTCCCATGTGGTAATGGTGACTTAACATGCCAGTGTGTGTGTCTGTGTCTGTGTCTGTGTGTGTGTGTGTGTGTGTGTGTGTGTGTGTGTGTGTGTGTGTGTGTGTGTGTGTGGTGACATGCTGAGAGGGGGTGGGGGTGACAACATTTGGTGAAGCTATTTTAGGACTGACCCCACTCTCTCTCTCTCTCTCTCTCTCTCTCTCTCTCTCTCTCTCTCTCTCTCTCTCTCTCTCACACACACACACACACTCTCTCTCTCTCTCTCTCTCACTCACTCTCTCTCTCTCACTCTCTCTATGTATCTCTCTCTCTGTATCTCTCTCTGTCCCTGTCTCCCCCTCTCTCTCTCTCTCTCTCCCTCCCTTGGTCTCTCTCTCCCTCACGCTCCTCTTTCACACACATTTGCAATTAAAAACTACATGTCTACATATATCATAAATATTTCTCACCTTTCCTCCCTCTCTCGTTTCATCCTTTCATTCTCCTAACTTCCCACTCTCTTGCCTTTACTTCCCTCCCCGTCCTCCCTTGTTTCAGACCGGTGTTGTTGCTATGTTGAAGTTAATTCCCAGAATTCCTGGCGTGGCGGCGGCACTGACATCACGATACAGAAATATCCTGACAGCTGCGGGACACGACTGTGATCATGGCGGATTGTGTATGAATAAAGACTGAACTAATGAATACTGATCACATTTACAGAAGCAAAGGTGGCCAAATGTTCCAACCAAAAACAAGCAGCAAGATGTGTAACCTGTAACTAATAAATGTGGAGACAGTTTATAGCAGTGAAAGGAAGTGAATAAGAAATAAAATACTTCTGACATGTTTGCCCTTTTCAAGGCAAAAAGAAAGAGAAGAAAAGAACAGGCTGAGTAAAGGTGCGGGGGAAAATGCAGCTTCAAGAGGAGAAACAGCGGTAATAGCTTGGTGTCTTTGTTGATTTACAGAAATGTGACCATGGTAACAACATTTCAAAACCAATCAAGATACGTGTTATTGACCCTGTGGGGAGATTTGTGAGTTTGGTGTTGCAGCATAAACATTTGCATATCATAAACAGCAAGGTGTGTCACAAGGCACATAAATACCAGGCTGTCAAGATCGGCATAGGTTCATATAATACAACATCATATTGTTAGGTACACTTTTGCTTGTTTGTTTGTTTGTTTGTTTTTGTGTTACACATTGCACATTGTGAGACATTGTGTGTGTGTGTGTGTGTGTGTGTGTGTGTGTGTGTGTGTGTGTGTGTGTGCGTGTGTGAGTGCATGCGGGCGTGTGTGTGCGTGCGAGTGTGTGTATGTGTGTGTGCGTGTGCGTGTGCGTGCTTACGCATGTGCGCTCTTGTGTGTGTGTGTGTGTGTATGTGTCGGGCATTCTCAATGCAGTTGTTATACACAGCCTGCAGTTTGATACTATGAATGGCTGAGACGCATACCACACACACATACACACACACACTCTCTCTCTCTCTCTCTCTCTGTGTAGGTGTGAGTGTGAGTGTGAGTGTGAGTGTGTGTGTGTGTGTGTGTGTGTGTGTGTGTGTGTGTGTGTGTGTGTGTGTGTGTGTGTGTGTGTGTGTGTGTGTGTCAGAGAACAGTGGCATCACTATAATCATGTCCTACAGTTGTACTGTGGCAAGGTCAGGTTATAGAAAAAAGCCCTGCAGGCAAATGCATTATAAATATGAGAGAGGGCTTGAAAAGAAACAAAGTGAGGATGAAGAGGAGGGAGGGAGTGATCCCTGGAGGCAATGTGTCCACTTACACATCACTCTGTGACTCTGATGCCAGCTGACCAACCTGCCTGCAATTAAGTCAAATAAAGGTTGAGCGGACTGTGTGCTGTGTGAGCAGGACACAGTGTGTGAAGGTAAAACCCACAAGGCTGATGGAGCTGATTATCATGCTCACACAGCTGAGAGTCACTTTATTACATTCACCCACCAAAATAAAGGAGGTATTGTGATTAGCATGCTACACTGGGATGGTTATTATTCACACACACACACGCCCTCAGACGGCGGTGGTCGTGTCCTGCTCAAGGACACTGCAACACGCTTTTATAAGAAGTCCGGAATGATCCATCAATGTTTTTTAGTTTATTTCCAATGTTAAGCAGTTCACTTGGTGCTAAGCTCAAAACTACACAGGCATTTACTGAAGAAAAGGCTGTGCTTGTTGATTGTAATAGAATGGCAGTGTGTGGATTTTAACATTGGTCTTAATGGGGAAAATTGAGGGGAACTTCCGGAAACAGGAAACACTTTATTGTTACAGTTCTAAAGGAGGACAGAACTTCCTATGTATTGATGTGTATAATGTTTGTGAGGTGAAGAAGAGGTGGATATGAATAGAGGAAGAGGGTTTTGGGAGTTAGAGTGGAGATATGTCAATCAACTTCAACGTCCCTTCACTCTCAGAGGCACAATGTGTAATGTTAAAGGCTGGAAAATCTTTAACTCACATTATCTCAAGAGGTTTAAATGCTAAACTAATACCTCCAAGTTAAGAGTCTGAATGCCTGAAAAATGTCTAAATGGTTCCTGAGAGAAGACGTGGAAGTAAGTGTCAAAAAATAATAGACAGGCAGAATCACACAGTACTTGTAATGTTAATAACTTCTTAAAGTAGGAACTGTGGAGAGAAATGTTTAGATATGAAACAAGAATGACATCATGTCATCGTGATATCATTAAAATGCTTTTTAATATCTAGAAAAATGATCCAGCTCAGTGCCTCTGACCATGATGTAATATTGGGAAACATGTCACTAGATGGCGCCATCTACCAGAGATTGAATGCCATGTTCTGCTCTGTGGTTAAGACTGTGGATAGATGTGAGTTTATTTACCCACAAACATAAACAAAACAATGAAGAATTCACAAATTGAAAATATGATATGATGATAATAATGAAAATGATGAAATGCAGCTATAATGAGTATACTGGATCATAAACACACTGTACTGATTCCTCTAAGGAAATTCAGCATCTGCATTTGACCTGTCCTATCTGTTCCAGGCCTTATATGCCACAAGATTCACGGTAATCTGCATCATTTAAAAAATAAATCTGTATGCTTTTCTGTAAAACTCAGCAAGTTTGTGGATTCTGGTCGTGGTCTGACTAAGAGTAAATTGTTATGATTGTTCTTTCTGTCAATGGAGGAATTATTATTCAAGTACAATGTTTACTACGTCATGTAGTGAGTCACACTGCAGCTGCACACACACACACACACACACACACACACACACACACACAACCATTATTGTCCCATCTGAAAATAGACACAAGTTTTGAGGATCATGAAGGATATAACATCAGAGAGCTAGAGGGAGCAGGGACGAGGAAGTTGATACAAGATACACAGCTGCACACTGCAGGCAGGTTTTAGTCTAAGAAAAGGAACACACAAACACACACACACACACACACACACACACACCAAACACATTGGTGCAGAGAATATAGAAGAGAGCTAAATACAGCAGAGGAGAAGAGGAATGGGAAGCCAAAGAGAAAAAATAGTAGAGAGGATATGAGAATGAAAAGAGGGGAAAAAAGAGCAGTACATCAAAGATATAGAATAAAAAAACACCTTCTAATCTGGAAAGTTCCTCAAATCCTCCCTGAATAGACAGCATGAATGACTGAATGAATGAATGAAGCAGAGCTGTAACAGGAAGCCAATGGGTGGAGCTATACTGAAGTTACATAAATACATAAACATTCAACTAGTCAACTGTGTAACCAACAGAATGAATTCATTACATAACACCAAGAGCTGAGGCCACAGAGAGACAAGGCATTATGGGAAATTTATTGGCTGAGGTCAAACAGCTGAATGGACTCATTCAGTGATGCATTTATGAATAAAACCCATCAACCTCATTTACTCGAGAGGTTCGGTACCACAATCGTTTTTGATGGGTCTGAAATATGAACAATTGCCGCAAACAGGAGCAAAACAGGCAATAAAGAGGAAATCCAGGTTCCCTATAATCAAGCCCATAATCTAGACCAGGGGTGTCAAACTCACTTTAGTTCGGGGCCATATTCAGCCCAATTTAAACTCAAGTGGGCTGGATTAGTAAAATCATAGCAAAATAAGCTATAAATGGATGTAAACTCCAAGTTTTCCCTTTGTTTTAGTGCAAACAAGTACAAGTTCAAGTTGCAAATGCTTACTTTTATTTAACTATCTTTTTCAAAACATATTATGAACAACCTGAAATTTATTAAGTAAAACAAGTCCAATTTCAACAATAAACAATAATAACAATACGGTATTTATAAAACAACTTGTCACTCACTAGCCATGGATAACTCCAAAAAAGTGTTGGAGGAACAAAGAGAGTCTAACTCTACCTGTACAGTTACAATTTGCTTTCACTTACAAGGACACAGGAGAGAAATAATAGTAATTAATAATAATGTGCTTGCTATATGGAGAGATATTAAAGAGAAATTCTAATAAATAAGAGAAGAAAAAGGCAAAATGTTCAAAGACATTTCCAGAACAAACACTCAGCAGTTACTGAAAAGTACCAAGCTTGAAATGAACGTAAAAGAGCGATAAGGATACTGCTGTGGAAAGCTGGGCAGAGCAAATCAATCAAGAAGATCAATTTGAGGAGATCGTAAGGCACTGAAAGCCATTTACAGACAGACGTTACATGAAAGAATACTAAAATATCAGAGAATATATCCTCGGAAAGTCACCTTCACTGACACTGATCTGGCGCTGACGTGGAAACCCTGCATTTTAATGGCGGGATGCTGTCACTTCGCGGGACACAAAATCAGCGTTGTAGGAAATGTAGTTTATTGACAATGTACGCTTATAGAGGTTTATTTTGCTCTCGCGGGCCACATCAAATGGGCCTTGAGTTTGACACCTGTGATCTAGACTGTACACTGGTGGCATTGTAGCATGTAGCAAATGGGACGGCCACGAGGGCAACAGTCACTGTCCTTAGGAAGGAACCTCTGTAGAGCCTCTAGAGAAGCATGAAGTGATGCTGACTCAGGAATAGAGCTTCACAGCCCACATGAACAGATAGTGTAAACATAGTATTTTCCCTTCAATGGCTTAACACGGGGATCTCCAACCTTTTTTCCTGAGAGCTAATTTGACAAAATAAAAGTTTCTGAGAGCTACTAATGTTTTACATTATTAGTAGCATTTATCCACATGGCTGATTCTCCACCCAAACCTGCTGAATAAGCGTCCTTTGTGTGAACATTTACAAAATGTTGATATGCAACACTCACATTTTGTATCAAAAACATCTTAACTTCAGCAACATATGCTTGTTGTCTGTATACATTCTGAGTGTCAAGCTCACACTAATAAATTCACATCATAGTAATCTCAATTTAACTTATAATTTATTTTACTATTTTACTAATACTATACCTTTCATATTTCACATTTTCCACATATCGCTGTCACAATGTACCTTTACATTCTCTTTTATTCTGGGTATTCCCTGTAGTTCCCATATCATCTCTACTTCACATGCATTCAGTCTGTTCTGATATTAGTGAGATGACAGAGTATCTGCTGTCTGCTGGAGTGAATCCACTTAAGTTCACTCTTAAGGAGTTCCTCCACCTTCTCTGTTCGTAGCCTGCTAGCATGTGGAAAGTCCCGTAAAAAGTTGCTCTGGACTTTGCTGAAGTGATGCACGACAGACGCGCTAGCACCGCAAATGGGACACACACACTTGTCATTCAAATTGGTAAAAAAGATGTAATTCCTCATGAAAATAGTATGTGTGTCACCGACGTAAACAAACTTGACAGCAGCGTCATTTGTTTGACTGACAGCTGATTGGCTTACAACCATTTTGTGAGGGGGGCAGGATGTCTGCAAATTTGATTGGATAGAAAAGTAACATTGTGTTGTCAAATTTGAGTATTCTTTGAATCTTAAGCGTGCTACTCAGAAACGGGTGGCGAGCTAGCGAGCGACGTGTTTGAGACCCCAGTATTTACAGTACATAGGAGACAGAGTTCATGTAAGAATAACTGAGTAACTGAAGGAGAAAAGAATCATGATAATCAACCAACTCGGATCAAATTCAGAAACTTATTTAAGATTAGGTCAAAGGCCACCCTCAAAGAAGAAACAAGAAGTTTTGCAGCCTTTTGTTTCCAGCTTTCTTTTCCTAAACCTACACATATGAACCTGCCCACCCCCACCCCCGTCATACCTTGAGCTGCACCAGGTGGACATCAACATGTCTGTTATCGATGTCTTGTCCCACAGAGTGTGTTAGCTGTGTGACTCGGTCGCTCGTCGATCTGAGCCATGTCTCAATCTCTGGCAGGTGGAGGACGACTTTCCAGTCTGCTCCTGTGTGCAGGGGCGGGGGCTTCTTTGACCTAAAACAACACATATGTGAGACATGCACATTTATACCGCGCGTGTATGCGTGTGTGTGTGTGTGTGTGTGTGTGTGTGTGTGTGTGTGTGTGTGTGTGTTTGTGTGTGTGTGTGTGTGAGAGAGAGAGCCTGTGTGTTAGGATGATAATAACAAGATCACTCAAACGGTTTTGAATGGACTTTTCTGAAAGTTTGCGGCGGCATGGGTAAGTTTTTCATTTATTTCACATTATTCTTAAAACGAAGTTACGACTAGATGGAAGCAGAGACTCAGCTACAGCTCAGAGTACAGCTACAAATAAGCTACCAATTAGCTATTACCATGTACTGCTTGTGAGGCTTTTACAGAGGATACAGAGAAAAATAGCATCTGTCCATATTTACTAACGTGACACATCAGAGGTTTGTGTCGGTAAAATGTCTGGGTGTTTGATTAATGCATATGCATTTTAAATGGCTCACTATGGCATGACTGCTCACCATTGTGGTGAAGGAAATTGTGTCTAGGATTTACGGGCTTTGAAAAGCAGGTGTGAACTTCTTTGTGGCATATCAGCTGTTGTCATTCTTCATGCTTCAAGAAGCATCTTAAATAGCAGCAGTGCACTCAAATCAACTTGTTGAAGCTGTGTTTATTTACATAATCACGCTAAGTAATAGGCCGCTAAGTGAAAAAATGCTTAGTATATCCACTCCACACATATATAGAGATAGATTGCCTAAAATAAAATACTTGCAGTAGTTTGGTACTCAACCAAGTGTGATTGCAGCGCTCTCATGTAAAAGAGAAACACAAATTAAGTACTTACTTGAGCTGTGCTTTGAAAAGGTTACACTCACTCAAATTAATTTGCATATTTTTCCGTTTGTTTTCTCTTTGTCTCTCATATTATTTGTATAAACAATAGTCCAATCTGAATTAATTGGATTGCAAGATAAGAACCCTGAGAGATTATGTGTGAACACAAAAACACAGATATGATGAGTTACCTTAGTGAAGGGTCCCTGCTCTGGCCCCAGCCAGGTCCTGGGGAGGCGTCCCTGTCTTGTGCCTGACTGAAGGGGGCAGTAATGAGGGCAGCTGTGCTGGACGTGTCATGGTCCAGGGTGGGTGTGACAGAGGTGACCATGGGGGATGGAGGCTCAGGGGCCACGGGCGAGAGAGCTGTGATGCTCATTCTGACAGACGGACAGGATTATTAATGTGGCGGGACGGGCCTCACTGGACTGAACTGGAGAGAGAGAAAGAGAGAGAGAGAGAGAGAGAGAGAGAGAGAGAGAGAGAGAGAGAGAGAAGATGGGGGTTAGAATACTGTAAAGTCTGTTGAAAAAGATTAATTCTTACAAGCTAAATTAAAAAAGAAAGACTGTGCCTGGTATAATTGTGATTTTAATAAATATCCACACTGCACAAATTCTTCTGGCCAACAACAAGGCAGCAGGATTGAGCGATGAGACAATTATAGAGCTAGATTACTGCCTGACCTTTCAGTCTAATATACAACTGTTATATTACACACACACACACACACACACACACACACACACACACACACACACACACAAACATCAAATAAATCCAGCTGAGTACTGGATGCAACATGACACAAGACAGTGAGAGATAGTGAGGTCATAAAACACAGCAGCAAACTGAACTGCTTCGGTAACATCAAATTTCATGAACCACCACACACGCTACACACCCTCATTCATACACAGAGCTTTACCAAGATCATACCAAAGCAGGTTTTCCAGGAAATGAAAATATCTTAATTGTTTCAGGTTTTCATTACGATCAGTATTGAAAATTTCAGCATTTTCCAAAACATTTTCATGTTGGGAGAACACATTTTCAAATTCCATGACTTTTCCAGAATAAGGTGTGTGTGTGTGTGTGTGTGTGTGTGTGTGTGTGTGTACATGGGGTGGGGGGTGGTGGGTCCCTTGTTTGATGCATTTAGTTTCTTTATCTCCGCATAAATGTGTTCTGCTAACTTCAACCCAAACATTCTTGTTTCAGTTGAAACACATGCGTAATCCTACTAAAAGATCCAAGCTTTTTAATCATCTGAAATGGCATAATGCTGACAAAGTACTTTTAAGATGAGATAAGTCTCTATATAGGGAAATTGCTGTTCTCATCACAGGCTCCGGTTCCTTTTGGCTGGTTCAGGTCTGCCACTCCAATTCCATTTCTAAATCCAGAGGGGTTGCTTTTTTAATAAATGAAATAATCAAATTTGTATCTACTGGTATTATTACTGATAAAAAAGGGAGAAACCATATAGTTGCAGGTACATTAATGCAAACTTAAATGTTACTATAGTAAAATAACTGTACACTTTGATGATGTTGAATTCTCTTCAAGATTATTGAGGAACATAGCTCGTCCAAATACATGCTTGACCCAATGTTAGATCTTTCTTAGCCCTGCACTTTATCACAATCAGCTATGTCTAAATCTTTCTGCAATGACCCCTTGAGAGTTCTCTTTCTTCATCCAGGTACATGAATCATATTCAAGAATAGATTATTTCTTCATAGATAATAGTCTCAACTCATGTTTTGTTTCCTCCGATTAGTCAAGCATTCTAATATCTGGATGAGTCAGGTTGATTAAACTTGATGCAAAAAGATCACATCCTTATTAGCCAGACACCGTCTAGCACCGTGGCATCTGCAACCCTCCCTCTGTGTCACACTTTACACAACAACTGAGACACTGTGTTCTTTCTTAAATGTGAGGTAATTAAATATACAATGAGAGGACAGTCAAAATAAATTCACAAGGATGTGAGTGACTGCTGGGCTGGTTGGGTCTCTGCGTGTCCATTTCTTTCAGTCTGGAAATACACTGGAATTCTAAATTCTTCATTTAGCGAACATTATACCAGCAATGACATCATCTAACTAAGAGCAGTGATGTCATTTAAACTAACAGGATCACATTGATGAATTCTAAATGATGTCATTAAGCGAACATTATACCAGCTATGACATCATCTAACTAGGAGCAGTGATGTCATTTAAACTAACAGGATCACATTGATGTCGTCATAACAAGCAATGTTTGTCTGTTACTTTGTTGTATAACCACATGTCCATGGTGCTGCCATCAGATAGCATCTTCAATACAAATACGGTATTTGATTTAAAATATGATGAGGTTGCCGTTGATGAAGTTTGCGGTCGACGCTGTTCTGGCTCTGGTCCAGGCTGAACAGGAAGCCATGAAGCACCACCAGGTTGTCATTGGAGTTGTTGACCAATGGCGCGCTGCGTTGTCTAATTTAGATGACGAATATGAAGATCTAGCAGCCTATGTGCGTCGCAACAACATAAGGATCATTGGCATACCCGAGGACACCATCATTAACATCACCACTGCTGCCACCCTGCTGAAGGACGCCTTCCAGCTCGACCAGGAGCCTCAGCTGGAACGGGCATACCGCACGACCCAGCCCAGACCCGGTGACCGCCCTCGGCCCGTTATCGTCCGGTTCCTCCTCTGCCACGATGCTGTCAACATCCTTCAACGGGCCCGACAGCTCCGTCACATCGACACCGGTGGCACGAGGATCTCCGTGTTCCCTGACTATACGCCCAAAGTCACCCGGACTCGGGCCGCTTTCAACGGCATCAGGAGCCAGCTACGGGGCATGGAAGGGGGTATGGACTCTGCTCCCCGGCTCGGCTCCAGATCAGCTACAAGGGTGTGGAGAAGGAGTTTGTCTCTGCTGATGAGGCCCAAGCTTACAACACCATAACCAAGGAGTGATGTTATTAAAAATAAGCCACTGCATTACATCGTTCTCTTACTCTGTGCTTCTTTTCAATCCTGTCTATATTTGGACACGTTAAGGTCCTACTATTATTTTATTTAGCCAATATGGGGTCTCATAACACTTCAAGCCTGTTAAGTCTATCTTAATATAATTCAGATTCTGCGGGAGTATCTCTCCTCATATCTAGTATCTGCTACATCTGTGCTTTAGCTTGATCTCTCTTTCTCTCCAAGTTGCTGCCACCACTATGTGGCATCAATTTGACTTCCTGAGTTTTACACTGCTGTCTCCTCCAAAAGAGGGGCAGAAGAGTCACATGATCGAGTGGAAGCTGAAGACTCTGAACAGAGACATAGCAGCTCTTTCAGCCACAAGTACAGCTGCAGAGAAGGAGATGACAGCTGGAGATCTGCCATTCCGGCAAAACAGTAGCGCTGCAGAGGAAAGAGTCAAGTGATTGGTCCTGTGGTGATCCCTGGAGGTCTGACCAAACACCTAAACAACCTCTCAGTCACTGTTTTGGATGAACTCCTATTATCCAGAGTTACAACAAAGCCAGTCCTCCTTAAGGTCCAGACATAAGATAAGATAAGATAAAAGCGTATTATCCTGAGGGAAATTATAGGAAACATACAGGTTTGACTGTGAGAAGCTGCACAGGAAGTCAGTGTAGCATGTTGTGTAAAGTGTAAGACATAGACTAGGATTAACTATATTAGAATTTATTCAACATTCTCAGTAGCAACACCCCGTGTGTAATCACACCAAACACACATTCAAACCACTGAAGTGGCAACAGATGACAGAAGAACTCCACCTCTTATGTGAGACGAAAGGAGAAGTTGGGAGAAAGAAATGGGTGAAAATATTAAGATTCAGGCCAGAGGGGCAGATACATTTGTAAATTGATAGGTACAATATTATACAAGATAAACCCAGATGGTGTTTTTCATCTCATACTGTATGCAGAGGAAGAAGAACTAACATGTGGCAAGACAACAACAAACCTGTATTGTCTGTTAACTGTCCTCCATTGCTCCGCTGTCTGAATGAAGCAGCCTCTCTCTCTCTCTCTCTCTCTCTCTCTCTCTCTCTCTCTTTCTCTCTCTCTCTCTTTGTGTTTCCCACTTGTGTGGGCTGTTACAGCTTGGTACTACACACACACACACACACAATGTGCTTACATGTGTGTCAGCTGTGACCTCACTCACTCTCAGCAACAGATGAAGCAGACAAATAAAATCAATTATTAATATTCCTCCCTCCTTTAAATAAACATGTATCCATGAACATGTCCTTGAATACAGCCTGCAAGAACTCTTCTGCTTCTGATCCCTCTCATTACAGGGCTGAATCTTACAGAGTCGGACCAAGCCAGAAGCTTGTTCCTGTCCCACTATACTCAGTACATCATGGCAGGGCGGAGACATGCTGGTCTCCACCTTTAATGGGGTCAGAATGACAAGCACAAAATTGCACGGATTGTCCCAAACATTGCATCACAACAGACAACAAATACACAAGTGCAGTGTTTAGAACACCAGAGAATGCATTGCAGCCCAGTTGCAGCAAATCTCTGAAAAGTACTTTTGTTTCAACTCTGGTAAAAACAATGGAGTCCAAGATCTTGCTTCAGTCAGTCAGTCACCTCCCTTTCTAACGTTACTGATGTTCCTCTTGAATGGAACCCTCTGCACATAGAGCATGCATTATTAAGGATGTTATGGTATGAATCCATGCAGCCCAGGTAGGAAAATGCCACAAAAAAAGCCAAAAGTTGTTTTTGCGGACCTGAAAGCTTTAACCACTGTGTCATGAGCCTTGCAACACATATTTTGCTGTGGAAGTTCTCCTTCTTTGGTACTCCTTTTTTGGAAGTGTACTGGGGGCTCTCCTCATCTACATTTCAAGGACAATACTGTGATAGCACACAGACTGGCCGGCCAACCTGCAGCTGAGGTCTTTGTGTTGTCATGTGAGTGTGATGCAGGATCTGTATTGATCTGCATTAACCAGGAAATTATGTCAGTGAAGGAGCAGAACAAAAAAAAGTCACATATAAATCTCTCTCTCTCTCTCTCTCTCTCTCTCTCTCTCTCTCGCTCTTTCTCTCTTCCTCTCTCTATCCGTCTCTCTCTCTCTATCAGCTGTTTGAGTTGAATCTCTCTTTTTTTTCCCCTTACATATAAAGGTTGTTTTGGATTTTTTCCTAGTCTTCCTCTATAGCTACGTGCATCAAAGGTTTTTTTAATTTGTTTTCTTCTAGTTTAAATTCTCAATTTATTATTGAATACATTTGATAATAAATTGAAAATTTGTTGAAGTAAAGACATCAAGTTACCTAATAATTTCTGTATTTTTACTTCCAATGGGCAGATTTTACTTGTAATTCTTTAGTATTTCTACATTTACTCAGTTTGAACGTTGAGCATACATACATTGAGCAGATAAAGAAGTGTGTCAATGCTTCCAGCCTGCACTGTGATTGGCCGTGTCACATTATGGAGTTCCCTCATACTGCGCCCACAGTGTGATAGCATCTCTATCACAAGGAACCAGGCCAAGGTCTCCTGGTCGGCCAAGGACTTCCGCTATTGACAATCCTTCACTCAAGTATTAGAATTTGTGAATTGGTTATAAATCTGGTTATAAATACATGAATTCCACAAATATTCTTCTACAGTGGCACATGTTTCTGTTCTTACTCTCTCTGTGATACTGCTGTCGCTGTTTGGAAAAACTACTTCCTGTCCTGGATGAGGTCTGTGGACAGGAATAGATGTGACATCATCAGCATCACCACCTCACATCAGCCACCAGAGGAGAGGAAAGGAGAGGAATGAGACGAAGGAGATTAATAACAAGGGAAGAGATGCGGAGGAGGGGAAGAAAAGAAGAAAACGGGATGCCCTTAATGATCATCATGACAACTGATAACTATGACAGCGGTTGTCATTCTATCAATTGTCATCAATAACAGTTGTCTTTGACACGATCACAGATGGCAACAATTCAATCACACAAAACTCAACTAACGACCGCATATGCCTTTCATACCAACACAGCAGAGCTCTCAGCCTGACAAGGACTTCATCTAAAAGTGTTCTGAAGCTGCCAACAGTCACATTCACACACGCATATACAGCACACACACACACACACGTCCTGCTTCCAGTGTGAGGGTGCTGCCAATGAGGTAGAGGAGATTCAGGGTGAATTCAGTGTTCAGCCAATCATCAATCATTCATTACTAACCAAACATGTGCTCGTGTGAAGGTGTGTGTGTGTGTGTGTGTGTGTGTGTGTGTGTGTGTGTGTGTGTGTGTGTGTGTGTGTGTGTGTCCCAGGGCTCCTCCAGCCAAGCCCTAAAATAAATAATGTATTACTGGGGGACGAACATGTATTTGAGGAAGCTCTCTCTCTCTCTCTCTCTCTCTCTCTCTCTCTCTCTCTCTCTCTCTCTCTCTCTCTCTCTCTCTCTCTCTCGCCCTTCCTCTCTGTATCATGTGTCTGAGATGGGGAGCAGAGATAGCAAATCAGACAGAGTCACGTGCTGTGGGTGCAGCAGCCTCAGTATGAATCTCAGGCTGCAGCAGCACTACACACAACACACACTCATGCTAGCACTATTTTTTTTTTTTCCTCACAAAATAAGTGAAAATTCCTTAAAATCTGTTTTCACACTGTCACTCTGGGTTATTGAGTGTAGATTCATGGTCAGCAATGCCAATTGTAAGAACAAAAGATGTCTTTATTGTCACATGCAGTATTACACAGCACAACTTTTATTTAACCCATCATGCATGAACCCATGAGCAGTGGCAGGTACTGTGTGGCGCCTGGGGACCAACTCCAATTTGAAACTGACAGAGACACATAAAGTACATGTTTTTGATGCATGAGAGGAGACCAGAGACACGCAGAGCGCATGCAGACTCCACACAGAGAGATTGCTGGCCTGGTCAGGAATCGAACCCACCATGCTGTGCTGCCCATTAACCATGTTGAATTCAATCTGCAACATAATGTGTGCAAGGGGGTATTTGAAACATTAAACGTACATTAAAGGAGAGGTGGAGTTTGTACGCTGTTGTATATAAGCTTCACCGCTCTTTCATCCCCACTCCACTGCAGCTTCCACACAGCCTGCGTCCTCAGCACAGGCAGAATTTGCAGCCATTCTTGAAATAAAAATAACAACAACTCCAAACAACAACAACAACAACTCCACACTTCCGCCAAAGCAACGTGACCCGTCACCTATTGAAACACATCATCAGCGCAGTCTTGTGATTGGTTGCTCGCTCCACATGATCAGAGCGCAATCATGTCTGCACTGTTCCTTCACTCATTCACTGCAGACCCGTACCAGCTTCATCCCAGCATTGTTACCTGGTCTTGAGCTGAGATGAAGCTGGTTCATATCCCAGCATATCAGTGATGCAGCCATACACACATGACCCCACTCTGGAACCAAGCCAATACTATTCTATAGTATAGAACCCCATTAGTATAGAATCTATACTAATGAATGTGTAAAAGAAAATAATACAACCTTACTGTTAGTCAGTTTTCTTACTTATTTATATTTACTTAAATATTTACATTTATATTCAGGCCACACTTTTTACTAAGAGGTATGCCAGTGTGAAATAATTCATAATTAACATTTAGTGAATTTTTGATTAATTCCATGTAGTTAATTGCACCATTTTAGATGTCAATTTCATTGATCGCGCCAACCTACTTGAAATAGTTATTGAGATTATAAGCACTTCTCTGCTGTGTGTAGCACATTATTCCCTTCCTCTACCTCTCGGCCCTTTGTTCACCCAGTAATTATGGGTAATGATATCACAGTATATGCTGACATTATTTCACACACAGTCGATGGGAGCAGAACAGTGCTGCTAGTTCAGCTGAGTCTATATGTCTTATTTGTCTAATCTGCCAAAAACGATAGAGACAGACCAACAGACTCAATGGAGCTAAGCCAGCATGCTACACTGAGTGCAACATAGTGCCTCAGAACTGTCTATTGACATTAATCATGATATCAAGACCAATTACAACCAAGGACAGTTATCAGAAGGAGAAGAGCCATTGAGAGTCTCATAGCATTTTCAGCCTTGCAAGTCTTTTGGCTCAGAAAGCAGAAGGGAAGATAGATCATTTTGTCTGTTCATTCAAGAAATGTGTAGTTAGTGGTCCAACAGCAGGGGAAGTAGTGAAGGAAACAAAAGTGCACTTCTGACCACTGGCCGCTCACTGGTTAGACACCAGCCGTGTTATACTGGGAGTACTTACAGCATCGCAAGAAGGAAACACAGAAGACAAAGTTAACCTTGTGGTCGCTGCACAAAGAACACACAAATAGAATCACTCGATCATTTGCTGAGGCTTGAATGACATTGGTTTCCCCCAAAGGTTTTACTCATGAATTATACAGAGGCCATAAAATCACTCAACTGCAGTGCAGAAATGTTTAATCTTGGAAAATTGTGTTAGGGATACACACAAGTATCCTCCTGCGTCAGCAAGACCAGCCAGACTCAATCCACGGTCACACTGAGGGTACCCACCCACCGTTATCCAGCCTGGATGTAAAACACGACGTGTCCGGCTGTGAACTGATGAATGACTTTGCAAAATGAAAACAAATGAGTGATGGATTATGTCCACAGCAGGCTTAGCCTAAGGTGAGTACTCACATATGTTGGTACTTGAGTACAAAACTACTATTTGGTACTATTCAAATACTGATTTGTGGAAAAGTATCCTGGCCTACGATGGACCTAGAAGTGAGTGGAATTTCTGTGCAGCTTAGTGTCCATAAGCTACTGTCACAGATACAAACAGCACACAATGAGAGGAACTTGGAGTCCATTGGTACCTGGGTCATTCCAGAACTGCACATTTTCTATCCTACCACATTATCCAAAAATACAAAAAACGTGCATTTTGTGTTAATTATAGTTGTCCTGAGACAAAATGTAAATATAGCTGGAGTAAAATTGGGTTCCAAAATGTATAATAGCTCTCACACACCCTGAAATAATGGCCAACTTACATATCATATATGGCAGTTTATATAAGTTTTTTCTTTTTATGGTGGTTGGTATGTGTCCCCTGTGATTGTTTCAACAGCCTTTGAATCACAGACATACAGTATATTAAAGAATAGTCATTACGTACTGAAGGTGCGTCTCTGTCATGAATTGCCCAGAGAGGGCAAAGGGGGAGGACTCAAGCACAGGCCAAGGGGGAATAAAGTCAAGAGATAGCTGTCCTTTATTCAATCCAACAGTCCAAATAGCAGAGAGCAACAAAAATGCATAAATGTCCTCAATCTAAAATGACCAAGCAGATAAAAATCCTCAAAACAGGCAGGGAAAAGTATCTGAATAACACAAAAGGAAATCTACTCTTTTCTGTTTTTTATTCATTATTTCCTATTTATTATGTTGATGTCTAAATTATCCTTTAATTCTGGAAGGACCCACCTAAAGCAGGGAGTAGTATTCCAGATATCAGGGGTGTGGCAGCACTTTGCTCTGACAGAGTGTGCGTGACTCACTGTGAGCTCAGTGTCCGTATTACTGAGATTATGCTTATTTGATGCTGAGATTATTGTCATAACTGACCTGCTGTTGCGTAGCCCAGTGATGTAATGCTCTACCTACTGGGCACAATGAGATTGCAGTGCCTGGCCATCTATTAGTGGTTTGTAGAGGATTTGGGTTAGGTTAGTTATTTCTTTCCTTGGTTACAGAGTTGTGGACTGGGGTCATAGGAATTGGAGTCAGACTCAAGTCACAAATTTGATGACTTTGGACTCAACTCGACACAATTGAAGACGACTTGAAGCTGAACTTGGACTTCTATTGAAGCCCTTTGACCCTTTTTCCACCATTCACACAGCAAAAGTTGAATGCTGATAAATACCATATATAAACTCAACAGTGTAGCCTGGTGAATTTGAGCAAACTGAAGCAAGATTAATGGGACTGAATAGAACTAAACTTCTTTGATTTCACTACTTGTCATTTGCTTGTAACTAATACTCATTCTAAGAGATCTATTATTTGTATGATAATATTTCAAAAACAAAACATAGTCATTCAGAAATTCATATTTGAAAGCATTTTTAAACTTCTCTGATTATTTTTGAGTTTTTATTAGTCATAATGTTGCGTCTCTCAGATTCTTGTGTATTTGCATTGTGATTTAAAGTTTGCCTGCAATTTCCTGCAACCTCTGTGATTTGTTTAAATTTACAAATTATTGTTATTACTGTGGAATTGAACTTTGGTGAAGACAACTTAATGACTTGTTTAGGACTCGCACTTATCAGTCTTGACTTGGGACTTAAATGACAAGACTGGATGAATGTTTGAGGCTTGGTTCAATGTCTGCCTGATTGTAATGTATATTGCATTGTCCTTATAACACCTAAAGGAAAGATTGTGGAGAATCCTTTAAAAAAAATAGAATTTAGAATCCAACCGTAATAAATACATTTCTATAAATCAAATATGTTTTAAAGAATGTGTCTACATATTGCAGAAGAAAACACCCCTATGAATACACAAGATGTTATAATACTGATGCAATAGCCAGAAGTAGAAATCTAGAAGTGTGTGTGTGTCCACTGCCACACCCTGAATCTGCAGACTGAGAGAAGAGGAAATGAAGAAAAAGGAGGGAGGAGGGAAAGGATACTCCGGCAGAGATACACATGTGAGAGAGGGAGAGAGGGAGGGAGAAGAGAGAAGATGAAGAGGACAGACGGGGCTATAAGGTGAGAAGAGAGGACAGTGTGACGTGGGCCTGGATGGGAATCTACAGGAAGGACACAGAGGGGAGGAGAAGAGATCAGATGAGGAGAGAGGAGGAGTGGGAACAAAGTGGACTGACATCAGCCTGACCAGCACTAAACAGAATCAGAGTCATCACTATATTAGTTCATCTGAAGTCATGACTCATCAATATTGGTATTTGAGTCAGGAATTAGTCATCAAAACAAATCATGATTTGCTGTGAGCGGAAAATTTGTCACGAATCGTACAATCATCACATTCATGTGTTTGTGTCATTGATACGTGTGTTAGTGTTAAGATCGCTAATCCTGATCACTAATGCTGAGAGGGATTACTGCTTTTACACATGACTCACTGAACAAAACACTCTGGAATTGTGAGAAGTAGTCATTAGTTTCTCAGGGGTGAAGGATGTTAGTTCTCTGTCCAAAAGCCAGAACGTTTACTAAGATTCCCAACAACAAAGAAACCCACAATTAACTCAAAAACACTTTTAGTATTTGGCATCTGGACCTGACAACTCACAATGAGGCTAGGACAGAGAACAGAAGCAGAACACAGTCACTGCAACCAGTATTAGCTTCAATGCTAATCTGCTGCCTACGGGAAGCACAACTCTGAGGCTGATATCAACTTTCTCACTTGACTCTAGGGAAAGGATGTGATAACTAGGTTTGTGTGCATATTCAAACAGGGTTAAAAAAAAATCAGTCATTCAATTAAAAAAAATATTCTTCAAGCAATTTTTGTACAGTCAAACACATTTTGCTAGAGGATGACCTCCGAAAGAGTATGTGTGTGTGTGTGTGTGTGTGTGTGTTTGCCATCCCCCATGTTCAGTCTCTGTGAGCAAGTGTACCACATGATGAGGTTCAGGGTCATGCATAACCAGCTTGGCTCTTGGAAAATAGACCCTTGTACCCCCAGAAACACACACACACACACGCACCCAACTGACTGAATTCCCAGCACCATTGTGTGTTGAATAGTGACGCAGGGGTGCTGTCAACAAGGGGCCTCCAGTCTCACGTTGGTTCAGGCTGATCATGCACACTCACACACTTTATGTACAAATCACAATGTTTTTTAACTATGCCAGACCAATGACTGAAAACCTGAACAGCGAATAGATAATTTTCATTTTTCATTTTATTTTATATGGATGGGATTTCCTCTCTTTGTTTTTGTTTTTAGTTTTTAGTTTTTCTCTTCTCTCCTTCTCTTTACCACAGCCTATGATGTGATCTGTAGTAGCCTACATTGCTGTTTGACATCATCCTGTAAAAACTGTATTTACCATATGAGGTCATCATATCAACATCACTGATGCCATCCTGGACTCTGCGTCCACACTACTGTGCCATGTTCTCACAACCTCTAGCTGCTGTGGCTTCCGGCTGTTTCAATTTCAATCTACTTGTACCTCATATTGCCACAATAATAATAATAACAATACAACCTTCTTTCTTCCTCTCTATCTCTCCTTTCCCCCCTCTTTCTGTAAAAAAAAAACGATCTAATTGTATTTTCAATACAAAAATAGTAACAAACTGGTTTTAAATACTGTCAGTGTATATGATTATTTATGTCATGTTCCTAATACATGTGTTATTTTGCGTGATATTTTGAAAAGAAACATTTAACAGATTTACCAAAAACTCAATAAGTAAATGAGTCGATTTAAGTGAATAGTTATTACTAGTCAGTAGTATTGTAGGTTTGTAGAAATTGTTAACTTGGATTTGAAAATTGCATGAAATATACATTAAAATACAGACTATAAAACATTTGAGTATTGCATTTTCTTTGTCAAAAAAGACAAGAAAAAAATACACATACTGAAAGATTAGAGTTTACATGATTAATAACTTAAGTAACATGAATGAATCCAGAGGAATCTTATATGAATGTTCTCTAAAGATGAAATATAAGCTCAGTTTTAATGGAGGTGTCAACCAGCAGCATTAACAGAGTTAGAAGTGTGTATAACAGATGTTACAGCACATCACAATGCTAGTGAACCATGCCTACTGCTTATCATCCTCACAACAAGAGGATCGTTAGTAACTCTGATCCTGCTGGGTGAGAAGCTGTGGAGACGCAGGATGGATCAGTTATGGGTCATCCTTAACTTCTTTTTATTCCCGAAACAAGTACGACTACAGTGCATGACAAGGGTTTTGTTCTCACTGATGAATTGATGTTGACCTGCATTGGATTCAGTAATCATAAGTGGCTCCCGTCTAATTACAGAACCTCCTCAGGGATTCTGTTCCTCCTCACTGGAGGCGTTAGTCATCTCTAACACCTAATGGGCGGCATTTGTAAACATCTCTTTATTTGTTTTCATTTGCTTCCTGATTTTTAGAGATAAAATAAATGATACAAGTGGATAAATACATTTTAAATCCTTAACTACTGCAATATAAATGCTGTGCTTAAATCCTGTCCCGTCTTTACCTCTTGACAGAAGCAGACTGGGCTGTAGGGCCAGATTAACGGTCCCTGAGGTGAGAGGAAGTCCCACATGTGCAAGTCACAAGAAAGTCTCCAGTCTTGACCTTCCATGTCTCAAGCAGTCTTTTGTAACTGACTGCTATAAGTCAAGCAAGTCAGACCAAATTCTGACGATCTACCCCAGTTTCCACATTTAAATCAGTTTAAATTGTTTCCCATCGTTACGTGTGGCCATGCTGTGTGTGTGTGTGTGTGGTAGCTGTCTCCTCTCCGCCCCGCCCTGTCATTAGGTGATGACTTTCACCTGTGCATAAAAGGAGGCAGTGGCAGGGCGTAGTATGTTTCCCTTGTTTTTTTGTTCTGCTTCTCTCTCTCTCTCTCTCTCTCTCTCTCTCTCTCTCTCTCTCTCTCTCTCTCTCTCTCTCTCTCTCTCTCTGATTGCAGGTTTGTGGCTGGAGGAAGGTGGCAGGCGTGGATGCAGTGTCCTGTTTCCCCACCTGGGAATGTATAGAGTGCATGGACAGGATTGTTTTAACTGGGAGCTGGAGCTTTCGATAATCCTACTTTCTGTGGCTTTGTTTCTATGTCAGATTAGTTTGATTTGGTAGTTAGTCCATGCTGGCTGGCCTGGCGTTCCTTCTCGTGTTGTGTTCAGTTTGGCCGGGAACTCCAGTCCTTATTTTTGGTTGCCGTTGGTTTGTGGAACCATAAAACAACATTGTGCTTTGTTAACACTGTGTTGGCATCCTTCATATGTGCCGCAGTCCTTTCGATCTTGTCAGAAGAAAGGGACCGTAACACCATTCACACAGGCAGACTTTCCCTGTACAGTTCATGGAAAGTCTGCATGTGTGAATGAGGCAATAGACTACATGAAAACAAAGCCACATTTTTCATTTCTGCTAGCGAGCAGGCCAATTGTAGTGTCTGAGGGGCGTGTCTTACCAAGAACTGCTGTGGGAGTCAAAACTTTTCAAGTTATCTGTCTAAGAGGCAAGTCTCAAGTCATGAATACAAAGACAAGTCAAGTCTTCCATCCATGTTAGTCAAGCAAGTCTAAAGGCCTCAAATTTGCGGCTCGAATAACACGAGTCCCCCACCTGTATTTGGTAACCCCTCTTTCTATGATTTCATAGCGTGGACAATCTGCAGATTGTTAAAATGTAGCAAATAGGGATTTTGAGCAATTTATATTCCCAAAGTTTTCCAGAACTTTTACATGGTGTAATCAGTAAAGCCACCCTTACTACTGTTAAGACATTCACTGTAAAATAAATGTTTGATGATTAACTTATACCCAGCCCATAAGCATCTATCTATCTATCTATCTATCTATCTATCTATCTATCTATCTATCTATCTATCTATCTATCTATCTATCTATCTATCTATCTATCTATCTATCTATCTATCTATCTATCTATCTATCTATCTATCTATCTATCTATCTATCTATCTATCTATCTATCTATCTATCTATCGAGTGCTGCCTCGTGCATATTCCATTTGAGGACATGTAGAAATGTATCCAGTAAGACACAGTGATCAGTCTGTACTATGAAGGAAGCTTAACTTTAGCCTTGTTCACGTTAGCTAGCTTGACAAGATCTAAACCTGCAATCAAGCTTAATCAGTATCATGACGCTGCTAATCAATACACTTGGTTAACACCGGCTTCCTTAATGCTGTGAAGGCTGAATCATCTGAAAGATGATAAGAACAAGATGGAATGGAAACATGCAGCATATTTCATGTCACTAACACACCTTGGTTAGACACACCCATGAAGAGAGCGAGTCTAGAGAGAAAGTGCACAGTGGAGTGAGCGTGACTGTCCTGATGCAGCAGGCCAATCAGACAGTGAGCTTGTTGGTCGAGGGTCTTAAACACAGTGTGTAACACCCTGTTTCCTCCTACACCGGTGCTCAGCTTGGCCTGTGTTGTAACTAGTTTAAGAGCTGAGTGGATGATGTCATAACCCGGTCCTGCCTCCTAACCAGCGATATTATAGTTTCTTTGTTCCAGACCAGGAAGTTTTGGGGAATGAATGTCTGAACACCAGTGCTTTGTAGTGGAAACACAAGCTTCACATGCACAGCAAAGGTCTGATTCATGCGTGTGACCAGGATGTGCTCATGTGTGCACGTATGACAGAGACTCTGAATGATAACAAATGTGTTTCCAGCACTGTGGAAAAGGGACCGGTGCTGAGACGAATGTTCATTACAAATGTAAATAAGTATGTGGAAACCTGGATCATGATGTAAAGCCTCATCCCTAACCAACATGTGCTGTTTCCTGGTGTTACAAACATTCCCCTTCCTGTAAAGTGGCTCCATACATACTACCGTAATTAAAAGTATATATTCCATTATAACAGAGCATGTGTGTTCTGGTTGTGTGTTGTATGTTTCAGGTTTGTTTTTGACAGAGAACTGAATAATTTGGAACAGATCTACAGGTGAAACCCAACATTCTCCTTCACTGTGACACACTAACTCTGACATCACAGCTTTGAACACTAGACACACAAAAAGTAGGTGGTGATGAACTCACTCAATCTGGGAATAGTTTGAGCAAAAACAGGAAGTAACAGCTGTGATGTCATCAGGAGGTTAGACTCTCACTGCATTTGCACAGCGCACACTACAGCCACACAAGCCTCTAGACAGTTGTTTCTATATGCTAAAGAGAACTGATTTTGCTGTAAAAAGTCAGATTCAGACTTGAAGAATACATTTGAACATGAGATTTCATCCTGTAGTGGAGTATTTGTGTACTTTTTCTGAAGTAAAGGAGAGGATTACTCTTCAGGCTCTATATGAGGCAGCCTGGGAATGGAGAGGAAAGGTGTTGGCCTCTTTCTGCATGCAGCAGGCAGAGCGAGCTCTCTGCAGAGCAGGCCTCCATAACAAAAGCTCCACAGCTTTCTGACACACACACCCACACACACACACACACACACACACACACCACACGCAGCATGCTGGGAGTCACCTCCTGATTCAGTCACTCTGTCTTTCTGTCTGTCTGTCTTTTGTTGGCATCATTCTGTAAGCGTCACACAGCTCATTACCTCAGCATTCCATAGAGGATTAGGCTACACACAAACACAAATGAACACACACACACATACACACACACACACACACACACACACACACACACACACACTCAAGAATACACAGGCACTCCCTTGTTCATATATGTTCAGCAGCAGAGGGGACACAGAGCAACAGAGGGCAGGTTCTATATTACATACCTCATCTCTGTTGTTTAGTTCATCTCCTTCCCTTCTCCTCTTCCTGAGTGTCGAATGGTGGCGGATGAAGAGAGAGAGAGACAGAGAGAGGGTGAGAGAGCGAGATGTGCAAGAGATGTTGTGGCAATCCCACTGCAGAGAGAGGGAGAGATGCTGTTAACCGGAAGGAGACTAATGCTAAAGTAGCTAGCCACCAGCTCAGTTTGGGATGCTGGGATGGGAGGGATGATGATGCGGCACCTTTCAGTAAGGGAGCAGAGCGAGAGAGCCAGAGAGGGGGGTGCACTGTTACCTTGGAAACAAAAATTATGTGATGGAGAAGGTGGAGCTGAGCTGTGATTGGCTGACAGGGTGTGGTGCTCCTTCCCCAGGGAAGAGATGAGGCGAGGAGGGAGGGGTGACAGAGCAAAGGCTGTGATGTGAGGATCAGCTGCTCTCTCTCTCTCTCTCTCTCTCTCTCTCTCTCTCTCTTTCTCTCTCTCTCTATCTCTCTCTGTCAGAGGATACAGCACCCAGAGCAGCAGGAAGCCACTGATGCCCCCAACTGGATGCTGAATGCCTGCTGCTCGTCATCGTCCCGTGATCCATTTAGATCGAGAGGTTACGTACTGTGTAAACAATGGAACACTGTTTGAGCCATTATTTGTGTTGTTTTCATCTTTGTTATGCTGTCTGGTAGTGGTTTTCATTTTTCTAGTGAATGAAAGGTTTTAGATGTTTTATGATTAACTACGTGTATTTACTGGTGAAGACCACAATTATTCATATTACATTTGTAAAACTAGTCTTATTTCTTATAGTCCTAATCTTTGTAAAGATTTAATTTGATTTATTATTATTATTATTATTATTATTATTATTATTATTATTATTATTATTATTATTATTATCGTTGTTGTTGTTCTTGGTGGTGGTGTTATTATTATAATTATTCACATGTTTACTGTATAACTTCTTCTACATCTGTTAATCGTTCACGTTGTTGTTTTTTTCTTTTGTGTATCAAATCCTGGCAGCTGCCCGTTTCAAACTAACCACATCGCCATCTGTTGATCAACTGCAGCAAACACATGCAGCGCGTCTAACTGAAGATAAAGCAAGTGTTTACATCTCATTCAGTGTCTTTTGTGTCTCATAAATCTCATAAATACATGTGAAATTTGTTGTATCAGCACTGTTTAAACAAATCACAGCTGCGTTATTATGTCGATATGTTTTGTTTGCAGTTATTCTTTACTCATTTGTTAAAGTTTTTGAAGTGTAATTAAACATTCAACACATTATGTAAGTATAATAATAAATTGATCTCAGTGAGGTTCCTGATATATTCTGTCTCTTGAAATGGACTGTTTGTAAGTTTGTTTGTGTTTCTGACCACTGGGTGGCAGAATTGACCTTCTTACACTTTTCCACAATTGCTAAGACCAAACTTCATCCTTTTTCTTAAAACTTTAAACACAAAACTAAATCTCCAAGCCACATTTACAAAACCCCTACTGGCAAAATCAACTGTTGCCTCAAAACCATTTTAATTAAGCTCAAAATCAAACAGAGCTTGCACACCATCATCTGAACTCATCTCGCTCTCTTGATCTTGCTCTTCCTCGTCCTCTTCAACTACATCTTACACCTCCTCTTCCTCCTCTGCCTCACAGATTGTCTCCATCCATTTTTGTTATCAACATTCAACAAAACAGTGTCACCTGTGCAATCTGAACTGGCTTATATATCAGTGTTTACATACAAGTGTGAACAGTTATGAGTCATGTGTAAAATATGTCAACTGTAACCTTTGTTAACCATGTTGCAACACAAGTGCATCACAGTGTGAAATGTGTTGAATTAGATCGTGTTGAGATCTGCAAAAAAGAGTAGGTGAGCTATGCAAATAATGTTAAACTAAATGAACTTCATTTGGTTCAGAGCATGGGGTTCAGTGCTTTATAGCCATGAATGATGGATGATAAAGGCAGTCTGATAACAGTGTTGTAGAGATACTATCAAACGCATAAAATACCAGGCAGAGATTATTTCCCTGATAGTTACTGAACGCCACAGGAAATCCTTCCTCCCTGTGGCCATCGGACTTTATAATAAATCTACCTCGGGTCGGGGAGGGACAGTGGGATCATAGGGATCTGAGCCCCGCCTAACTGTTTCACTGTCACTTTATAGTATATCGCACAACACGTTGCTGTATGTCATATATACACACGTGTATGCTGTAGTTACATAAATTACTCATACCTCCCAGCCAGATGCACATTTTGCACTTTGTACCCTTGTCCTCCTTGTGTATTTGTACTGTCATGTACTGTTCCCCAATTGTATGAACTTTTATTGTTTTTGTAAGTACCCCTTATTGTGTGTACTTATTATTTGCATGTATCCTTCAATCCTGGAAGTGGTAACAGAGGTGTGGCCTTGAGTCACACATTTGCAGAAATGAGACTCAACTGGATCTGAAGACTTGTAAGTTGACTTTGATACCACTGACTTTCGTTTTGAGACCTTTCCCAGGCCAAAGGTGAAAAGGGCGTTTTTATGGTCATTGCTATGTGGATATTCATTATTTAATTAATTATACAAGTTATCTGGAAAGCAATGCATACAAATGACAATCATCTGTAATTTCTCTCAAATTGGCAATATATTTTTCTCTTGCGGTATATTTGATAGAAGGCACATTTTTACTTGTTTGGGACTTGACATTCAAAGTTATAGACATGGGACTTGGAAAACAATTATCATTCATTGTTTTCATCATCATTAGAAGTTACTTCAAAAGAAAAATATTGTTTTTGTGTCTATTGTTCATTGACGAGATGAATCCTTTCCCTCTTATAACAGTGTGTTACTGTTCCCTGTGTAACTACTAATATTAGTACTGCAACCCCCACAACTGCTGCCATTACCACTAATTTATCAACTCTAACTGCTGTCACTACAAAGGGCAATAAAGCTTCTGCTAGTACTGTTACTATCATACCAAGAGCAGCAGTCCAAAGATCACAGATTGGATTTGCTTCCTGCTGAAGTATCTGTGGAAAGTTACTGGGCTCGCCGTTCTTCAAATGGGTTTATCTATAAATAGAATAAAAGACACTGTAAAATGTGGAATCACATGGAGTAATTAATATAATCAGTTCTACTTCTAGTGGTGTCGTTTTAAATAATGTAATAAGAACCATCACTCAGCGGCTTTGGAAAAAAAAAACTTTATTTGGAAACATTATGGAGAGAAAGAAATAGTTTAAGAATTTTTCATTTCTGAAAATCATTTTTATTAACTATAATACACAGCGGATGAGAGTTGGTTTGTACACCGGTGTGACTAGATGAGAGCAGATCTTACCAACAAATGATAAAGTAGGTTGAATGATTGATGGAAAACTACATTGTGAATGGAAAACTATATTATATTTCTTAAACTAGCAGCTCCTCAAACAAACCCCCCCCCATAAACCTGTGGATGCTGTTTCTATTTTGCTTTGCCCTTGTTCTCTTCAGACTACAGGAGTATCAATCCTTAAAATAAGCTTTTGGCTGCATTGCATTCTTACATTTACATACAAAAATGTACACCTTCGGCGAGTTTGACTAGTGTTGAGGGTTGAACAGACAGAATAAGGGCATAGGAGAGGAACGTCTGGAATGGGAGAGGATCCCTGGGTGCCTATAGTTTTTTCTGACTGATTCCTCCCTTTTGCTGATACTGCATCAGAATGACTCTATTCAGTCTTTAGAAAATGTGAGCAGGTCAGAGAGAAATTCATGCATTTAAAACCTCACTGTTGTTTTCTACCGTGCATTTTCTCAAGTGTATAGAAAGATCACAAACTAACACCATTTTGACCAACAAAGGGCTTCTTCTATGATGATTCAGTCAGATCAATGAGGTCTTCTCCTTTATTTCCCAAGGGCACTGTCAGGCTGTGTTCAGACCAGAAGGGTTTCTCTTTGGTCTGAATAAGGACTGAACTGTTTGAATGTTGCATAACCTCTTGGTTTGGTTTGGTGTCACATTGGAAAAAAAACCCATGCAAACCAAAATACAACAACCAAAATCATGCAAAAACACTCTGCTCATTGGTCAGAGATGTCAGGGGGAGTAAAAAAAACATAACAGGAAGTTAACTGTGCTGGAAACAGACAAACATGACAGAATCATCATTACCTTCATCCCCTTTACCTTGAAGACAATGTCTGGAAAACTACATGATCCTAATGCAACTGACCAGACCAAACCACACACACATAGATGTGAGAGAGTCTGTAACTGGTCACATCCCTGACTGACTCCACCCTTGCAGGATTCATTGAATGTTTTGTGAATGGGGATCAGTTGCTCATGTACATAATAACCATCAAACACCCATCACATATCAAGATCCCCCCCTGCCAAGCCAAGGATTTGTTGGTCAAAGTGCTGCAATAGACTCAGATTGTGAAGCTGCGGAATCTGAATTTAGTCCGTATTAATAGTTAGAACTCGTGTGGCCTTTGGATCAATACAAAAAGAATCAGTCTGGGAATTGCTTCTCTTAGCTGCAGAGTCCGAATATTTGTGCCGTCTCAGGTTTTTAACTTACCTGCAGCAGCACAGTAGGGATATAAATGTGTGTATAACTGTGTGCACGCATGGAAAAGGGAAGTTTATCTTAAATCAGGTTCCCGATTAAAGAGTTGGACAAACACACACACTCACCACAACACTTTTGTTAACCTTAATATATATTTTTCCAGCATTTTCCAAAATATGGAAAGCCCATATTCAGATCGCATGTGTCCAGGATTTTAATCACCTTAATCTAAAAGTGCCATCCATGAAGAAAGCCTGAGGAATTTTCATCCGTTTTTTATTTATTATTTTTCCAGATGGGCCGAAGAGGGAAATAAAAGCAACCAGTCTGTTCTCATCACCCCACCCTCCCTTCCACACACAACCACACACACACACACACCCATTCACTCTCACTCAAACACCATTAAAAAAAAAGGAAGAATGAGTTTCTGTCACACCATCAGAATCAAAGAAATATGATTATAGCTTTAGACAGGATTACAGTCCAGTACCCCGCAGTATTTCACTAACTCAGCAATCTCAGCTGCTGATAAATTTATATATATATACTTATATATACTTCTTTCCTTTATTTAGGGAAAACTATTTGACATATAACCAAAAATATGATATTAAGAGTGGATGTCCGAAAAGAAATGCAGAAAATGTGACCGTCCATCTTAATGTTTTTCCTTGTAAATGTTCCCCTGAAACCTAAAGTTGGATAAAATTGATCTGAACAAGAGATCCTTTAGAGATTCAACATCTTTCATTACATTTTTTTTTTTAAAACTTTAAAGTTCATTTTTCACTAAAAAGACATGCAAATGTTTAGTTGCGACAAAACCAACAGAAGAGAGGGACACACTAAATGAAAAGTGAAAAAGCGCGAAGCGTCCTCTGCAAAAGTCAAGGATGCATCCGACCTGGAAGACGCCTCCTCCTCCTCCTCCTCCTCAGACTGAACGGAGACCCAGAATGCATTGTGACGTAGTGGTTGCCTCAAAAATGTGCCATCATGAGGGAGCGGGTGGGGGGTGGGAGAGGGGGTCCTTTCAGAGAGAGACAGTCTTTGCATTTGGAGTGAAAGAGAGAGAAATGTAATAACAGGGATTCTCTTGTGCGAGAGGCTCCGTTATCTTTTACTCAGTCCAATTGTTTTTCCTTTTTTTTTTTTCCCTTAATCCCCTTTTCCCTCTACAAAGACGATACAATCAGGCCACAGGTCAGCCCACACAAATATACCATCACATGTCACGTGTACACACACACACACACACACACACACCAGCACACACACACACACACAGGGTAGAAATCCGACATTACAAAACATAAAAAAAGAAAACAGTCCATTGCAAATGGGAAACACAAAAAAATAACCAAAGCTAACAGAAACAAATGAAATTGGCATGTGGGACCTTTTGACACTGATGGTGCATGTGCTGTCCTTTAGTTCATGTTGTTGGGGAATAATTCAATGTTCTCTATATAACAGTCTTAACCAAAGCACCCCCCCCCCCCTCTAAACTCCAACAAAAAAATCTCTTTTGTGTAAATATACGTCTTATATTTTCACAGGGAAGGTTCTGGCATCTTGACTTCCCACTCCCACCCCTGCCACCACCTCACTGTAATGGGGTCAAAGGTGAGTGGAAGAGGAAGAAATGGTTACTCTGTGCTGAAGGTGTGGAGATCTGCGGGAAGACTCCATGACAAATCATATCAGTGACTCAATCAGTCCACAAATCACGCTACTCAATATCCACTCTTTGAGCCGACCAATCAGCTCGCTGGACAGCCAAACCCACTAACCATTCAACTACGCAGTCAGAAAGAAGTGACGTTAAAACTGAGTTGCAGTCGTGAGGACTATATGTTATAATTTCCCTTCTCTCGTGGACTGGAGCAGCTGGGGCACAGGAGGGCGGGGCCTGTTTGGGGGGGCGGGGCATAAGCAGGGGGATGCAGGGGTGTGGTGCTTGGGGCCTCAGTGTGCTATTCCAACAGCAGAGGACAGGAGGCCCCACCCTCATCCCAGAATCCCCCAGAGCTGCAGTCTGACCCTGAACGATAAGTGTTTCGTGTCATCAGTTCATTGTAAAATAATGGCATCCATCATTCATCTCTAGGTAGTCTCTCAGAAAGGAGCAAATCCTTAAGTGGTTCCAAAATTGGGATATCTAAGGGTTAATTCTCTAATCCAGGACTTGCAGATCAGCTGTGATCGTCTCTAAACCTTAAAGCTTGTTCACTTCTAAATGGATATAATGTGAGTCAGGGGCGAACGGTGGAGGTGGAATTGCACCGACTCACTTTTTCATTTATTTCAATTACCACCCGACACGTGTTTTTGTGATGGTTGGTTGGTTGGTTTCCGGCCAAAATCCGCTGGCAGACGAACAAACATCCGTAGGTTTCCCAGCAAGCTCCTCTCGCTCTTAAATCAACGGGTCATGGTGCAGGGTGTGTTGGATCTGCTGTGGCTGGAGGGGCGGGGGCAGCTGGAGGGGCAGCAGGGCCTCCACCATGTTGTGGCAGTGCGGCGGCGGTGTCCCCTCGCTGCTGGAGCTCTCAGCCACCTCTCCGCCGTGGAAGAAATAGTCGCTCTGCAAGATGAAGGACTCGACTACGGCTTGATTCAACTTGGTGGTTGACAGAGTGTCCTTGTTCTCAAAGTCGGGACGCATGAGAGTGGGCCAGAAGCAGATGGACAAGTTGTCGGCGGTCATCTTGGTGGTCTTGCTGTGCTGGCTCACCCTACGGAGAGAAAAGTTGCATAAACATTGACAAAAATGAGGAAATTAGTAAGTAATTACACATGGCAACACTCAGCATGTCCCGTGTGCTCGTCTTTTCCTTTGCTAGTAGATAAACAATACGGTGGCCATTATTGTTCCCAGCCATTTCTTAAGATTTATTTAATGATTTATTTTACAAACAAAGGGATTCGTTGAAATGATGTGAATTGGTTCATTTGGATTTGTGTAGTTTCAGGAGTTTCCGGCTCATATAAGTTTACAGGATACATCTACACACTACGGTGCCATTTACAGCCGACAACATCCTCCTTAACACAAACAGGTATCAGGTTGAAAACACTGCAGGCGGCACATTCTGTCCGACATGTAGTTCAAGTCTTAGTAATGTCCAACCACAATGAATGAGCAGAAATCAAAGGTGGTTTCCCAACAGATACAGAAGATGTTTCAACTCAGCAAACCCTTACAATGAAATTATTAAGTATTTCCCTTTATTATTAAGTGTTTACCCATCCTCACTATTGAGAGCAAAATCCAACACATTGTATTGTTACGTATTAATATCCCTGTGCTGTGTTCACTGTTTTGAGTTACTGAAGACACACACACACAGACACACAATGAGGACTAGATGCAACATACACATGTGTATATTTTATGTGGGATGATTATGTCTTTCAGCTTGATTTGTTTGATGTGTGTGTGAGTGTGAGTGTGAGTGTGTGTGTGTGTGTGAGTGAGTGAGTGAGTGAGTGAGTGAGTGTGAGCGAGTGTGTGTGAGTGTGTGAGTGTGTGATTGTGAGTGTGTGATTGTGAGTGAGTGAGTGAGTGAGTGTTTGTGAGTGAGTGAGTGAGTGAGTGTGAGCGAGTGAGTGTGAGTGTGTGAGTGTGAGTGTGAGTGAGTGTTTGTGTGAGTGAGTGAGTGAGTGAGTGAGTGTTTGTGTGAGTGTGTGAGTGAGTGTTTGTGTGAGTGAGTGAGTGTTTGTGTGAGTGTGTGAGTGAGTGTTTGTGTGAGTGTGTGAGTGAGTGTTTGTGTGAGTGAGTGAGTGTTTGTGTGAGTGTGTGAGTGAGTGTTTGTGTGAGTGAGTGAGTGTTTGCGTGAGTGAGTGAGTGAGTGAGTGAGTGTTTGTGTGAGTGTGTGTGAGCGAGTGAGTGTGTGAGCGAGTGAGTGTGTGTGAGAGTGTGAGTGTGTGTGTGAGTGAGTGAGTGTTTGTGTGAGTGAGTAAGTGTGTGTGAGCGAGTGAGTGTGTGTGTGAGCGAGTGAGTGTGTAAGTGTGAGTGTGAGTGAGTCAGTGAGTGTTTGTGTGAGTGAGTGAGTGAGTGAGTGAGTGTGTGTGAGTGTGCGAGCGAGCGAGCGTGTGTGAGTGTGTGAGTGTGTGAGTGTGAGAGTGAGTGAGTGAGAGTTTGTGTGAGTGAGTGAGTGTATGTGAGCGAGTGAGTGTGTAAGCGAGTGAGTGTGTGTGAGTGTATGAGTGTGTTAGTGTGAGTGAGTGAGTGAGTGAGTGAGTGAGTGAGTGAGTGAGTGAGTGAGTGAGTGAGTGAGTGAGTGAGTGAGTGAGTGAGTGTGAGCGAGTGAGTGTGTGTGAGTGTGAGTGAGTGAGTGAGTGAGTGAGTCAGACTTATTTACCTGTTGAGATGTGTGATAATGTATTTGAAGACGTGGTAGTTGACAGAGGAAAACTTCTTCACTATCTCCCTTAACACCAGGAGACGCTCAATGTAATCCACAATTTCTGCAAAGTTGAAAAGAGGGGGGAGGAGGGGGGAGAGAGAGAGAGAGGAAGTAAGAGAGACAGAGAGAGAGAGAGAGAGACTTAAGGCAAAAACATTTTACACAAATCTCTTGAGAAAAGAAATTATACTCTGGAAAACAAAAGGTTGCAACACAGCCAACTCCCACACAGTTTGACACAGAAGGACAGGCAGACAGACAGACACAGTGTCAATGAGTATAGAGAGTGCATTTTCTGCATCAACTAAGAAGATGAAGATGTTTGTGTTTAATCTAATAAAGTCAGAAGCAGCATTAAGCAGCTGGTAAAAGGCTGAGATACAGGAGTCTAATTTTCCCCCGAGGCTGCTGAAGCTCACTCTTCCCTCTCTTTCCCTCCAAATCAACCTAACAATAAGGTAAATACAATACCTGGCAATCAATGATGAAAGAAAAACCTCAAATTACAGTTTTGGATATCAGTTTACACATGGAAATCTGCAGAGGTCTGTTTTCTTCATACAAAGTGAGCCTTGTGTAGAAATGAGCTGATCTTCCCTTGAGAATGCTTCACACAGGCTTACTGCTGAAGCTCCCATTCAACCTTATACACACTGCCTGCATTAAATATTTAAGCCTGAATGGGAAATAAACCCTTTTACATTTAGATTTTCACAACAACCTACTCTGACATCGCTGTGACCTTCCTGCTGTCTGTTGCATTTCCTACTTAAATATGAATTCCTAGCTGTACATGTCGACTCCACACTTCATGATATCATGCGATCAATCATCTAAACGAGGAGGGAATAGGTCTTTGACCCTCTAACAGATTTAAGAGGCCAAGGGTCATTACTCCATGCTGTCACATACTGACATTAACCAGAATAATCTAGAGATAGAGTAGTGAGAACAGTTAACTAAGGGACCACTATACTAATCCAAACCATCCATTTACCCATGATTCAGTTGGTCCAGAAGATGTAAGAATACTGTCTACATTCCCACCACACTCAAGTACCACAAAGATGATGGAAATAAGAGCAGTTGAATCAAAACATCACACCACAAAAAGAGTCAGCGTGGAGGAAATCAAGGGGATTTTGTTTTATCTAAATCTTGATCTTGGAACTCTCGGGTGACCTATTGTCCCTCTTGTGCCCCATTGTTGCTGTTGTCAAAATAGCAGTTAGCAAGTTCATGAATCATGCTTTCATTCTGATAACACATTGCTGGTGCTGTAGCTTGGCCAGTGCTCAGCTTGGCCTGTTTCCACTAGCTTGGGAGTTAAGCAAATGAAGCTTCGCCAACTTTAGAGGCATGGATGTTATCTTAACATAGGAAGAACAGGTGTTAATGTTTTAAACCCTCTGGGGTCTGCATTGTTCACTGAAACTTGGATTCAACCTGCATAAATGTTCCAGCTCAATTTGTACTTTGGCATCAAATAATAAAAAAATGTTTTACAGGAGAACCCGGGATTTCAATCTTGTCCATTTGAAGTCTCGATCATTCACATAAAAAAGATCCTAATATCATATTTTGTACTATAAATTGAATTAAATATGAATAGAACCCCATGATGCAGCACTTGGCCAATTTTGCCCATGTCTTATGCTTGTTTTTATGCTTATAACTCTACATATACACTTGACAGAAACAGCAAAGCCACAATTTAAAGTAGACACTATCATCTAAATGAAAATATAGGTCAAGAGAATAACATTTTTCAATAAATAAACATGAGAGGTTCATAGTTTTACTTCAATGAACTTCAACATGACTAATAAAACTCTAGTTCTTTGTTCCAGACTTGTACCAAAATTGATCTTGATGAAAGGACATGAGGCAAACCTCTCCAAAAGTGTACTTTGATTAATATTTGCACAATCGCACATCACAAGATCTTCTTTGTAACTTATTAATAGGTAAGGCAGTGATTAGTGTTTCCTGCTCTGAGTCCAAGTCCAACGCTGTTCCCTGTTGAGCGGACTTCATACCCACGTACCACGAATGTAACGTTTTGCTTGGGGGTTTCCCTTCATGTCTGTTAGTGGGCGTATGCAAAGTCGCCTTGGGCCACTTCTGATTGGTGAGCATGACTTGTACCTGAGGGGCACGGCATGCATTTTTAGAACAATACACGCATCAGTTTGAAGTCTGGATCAGACGTGCTGCATTATGTGAATCCTAAATCGCAGCCTTTGTGATTGGTTAATCAGTTAAACTAGTTTTATGTTGGGGATACTGAACCTACCCAGCGTGACTCCAGAACCACAACCAACCCAGTGGAAAAGAGCAAAGAGAGGACATATTGTACCTTACAGTGGAAACTAAAGCTGGCTAAGGGACTAAACTGCTAGTTCTTTGTTCTTTTGTGCAAAATGAAGTCAAGTTCCAGCGTACCTGAAATCATCTCTGTGGTGGGAAAGGTGTGTGCATGTGTGTACTCTTACTTGCGGCCTCCACCAGTTCTGGGTGCAGGCTGTAGGGGATCAGCGGGTCAGGCAGGTCAGCAAAGAAGGCCTTCAGGGCCCCGGCAACAGCGTTTACAGCTACATCCATGGCTACAAAATCTATACTCTGATCTACAGACGGAGAAGGAGGAAGGAGAGAGAGGATTCTTTTTTAAAACATACATTTCACACCATCTACATCATAACATCAAGGTGTACCTAAAGCTTTTCTGCACTTATACTTTGCATCCTGCTTAATGGTAACTTGATGTTTCATGCAAAACACCAACTTTAAAGGAAAACAGCTCTAAAACGGGACTTATTTTGATCCGGGCAAAATTATACTTCTTGATTATGCTTTATTTTTTCATTCAGATGTTTTACTTTCACCGATTTTGACTAAACCAACCAATTACAGAGACAAAACTGGAGTTGACATTCCAGGTAAATAGAAATTTCACTCAACACAACATCACCTCTAAAAAAACATCTCATAGACATCTTCATAAACGGTACACAATTACCAAATCATGATGAGGCGGAGAGAAAAAAAGAGAAAAAAGGAGCGGGGAAAAGAGGAGAGAGCCCTGAGCTGACATGACAGCTGTCTCAAATTCAGAGAGAAAAAAGAGAATCTAGATAGATGGATTAAGAGAGACAAGGAGATAATTACAGTGAAGGATACAGAGCGGAAAATAAATCATAAATTCATAAATGAAAACAACAAGCTAGCAGAAAGAAGCGCAGGACTAAAAAATGGAAAAATCATTGCTGAAGGTTAAGAGACACAGCACAGGGGGACACAATCGAGGAGAAGCAGGGGGAGAGGTCTCTGCAGCTTCTCTGTTTCTTAATAAAGTTCAATAATAATCAGGCAGTAGCTTCATCCTCCCCGGTAATGAAGCACAACCGCAGCGAGCGTTGAATTCCCAGGGAAGCCTTTCATCACTACTCTGTTCCCCAGCCGGCTTTATTAAATTCACTTATTTCCCCGCAATTTCCATAGAAATAACTTGTGCTGCGGTGAAGGAGCCCACCATCTCCCATTACTGACAGACGAGCTAATTGGCAGTAATGGTACTTTTCGCAGTGATCATCGAGCGGCACTCGTGGAGAACCGGCGCAGTGTTAAGAGCAAAAACAGGAAAATAGAGCCTAAGTAACAGCCTGCAGCGAGCCGGGAGGACAAAACCTGTGAGGACGATTCAAGAGTTTACTTCAGGTGCACGGGAACAGCTGGTACTTTGCACACACTCGGTGGCAAAAGTTCATCTCTGACAGTTCAATCCTGCATTTCTTATTTTGGGAGTTCTCTGTTTTTCTGAATTTGGTCTATGAATTTTTCTGGGTTTATTTTTTAATAATACACAGCTGGAATTAAATCGGAAAATTGCAATTACAGCGAGGAAGGGCTAGAAAGTACAAAGACAAACTCTGTAGGCGGGTCGGGGATCCTTCCCTGTAAGGTTTCTACTGCGTTATCTTTAAGATCACTTAAATGTATATATTATTTTATCTATAATTATTTACTTATAGTAATATTTTTTCTTCCATTTCTTCCATTTTTTGTACTTTACTTTACTCAACTAGGACATTGCCTGTTTTTTGCCCCTTGTGGTTTATTCTTGTTTTTATTGTGAAATTATTTTTTTTTTCGATTCATATATTACTATTTTTAACTTGTGCTGACGTGTTGGAGCACTTTGAGCTGCAGTCGCCGTATGAAAAGTGCTATACACATTAAGTTTATTATTATTATTGATAATAATAAAATGCTTCATAAACCCGACACGGAAGGGCAGCAGTGGCAGGACTCCAAACAAATTTAAAACAGGTGAAGTCAATGAAGTCGTCTACTACACTCATTTATAATGTGAGGTAACGCTTCAACCTTTCACGGCTGCTGTCCACAGGGTCGGTTCATGGCTGCGTACCAATTCTCTCCAAGTACAGTTGGTCTCAATAGGGCTAGACTGTTCTAAAGTGATATACGAAGGGCACAGCAACACCAAACAGCTTAAAAACCCGACAGGGTATAAGAAATGTGTAGGAGGTAATTACTATACAGGAAGACAAAGTGGACGAAGGTATACAATCTGACTCACAATGGCAAATGAACTTCTTATTGAATGTGGAGCAGCTACAATCCTCAACCAGGGAACCCGCTGTGACACACCAGCAGGGAAGGTGAGATGATTTACATTGCTTCCCTGAAAGAATTTAATCTCCCTGCGCAACTGAAGTGACTTTCAAGTGTGAGAGTGGAGCATCTCTGTCTGCCATCAGGTTGTTTAACATGGAAAGTAGAACCTTAGCCTTCAGACATGACAGGAAGGCCCCATTTACGCTTTGCATTAATATGCCCTCATGCACGCCAATGAAAAGTGTAAAGTGCTTGCAGAACAAACTATGCAATCCCATCTGCCTGAACACAAACTAATGTGATCTTGCTTGCATGGTGATCAGATCACTGTCACAATGTTTACACCTGGGACAGATTCTTGAGCTTAAAAATCCACACACGGGTTGAAACATTGACTCCATAACAACAATGATTATTGCGAGTGAGACAAAATATCTCAGTTGTTTCCCTCTGTTTTATCACACAGCTGCAAAATGACCCACAGCTGCTAGTTAAGTGCTCCTAATTTCTGCCTGTGATGCCTTTATTTATCCTAACAGCCACTTTGGCAGGTAACCAGCCAGCATGTGCGACTTTGACTCCAGACAGTAAATCTTTGTGTTCTAGCGCTTCTGCATTGTGGTGAGATTTGGGCTCCATCGCGGGCAGCTGGCACTTTCTTTCTCTGAGGCTTGTATTTATTGCACACGTCAGACAAACCCGCTGCTTGATCAGTAATGTCTGCTCAAAGGGAACCTGAGCTCTTGAACTGAAAGATTTACGTGCACAGGGAAGTCATTTAAAATCTGTGATCATGAGAAACACTGGCTTGTGCTTTGACTCTCCGCTTACACGTGCTTCTTCTTCCAGTTCCCAGGTTGCTGTATATATATTTACGAGGTTCTGCTGTGGGAAAACATGTGCACAGGTGTGTGTGTGTGTGTGTGTGTGTGTGTGTGTGTGTGTGTGTGTGTTACCTTGATCAAACTGTTTCTGGATGTTGTCCTGGTCTGTCTTGTTTCCACTGACTCTGTACAGACCTTCTGCTGTCAAACCTATAAAAACACACAAAAGATGCACATTTTAGTATCAACGTGAACAGATTTGATCCATGTGGGCCTGCAGTTCTGTTATACATCATATGGTGGATCTAAACAGTAAGTTACTTTTTTTACAACCCCATATTGTCTTTGTTACGCCAAGGCTGAGCAGTTTTCGTTCCGTACATTTCAGGCAAATACGTTTCTGTGGTCGACTCGTTCCGTTCATCCATAGTGCAAAAGTATGGGAAACAGCGTTCAGACTCTTACGGGACACAAACATTCTCACTGATAGCCATGATATTCATAACTAAATGCTACGGTAAGCAGGGTTTTCCCTAAGCGATTTCTGGTTATCGCCTAAGCCAAAACAAAAAGAGAGAAAACCCATCCACAAACGTACATAAATATATATTTCTTATAATATTTTGCAAATAAAAAATAATAGGTTTTTCCACACTGCTCAAGCTGAAATGAAAAGACAAACAAAACACACATTTTCCCAAACAGATGAGGGATACGTGGAAAAATTTGTGGATTTAAAGATTTATTATTTGTTATATTTATTATTATTCTTTTCAAGATTTAATTCAATTTATTACGAAGATCATTTTCTCTTGTGTGTATCTGGCATTTTGTCTAGTGATGAAGGAAAGGTTGTATGGATAAAAAAAAGATGAATAGTTTCATTACTTTGTTTTAGGAACTACATTTCAGCCTTTCACCGATGTGAGAGCAATGATTGTTACTAAGCGCATCATAAAGAGCAGAAAGCAGGCCTTTACAGCTGATATCACAGCAGCACATATGAAGACTGAGTGTCTTAATTAGAGCTATAATGTGCAGATCTCTCTCCTCAGGCACGAATAGGAGACAAACACCCTAGTTCTGCTCTGTGGCTACTGCAAGGTCAATCACACTGCAGTATGCATGCCTCTGTGTGTGTGTGTGTGCGTGCGTGTGTGTGCAGTGTCCCTGCAGAGGCAGTTAAGCAGACACAATATTATGTAAATTCAGCTTTAATGGATTCAAGTAAATCGTGTTAAGTGAGCGAGTGTGAGGGAGCGCGTGCACCTGCCCAAGGAACCGTGCGTGTCTCTGTGTTGACTCGTGTTACATGCTTACAGGAACACAAACTATAGAAAAGACGCATTTCTTGCTAAATGACCTCAGTCTAATCAGCAACACAGTCAGTCCAATTGCTGTGTGTGTGTGTGTGCGCGTGTGTGTGTGTGTGTGCGTGTGTTGGGTGGGGTAGGGGGGCATTGCCTCATATAGTCAGCAGAATATATAAGCTCAGACAAACACTTTTTCTAGCACAGTGGGTGGAAAGGAATGAATCTTTTCTGTTCCAGCACGTTAACAGTTTGGATGAGTGTATCTGAGGACTGACATCCATTCCATCCACACTCACAGGCCAAAGCTAGAAGTCTACTTAATAGTCCTGTATTATGGATTTACATCACATAACTTTCATCATTTGTGAGCAAGCACATTTCCCATCTACCCTAATCAGCCCTAAGTGCTACTCGTTGTTGTTGCGCAAGAATGAAGACATTATGTGCATCACTAATGATGATGAACACATGACAGATGGCTGGATTTTGCTAGTTATATTAAGCTGTTTACATTGTTGTGACAACAATTCAAGACAGGAGGAAACCATCTTTCCAGTTGAAGTATGAGCAAGTTCAGATTATTCAGAATTTAAAACCAACACATAGTCCTTCTGCTGTACAGTAGGTTTAGGCTTTGTTCTTTGTTCCTTATGAATTCTAGATTTAATTCAAAGATAGAGACAGCAGACAATTATGACAAACAAATAATCAAAGAAAGATCTTAAAGAATCTGAAAAAAGACGCAATCATTTCAGAAATAACTGAGTAAAGGTGGTAAGAGTGGCTACTCTGGCCTAGTATGTGGGACCACTTCAACCATCTGTGTGGGAAACAACACTGTACTGTTGTGTGAGTGTGTGTGTGTTGTGCTGTGTTCATCATTTTGCAGGCAGAGAGAAGTGTTTTCCAGCACATTTCAGACGGTGCCATGGGAGTTAGCTAAGGAACAAACACACACACACAAGGAAAATGGACTTAACTTCCAAGTCTGAATCATAGATAGCTGCAAAAATCCCACCACACATGCAGAACTCACAGAGAGGTGAGGTATTAATCCATCTTACATGTACATATCTAAACTCTGCCCTTAATGTATGCTTTCAGGAACATCACTGCTGTATAAATCATTGAGCTTCACGCAAAATGCTCGTTTTCTCCTGTGGTTATTAGGGACGAACAACGTGAGCGAAGCTGCTGGGGTCCACTCGGCTATGAGACATATTGGCACACAGACTGGAGACATGAGACAATAGCACAGGACGTGATCCAATAAGATTGAATCAAATTAAGACCCAATTGTACTCGTGTGCAGTCGCTGTCCTTTCTTTACCATCTGAAAAGGCTAATACACTCCACTAACTTTGACTTACTCTTTTGTAAATCAGGCAAGCTGTCACCAACCATCTTCTCTATAACCTGCACCTATCATTGACCCCTGAACCCTGACCTCTGTCATATGGTGAAGAGGTTGATTGATGTTCAAACGTGTCATTTTGCCTATCTCTGAGGACATTTGATGCTGAACAGGATGTACACACGCACAGACACACACACACACACACACGCACACACACGCACACACTCGCACACACTCGCACACTGACCTGAGGGGAAGGAAGTAAACAGTAGAGCTAATGTTTGCATGTTGGGATCAGATAAAACTGGGCCTGCTGCGATGTGATCTAGAATCCTGATACACACACACACACACACACACACTGTATCACCCTCCTCCTATTTCTGCCTCTCCTTATCTCTCCTCTGTCTTGTGTCTGTCTTCCTCTTTACTTGTGTGTCTGTCTGTCTGTCTGTCTCTCTGCCTGTTGGCCAGGTGCCACAGTTATGTTATTGCTGTGACCACCATCTGCTGTGGGAGAGGACAGGAAACAGTGCTCAATGATTGAAAGTCAATCATCACCTTTTTTTTAAACTCTTATTCAACAACACACACATGTGGAGGCCAAATCCTTGCATATTTGTTACTCAGTATGTGCTCTAAGACAAAAGTCAAACCTGCAGGTTGCTGTGTAAATGAAGCACACGGTAACCTTTGACCTAAGATGTCAAATAACTTAATTGAAGGTGTTAAGTCGACCTTATAAATAGACTGACTGAGCTGAAAAGTGCAACTGTGTAAAGTAGATTATTCTCACTAATATAATGAGATAAAGGTGTTGGCACAATATGCTGACAGTCAACAGAACTGAGTTAATCAGGTTGAGACATTTCACATGACGTCCCTGTAAACAGTTTAACTGAACCGTCCAATACAGACAAGAGGAAACTGTTTCTTTGACCATGGTCCATTAGCATAACTATTATGTTTCCAGTAAATCCCTTCAGGATAATAACCTTTCATCTTATCTTATCTTATATAGTAACAGCAATGCATCAAAGGAGCTTTATCAGGGCTGACCTCACACACCTCTCCTTTGTAATAACAACAAGATCAGGTGAGTCATATATAATCTACTGCCTGTAACATCATAGGATATAGTTTTGATAGGAAGATTTAGATTTGGAGGTGCACATTTTGAATGTAACCATCTTATTCCTTGACCTTGAAAATGGCAACTTGGAACAATATCTTTCACTATAGCTTTTAAGTGAAAGCTAAAACAGTTTGTACCGTACGCAGTCAGCACTCTGATAATGATGACAGTTGCATATATGGAGCCTTCCTCGGAAATCATGAAAATGTGAAAAAATGTCTTTTGAATAACAGCAAGTAAAAAAAAAAGTGCACATCTCAACATCCTCATGTCCTCCTTCTGCTTTAGTGTCCACCGGACTTCACTCACTGTGTGTTACACATCGACTGTGACCGCAACTTCTGCATTAGCCAGAGGTAGAGAATATTCTAAAAACATAAGATTCTGTACACAAATTGCAATGAACAACCATTTAAGATTGTCTGTGCAGAAAATGAAGGAAACCATAGCTGCCTAGGGTTACAACCTTTTACTTTGATCAAGATACACAGTATGTTGACCAATCTACTTACTAATCTATATTCATACTCACATTTCTTTCGTAACATTCACTACTGGTTCACTATCTTAATGCTCCTGACTCCACAGAAGCGCAGGCTCACTGAGTAAGAAGATCTGCTGTGCGCATCAGCAGATCCAGGCTTGCATGTTCCACTTTTTTTCATATTCAGGACATTACGGTCTCACTGTAGATGTGATATGACATGCAAACACAGACTCTTACATGGAAGATGAATGTGCAGGTAAAAGTTAAAAGGTAAAACATTCCCAGGGGAGAAAGCTTCTCTCACAATCCTTAGAATATGAGCTTGTCTGCCTGCTCCGGCTCATTCTGCTGCTGATAGTCACCTTCAGAGGGAGAGAAGAGTAGAGCTATGTGTGTGCATGTGCATGTGCATGTGTGGTAGAAACAGAGAACAGCTGTATGGGTATGAAACTAATGACCTAAGGTGAGCACTTTCTTTGTCTTTGTCCGTCTCTCACACACCCCCACACATGGCTACAGCGCTGCGGTCTGCTGGAGTCATCAGTTTCTCTATTGGTGTGTTAATTTAATGACCGGCCCTCCACACAACCCTGGGTCAACATAAATCAATATACACCCTGCGAGAAAAACGTGTGTATTTGTGTGTGTGTGACTGTGATTAAATATCAGGGGACCTCAGGTAACGAGATCCATAACCACACACACATGTGCGCACACACATACAAGTCCCAGCTAACAGCAATGATTTTAGCTGCAGGACTTCATTTCACTCTCAGTCAGCTATCTTTATCAGTAGAAGTAGCCCATGACACAAAGAAGCTGAAACAATAACTGTATAAAACAAAGGGTGTGTAAACAAAAGCCCTCTTTTTTATGCTTGCGATTCAATTAGGTTCATCTGTGGGAAACAACACAAAAACAAGAAGTGTTCCATTTTCAGACTTGTGGTCAGACCCGGAGTCGGGACATGGTTTTGAGTTTGATCCTAAAATGACAACCAGTAGACATCTACTTGTAAACACTTTTTGGGGGCGGGGGTGAATAAGTTGAAAATGGTCCGCCTAAGCTTTGTGTTAGCTAATCATCAGCTCCTCCTGCTGCAGTCTGAGGAAGGTCAGCTGCAAAATAAAGTCCCAATATTAACATGTAATAAAAAAAACTTCTCGCTTTAAAAAGGAAATTCCTAATCACTGCATATTTGTGTTTTTGTGAGATTTTGTGTGTGGGCTGCTGTGGGTAGGATTTTTTTTTTGTTGCTACATGACATTGGATATTTTGGAGATCATGTTTTATACAGAAAGAGGGGGAAGAGAGGAGAGAGAGAGATAGAGGGAGGGAAGGAAGGCTGTATTATTATTACTATTGTTGTTGTTAAACTTAATACGTAGACCCTGAGGTAGAATACAAGTAGATTAGAATTGCAATGATGTCATAGGGTACAGTTTTTACAGGATGATGTCGAACAGCAATGAAGGCTAGAACAAATGGCATCATAGGCTGAGGTGAAGAGAAGGAGAGAAGAGAGAAACAAAAAAACAAAACAAGGAGGACATCCCACCCAGAAACCCATTCCAACCCCGCATCCATACAACCCCGTCCTGGCCCGCCTGGGATATAAAATAAAATGAAAAAATCGCTGTCGGGTGTTCTGGTAATCAGTGGGTAGGATATTGACGCATTTCCCAACTTGGCGTAGATCTCTCCACTCTCCATTTCAGTGAAAATTCTCGACAAATTCAACTCATTTCATTAGAATACAGATGAAATGACAAAGGGGCGTCACAGGAGAGGGAGATAAAGAAAGAAAGACGCACAAGACACACCTCTGTGCCCATCACTCTGACCAGTCTGGTACTGTCTGTTAAGGATGTGCACGCAAACTGGTTCTAGTTACTTTGCTTCAGTCTGAATCACAGACTAGATCACTACATTTATCACATGGTGTGAACACTCCGAAAATCAAAACAGGAAAAATATATTGTTAAGGCAAGTTGTAATATTTTCCTTGTCGGAGTCATCATATTGTCTGCTTTTCATATAAACTCGAAGCTGAACTTCATTTTCAAGACAAAGTGGTGCAGACATATATTGAGCATATATGAACGAGTAAACTAGCTGTACATTTGTCCTGTTTTATTGTCAAAAAGCTGATTAAAAACACTTTGAAGAGAAAGAACAGAGAGTACACCCAGCAAACCAATTTTGTTTGTCGAGGGAAAATGTGTTTTTCCCTCGAATTTCACCTCAGGCAGTGTGTGTATTTTATTGCCAGAGAGAAGGTAAGAGGCAGTGAGAAGAAATGAAGAACAAACATCAAAGACCAGAGGTGACAGAGGTGAAATGTTTGCTAAATGCTTGAAAAGAACCGTCTACTTATCGTTTCATTGACTTTTCCTGCGCATCTACATTTCGTCTACCTGAATAACAAAACAACTCTTCACTTCACTGAATGAAGAAAAGAGGAAAAAGAAGATAGAGAGGAGAGGAAGGCCAGTCTCAATTCTTGTGGACTGTGTGTGTATGTGTGGAGAGAAGCGTGTGTGTGCGCATGGGCATGTGTGTTTACAGTTAGACAGAAGTCCGGTAGTCAGGAAGTAGTCAGGTAGTCTGGAACACACATTAACACACGTTTCCAATAAACAACACAGACAGATGGCCGAATATTATAAATAGAGCCGTCAAGCTGGAGCTACCTAGCTACTGCTCTATTTACACACACGTACACACACACACACACTTCTTCACTTTCTGTTACACTTATGAATTTCATTATTTTCTGATTACGCGTCTCGCTCCCTGCAGCAGACTATGACAAATAATCATGATGGAGGATAATGGGGGTTGATAAAAAACACACTAATAATACACAAACACACACCAACAACTGCACAGAGCACGGCAGGAATACTTTCTGATTTATTGGTGATGCAGTTGCCGCTATCAGCATAGTGTTATTTGTACAGTTAGTGGTTATGCTAACTTCCAATTTCTCCCTTTGTATTTTATCTAACCAAACACTGCAGCAAACAAGAAAACGTGGTGAATGTTCCTCTTAAATTTGGTACGATGCTGATAGGAGTGAGGAAATCTTCAGCTTAAGGTTGAGTACAAACGTCAACACAACTTCAGGTTGCCATTTCAGCCCATTGACTCAAGTTAGACTATTACTCATGCACACGCGTGCACACACACACACAATACAAGACACATGAGTCTGACACTTCTGACACTTAACGGCACATACAATGGACTTTTTTGTGATTGACTTGCGCTCAAAAGAGACACAGATAAAGAGTCAGAAACAAGCATTTATTTGCTGTGGGGCAATTGGATGCTATAGCACAGTGTTGTTCAACCGCTGAGAGATTGTCAGGTGTGCTGTGGGAAATAATCCAAGTTCACTTAATGAGTCCGCGAGCCGATCTGGCCCGTAAGACAGATCGCAGCGCATACCCCCACCCCCCCGTCAACAAGGGAAAGAATGCAAACGGGGACGAAGGGGTGAGCAGAGAAAATAGTAGGTCAGGATGGAGTAAGAGCGGCTAAAAGGATGGATGGCGAACAAAAAGGCCAGGGTGGATGGGGGAAGAAGAGAGTAAGACGGAAAGAGGAAAGGGGGGGAAATTAAAGAGGAGAGAATCAAACAAAGGAGGAGATAATGGAGACTTTAGAGAGAGCAAGAGGTAGAAACAAGAGAATAAGGGATGAATGAAAGAAAGATGAAGGGAATAGAGAGACAAGTAGATGAGAGCAGAGAAAGAAGCCTACGGGCCAGATTTATCAAGAGTTTTGCGTGGCTTTTACAGACCGTAACAAGAAGAATATAATATAAATAATAAAATAATAAAAGCTGCAACCGAAAATTGAATTAATGGATATGAATTTTAGGGCATCCTGATGTTTAGCTGCAAAAAAATGGGAGGAGGGAATAGAAATGTACGCATAGGGCTCGCTGCAGCAGATTTATCATTGAACATCTATGTTTTGCATGAAGTGAACACGTTCATGACACCAGCATGGTCGGACTAGAGGAGGGTCTAAAATAGCAGCGCTGCAATCAAATGAAATGGCTGCAGCTGTGATCATTTACCTGATTACTCTTAATAAAGACCCCGCACAACTGAAAACATGCAGGGATGCAGATTTGCGGCAGGGTTATTTGTGTCATGCTTAACAAATCTGGCTCCAAAATAGAGAAGTTAGGGGATAACAAAGAGGAGAGAAGGAGGTGATGGAGAGAAAAGAGAGGAGGGAGAGAGGAGGGGGAGAGGTGGAGGGAGGGGAAAGGGTGAAGACCTTGTTTTGTACACGGTCCACTAATCGCCCTCTAGAGACCTTCATCAAAGCCACTGCATCATCACAAACAACTGCTGTGTGCGCTTGCATGTGTGTAAGCCTGCAGCAAGGTGGTCAGTGAGGTCAGCGGCTCTCTGACAGGCTGACATGTCCGTCACAGCACCACTAGAAGATCCTGTCAACACTTTATCCATTTACAGCTGCTGACCAGTTTTTAAAGCCGTACTCCTATTCTTAAGAGTATCGGTCTCAATGTCAGCTTTTAATATCAGTTCTGACATTGGCATTCAATACCAAATGATTGATTCTGAGTCCACTGATCAGTTTGTTTGCATAAGACACTTTGACAGCTTTTGTCTGAACTGTGATGAAGACAGAAATATGTAAATGAAGAAGTACACATGTATACATATATCTTATCTAATCTAGTACACCTAATTAATAGTGTGAATGCAGAGGTTGTATTCTTAAATAAAAATACAAAAATAATCAAGACTCATGTCTGTCTGGAGATCTGGATAAGCTTTATTTGTAATTTAAAGTAAGACTGACCACTGAGAATTCATTATTTCAATATAGGGGAAATTATGCTTATAATACTTTTGCCTATATAAATTAATGTGTATTAATAATCGGTAAATGACATTGTTTAAGCTTTACATGCCACGGGCCATGAAATGAAGGAATGGATCAAGTTCTTCAGAACCAAAACGTTTTAGCAAGAATGTTAAACCTACTGGAAGAGTTAAACAGGAATTAACAATCGGAAACTGGAAAGGGGATTGGATAGAGACTAAAGTCAGTGCCAATAAAATTTCTGGAATGATGATGTCCTTGGAGAAGACACACGTGTGACATAACGGCCACGTGTCCAAACCACAGGGCTTGCAGCTACTCCACCACTCCAAGTCACTGCACTATATAATCTATCACATTCAGTGACAGAGACACAATTAAGTACATACATACATGCGTACATACATACATAGGTACATACATACATACATACATACAGGAGACCTTGAGATACAGTACTTCTGGCGTTGCAGCCGTTGCAAACCTGCATGGCATTATTGCAGAAACATGAGAGGGAGACAAAAGCGAGGGCGCCGGGGGGTAACAAGGGCAACATAAGGGGTTTTCAAAGCATACTAATGGAAGACTGAACTGCTCAAACACAGCCAAAGCGTGCGCGCGCACGCACGCACGCACGCACGCACGCACGCACGCACGCACGCACGCACGCACGCACGCACGCACGCACGCACGCACGCACGCACGCACGCACGCACGCACGCACGCACGCACGCACGCACGCACGCACGCACGCACGCACGCACGCACGCACGCACGCACGCACGCACGCACGCACGCACGCACGCACGCACGCACGCACGCACGCACGCACGCACGCACGCACGCACGCACGCACGCACGCACGCACGCACGCACGCACGCACGCACGCACGCACGCACGCACGCACGCACACGCACACACACACACACACACACACACACACACACACACACACACACACACACGGCCATTAGACCAGATGACTGCCTTGGAGCCAGGTGGCACTGCACTACCATTGCTGTCGCCTTCACTCCGCTCTCACACATGTAGGCGCACACACGCAGGCACACACACACACACTATTGGCCACAATCACTGTGATCCTTACATTATTGCTGAAACAAAGAAATCGGTGCAATTCTGTTTAATTAACTAAACCATGCCAATGACGGGGCCTCTATCTCTCTTTTCATGTCTCTCTCTTTCTCTCGGGATGATCGGCACAAAGAGAGGAGCAACATGAAAAAAAAGGAAAGAAAGAGGACAAGTAGGGAACAGAGAAAGAGCAGTGTTTGCCCACAGGGATGGGCCGGCTTCAGTGAAAGAGTCCTTGCTTCACCTATTCACCAAGCAGAGAAAGAGTGGTGGGGAGGTAGGGTGGGGCAACGGCGGAGTGTCTACTTCAATATTCAGCCGTAAGCACAACACACTGTACACAAACAAAACACACACACACACACATTTTCCTGTCTCCTGATGTCGCAGAGTCAGTGACCAGGAAATCCACATGGAAGAGATTAAGACTACAGGCAAGGGAAGAGGATGTAATGCTCTGTGTGTGTGTGTGTGTGTGTGTGTGTGTGTGTGTGTGTGTGTGTGTGTGTGTGTGTGTGTGTGTGTGTGTGTGTGTGTGTGTGTGTGTAACCCTTAGCAATAACCCAGATGCCACCTCACCTCAGTGCACACTCACCACAAATTCATCATCTAACACATAAAGTTAAAAGTTTTTGGTGTGTTTCTCACACACTTATTTTGAAACCGCAAGCACCACAAATAGCTCCATCACCTCCGGCCGCTCAGCTGGTGGCTTATTACATGTGGTTAACACTCAGCCAACCCACCGTCTCCAGTTCCAATGTAACTGGGGGAAATATACACACCGGCCTATGGAATTCAAGGGATTTTGGGAATCTAGCTAAACCAGATACGTACAAGAAGCATAAAGTCGAATAAAGTCAACACTTAGAAGGGCAAAGGACACAGATCCAGGCTTGTGAGTGGAGGACCCCAGGTTCTGTTTCAGTTAATGACTACAGACTGTTGTCATATAAACAATAGAGGACATTTGGTTTGGAGTACCTGCTGGCCAAATAGCACAAACTGCTGAGTAACATGGAATGTGTTAAGTGTGAGAAAGCAAGAGCAGCAAGAGAGAGCAGCAGCACTGGTCATCATAAAAAGGTTGGGATTCGCCCAAGTTAGAGACGCATAGAGAGAACAGAGCAAGAAAGAGGTTTCGAAAAGAAGCAAGGGCAATTTTCAGCTTAAATAACAAATCAACCTTCCCTGGTTTAAGTGCGTGTGAACACAGCACTTTTACCTAAATTATGTTCACGGACAATTCATCCAGGATTACAGTTCCACAGTAATGCTGGATGAAATATGCAGCATTCCTATCAAAATGTGCAAATTGAAACAGGTATCCTTCAATAATGTGAGCTTTGGTTTTCTGTCCAACCTTTTGCTGCAACAAATATGAGAAGTATTATATATTATTAACATGTACAGCTTGCAGAGTCCCATAGTCATAGACAGATATACCTGTGCTCCCATCAAGGCTGCTGGGAGCACTGGTAGATCTGATGATTGACCAGGAGGCTCAGTGTCTTCCATTGGACATGACAGCAGTGTGTTAGCCAGCAGGAACAACAGCACAGACATGGTCACATTACAAAACATACCTGTGATGTTATTCACATACAGAAAGAGACACAATGCTCACAAACACTTGAACACTAAAGATATGGGAGTGTAGAGAATGGGATTCTAGCCAAACTGCAATCAATTCTCAACTTGAACTCTTGTACAGGAAAGACAGAGGAAGAAGAGAGATGAATATGAAGACATGAGAGAGATATGATATAATGATAAAAAAGAATAAGAGGAGAAAGGCAGGGTATATTAAAATCATTGGTCATGGCCTGTCACCGTGTCTGCAAACTGGAGTTCCACCATTTTCAAATTGCTCCGACAATTTTCCAAGTCCACTGAGTGAGGAAGCTTATTCAAACATGTGGACTCCAAGGAGGAATTATTTCAATAAAATATTTTTCGCTCAAGTGAAAATCCCTTGATTCCACTACAAAGTGCAAGTGATGATCTGACTTCAAAGCAGTCTGAAAATAGCCAATAAGCAGCTTTGTATGAAGCCCGGTTGACACGGCTGCTGAATAATTCTCTGTTAGAGCCTTAAGTTTAAAAACCACACAGCTGGTGTTTCACTGGTTTGGCCACAGACAAACCAGAGCCACAATGTAAGCAAAAGCTGGCAGCATTACTGAAACATGAACAGAATCTACATATGGAAAACACTGTTATCCATGCAGCCATAATAATCCATCAAGTAAAAGAAGCTTGTGTTTTTCGTTTGAATGTAGCAGAAATAGCTAAATAGACCTCCGCCAAGGCCAATAATCCTCCAATTATGGCTCTGTTTCTTAATGATGCAATAGAGACAATAAAAACAATCCTAACCAGCTTGTTACGTGACCTTGATGACCTCCTTCTACAATCTAAAACCACTTCAATAGTTTACAACGTATTCAAGAAATCTATTTTTCCATAATGGCAGATATCCTGGATTCAGTCCCATTGATCGATACTGAAGAGGAAAAAAAACACTTTCCGTGAATACGTACCGTAGTGTTGCCCGGGTATTACAGAATGAAATTGCAATTTGACTGGCCTATGGTGTAAAGATCAATCATGCAATATAGACTAATGACTTATTCTGAAACCTGGAGCATTTCCCCCCCTGGATGGATTCGTAGAGACCTCCTAGAGAGGGGGGCTGCTTGCAATCACGCCACAGAGCGGTTCATTTGAAGTGAGATCGCAGCCGACTCCAGAAGCATATCGCATGAAAAAGAGTTTGCTGATAATGCCTAGGCTTGTAAATTCTATAAATATCTAACCAAGCTTACCCAATGTGTCTTTAGAAGAGAAATTGGGAAGTGAACATGTGGTTGTACGGCTCCATTAGAGTGCCTCTTCTCCTACGGAGGTGCCCTGAAAAAGTGATTTAGGACATTGTTTTTCCAGACGTAACTTTAATGCTCGCTCAGAATTAATGCATTGTCAGTATAGAACAATGGCAAGCAGACCATTTGTGCAGGCTGCTCCATTGTAGATTGTGTTTGTGATTTGGTGCAGGCGAAGAAGGCCGATGATAAATGTGAAGTGTGAACGCAATCCAACCAAGGATTGTAAACCCTGAATGGGAACAAAGCAAACAAACTACAGGTCTGAGTGTAGCCTTATTCTTCTCCTGGATCCATAACCACTGAAGAAATCACAATTGTTTGCACATTGCTGAATTGGTATCATCTGGCTATATAATGTATTTATCTCGCTGTCACTTTGTACTTCACAATGATTCTATAAAAGTGAACACTGCCTGAAAATATATTTGAGCCCACCAGATCCAGATCCGTGTCCAGATCAGCATCAAATCACAACTATTGAGGGATCTGCAGATCAGAAAACAATGCAGTGAAAATGTCCTGTCAGCTTAAAGCAGGTCTTGGGTTTCACCTGATGGTATACTTTGATAAATTCCTCATGGGAAATGGAAAGTAGAGAAATATAATTAGGGGAGGTAGAGCCACATTTCAAGGAAACGGAAACAGCAGGTAAAAAGGCTGGGGGAAAAAAACATTAAAGAATAAGAGAAAGAACTAGCGTGACAATATTCACCCAAGTCTGCCGGTACCTTTTACATATATGACCCATTATGTTTCACAGAAGCAGAAACAACTTTGCAGACCACAGGGAAGAAAGGCTCAAAGTAATTTATGTCAGAATTCTCTAAACCCATCAACTTTATAGGACCATTTACATTTTTGATAGCAATACATTCTTTCTTTCTTTCTTGCCAGTAAAAGCCTCTAAAGTATATTTAATTAGAAGGGTTTCCTCTATTCATGTTCAGTCAGGCAATTAATGAATCAAGTGTATTTATAAACCAACTAAAGCAACAGAAAATGGCATTATTTGACTGCAAGTTCAATTCTTTGGGAATCAAACTTTTTTTGCCTTACTTTATTGTGTCAAAGAATCATCGGAAGTTCATTTGAAAAGCAGAGAAGAGAACACTCCCTCTTTTTTTCCTCCTTCGATCCCTTCATCCTCATATTATACTAAGTGCTGGGAAAGATAACCACCAATGGGACTTCCAAATGCATCAACATCAAAAAGCCATTTAATAATCATGCTGCCTCTCTCTCGCTCTCCTTCCTGCCTTCATGCCAAATACCATTTCATGTCTCCTGGGAGCAGGAAACATTTAATAAAACTTCTCTAATCGAGTTCGGTAGCAGAAAGCTGCCTGGCCTGGCTCACATCCTTCTTCAGGTTGCCCTCTGCAAGGCTCAGATTATCAGAAACATAGTTCCTCTTTTTTTTCAGAGCCCAATTTGAGTTTTGGAGGGCATTTCTTTAAGTAGACCGGAAAAAAATGTATCCTATTGTCCATTTTACATTTTGGCTTCAGGCCCAGGCTGCCAAAAAGTAAGATTCAAAGACAACCAAGGGGATCGATAGAGTCCTAGAGAGTGTGCTGGTATTTCATTCACTAGAAGTTATAATAAATCAAATAAGAAAAATAATATAATAAATCACATTATATTCTTTTAATCTTCTATAATATAATATATAATATACATATAATATATAATCAATTAAAGAAGGAATGGACTGCTACCAGGATCAAACCTAAGCAGCTGGAACTGGTGCAGACAGGAGCCATTTTGAAAAACTAAAACCTCAGCAATTTTGGGTGAATAAATCATTTAGGCAGAAGAAATATAAACAAATGTAAACTGTAGAAAGACCTTGGTGAAATGGCTGCGAGTTCCCTTTTCACCTCATTTTGACAAAAGCACAACTAAAGAAAATATCAAAATTTAAATGTCATTTAGGAGAGGGTTATTTAAAGAGCTGATTTGTGCAGTGATCCGTCTTGTGAAAGAGAGCATATGGTTTGCATATTAAATATGAAACATCTGCATCAGAACATGGCACCAGTGAGCACAGAAAGTTAATTATTCAGTCCTCTGGTGTTTCCATCTAAATGTTTCAGCGTCATTTATTCAAATCATTGGTTTGAAAGAGGATCTTTATATTTCATCAAATTCAGGACAAAACAAACAAACAGGTAATGGCTCAGGGCTACAATTAATAAGTATTTTAATTAGAGGTAGAAGCTAACTAGAAGGGTGTTTATTAATCTCATACCTAAGCCAAGGCTAAACAACTCAAAATGTGTCTTGTTCTTATAAAAACCTTTTTTACTTCTGTGCATTTGACCATCCTTACTACTTCTGAAACATTTCCTCTATACCTTCAGAATGAAAGGAGAACTGACTTCATCAATCATCAAATCATCTTAAGACTTCAATTATGTCTAATTAGAAACAGCTGCTTTCTAGATCTGGGCAACATTGCACTATTACTGTTGTAATAATCATCTGTAATGGGATAAATAAGCCAGATTTATTTAATTATATTTCATTTATATACAGAGTCTGCACTTTCCAAAAACCACCATAGTCGCTACTCTTTCAAATAATCCTTTTAGTGCTTTATTTCTGTATTACTGTATTATTGTATTGTATTTCCTACCTGCGGTTCCTCTTGCACACCTGGCTGTTTGTGGGTTGATTTGGTTTGAGTCAGTGTTTTGCCATTATCCAACTACTGTCTCTTGAAAACACTATCATGAGACGCTACGACTCGCCAATAAAACCTCCTTAAGTAAAGTTACAGATAACTGCACTAAACAAAGTAGTTTGCAAGGCATCATTCCGGCTCACAAACTTGAGATGGACATTCAGGTGTCTTGTTTTGACAGTCAAAAACAGACTGTGTAACTTCCCTGGAGGTCAAATTGTGACCTTTTGTGGACATCTCCTCTAAGCAGTAAGCTGCTCTGCCACACAAGACTCTCAGAAGGAAAAACTCTCACAGACTCTCACATTTAGAGAAAAGGTTAGTGATTGTGTGAGGCCGAAACGGGCTGAGATGCACCTCGTGTCAACTTCTCTCCACTTATGATTCACTCTAATCGCGCTGCAAAAATGTCTTTGCTCTTCTAAGCTTTTATTTCCTTTTCTTCAGTCTCAGAGAGTGTTATTGAATTGCTCTGGCTGTGATATGTCACCTCCTTCCTATTGGGCAGTGGTAGGAATTGACATTTTCTTTGCAGTCAATGTGAGTTGTTCTCGATAAGAGCAAGAGCTTCATATTGAAGCCGTAGAGAGGACATTTGGGCTTGACCTTGTACCTTGGAGTAGAACCATGGGTGCCTAAAAGCCTGATCCGCTGAACCATTGCTCTTTGGATAAATGTAACATCAGGACCTATCTCTGTGCTGGAGTGCGTACACAAACAAACATCTACAAAGATATCCAACATAGACACAAACTGTTTCACTCAGAAACACACAAACAAGCAATCAACAACTTAGAATCACCTTCAGCCATAACATCTAAGAAATGTCTAATTTCAAAGATTCCAAAGTACAGATGCAGAGAGTGGATGACTTCAGCACAGAACATACATCCTTATTTAATGACCCGCCACACTAAAACCAGGCACAACATTCAGAGCAGTGCCGTACAGTACAGAGGAGCTGTAGAACTACGATGTAACAGAAACACAAATCACCATCACATGGACAAAATAACTGAAAACCAGTGACAGAATTCTTGTGACCTACCCCTCACTTGTCTTTCTGTGAAAGTATGCACCGTTAGCCTCGCTTATGTAATCAATCACCCACACACCTCCCCCTCCCCCTCCCCTCTCTGTATGACAGCAGACGTTTTGCCCAAACCTCCAATGTGTGCATTCTGAAAAGGTATGAACCATGTCAGGTGGGCAGGGTAAAATGAAGCATACTGTATGCATTTCTCAATCGCACCTACATAGATGAAGTCTCACACAGCGGTCACACACAGCATCACAGTTTAACCACACAGTAACACTCACACATTTTTGTCTTACACACACACACAGAGAGTCACAGATTTTTGCCATCACGCTTTCAGGTCTAGAACCACAGGAGCCAGAAATAGCTGTCGTCGACTCGCTGCCTCTCAGCTGACAGCGTGTTACATGTGGTTAAACTCAGTCGAGCAGCAGCCAGCCCTCTAAATCATAACTCTAACTGGGAAGAAAACAATACCAGTGGTCATATGTCAAAAGTTGAATCTGTGTTTATTCTTCAATGCACTGTCCATGGATTACCAGTCATTAAAAGAGCTTGGACAGGACTTTGACCTCTTAAACTCTGCTGGACCAGCGATGGATTCAACACACATGCTGAGTAGAAGAGGATTGTTTACACCCACAAAACATAATTTAAAAGATACAATCGGTGATCCAAATCTAATTAATTTCCACCTGTTATCTAGACAGCCCCACTTCTAGCCACATCCTACCAATCGACAAATCCTAAAGTATTCCCAGGTCAAGTGGATAATATAATCCCTCCAGCATTAATCTGGGTCTGCCCCGCCTCCTGCAAATTGCATGTGCCAAGAACACATATTCAGGAAGGCATCTTGATAAGATGCCTGAATCGCCTCAAGTGGTTCCATTCAACAAAAAGGGCCGGCAGTTCTACTCCCTCCTGAAGTCACAAGTTCTTAAAACCCCATAAAAACACAAATGAAGTTAAAGGCACTGGTGGCTCTGAGACATATTCCACAACACCTGTGACTGCTGAGTTTTGCTGGGTGTAAAAGGAATCTTAAACCGGTTAAGCTAGACTCTGGAGCTATTCTTTATTGCATGTCAAACAACAGTCTGCTCATCAGTGGCAGCAATGTTTACACAGCAGAACAAGTGGTGTTTGATCCTACGACACACACACACACACACACACACACACACACACACACACACACACACACACACACACACACACACACACACACACACACACACACACACACACACACACACACACACACACACACACACACACACACACACACACACAATTGCAACAATAATTATTTCAAATTAAGACAAACTCAAGATAATTAGAACAAAGAAGTGAAATTATTATTAAGTATTCAGACCCAACTCTTCTGGAGCAATAGTTCCAACATCTATCTGGTATCTAGTATTTCCCCCTGTAGATCATTTAGTTTGGGCAAATGTAAACATCACCATCGCACTGGGATTCGGAGGAAATCAACTGGTCCACAGAGCCGTTTGTTTGCAGTAAGGATGCAACTGACTCAAGGTGTGGTGGCAATTTCTTCATCAACTTGCAATTGACTTGACAATTGTGTTTCAGAAAAACATTGTTCTGCCCAATATCATCCTGAGAGGCAAACCAGGATGACCCCAGCCTCTTTACTATGAAGAAAAGAAACACACACACACACACACACACACCGACACACACACACACACACACACACACACACACACACACACACACACACATCTTAAAGCTCTACCAAGCAAAGAGTCAACAACAGTCGATGTGGACTAGCTAATCCTCTGCTCATGATTCATCAAAAAGGATCACACTGAATGCCTTGAAGTTGTAAATGCAAAGAACCATCTAGTAGATTTTACACTTTATACAACAGCAGGCTGCAACAAAGGGAGGAAAACAGCTAGTCAGTTGGTAAATCCAAACATACAAATGAAGCTGTTTCGCAGCACTTCCAAATCTCTAATACACCGATGTCAGATGTTGGTTGTGCACACTCGCACACACAAACACACAACATTGGGATTATTCCCAAATTTGGTTGTCAGCCACCAAAATGCTGGTGTAGATCTAGTTGAACATGAAATCCTATCCAGGGGAGTGAAGGTTAGGCAGTGAATGCATCTGAAGGCTTTTTCTTTTTAACTTCAATTTAGCCTCAGTCGGTCCAATTACATCTCAAATACAAACATCAAGACCTAGATACCTAATGAAGAGCCATACTTGAACTGAGGCTATTTATATTGTTGAACGACAGCATGATACGTTAAAATTGCCCGTCAGAGCCAAAATCCAACACATAAACAAAAATATGACATTGTTAGAAATTCTGAAGAATCCGATGGAAAACATTTGAGTTCTCTGTAAATATATTTAGTGATGCTTCTGTGAAGTTCCACTTAGAGTAAGGGACCATGTATAAATACATAATGCCATTAAGTAATAAAATCTAAAGCGTGTTTAAATATTTCATGCAAACGGTCACAAGGAAGAGGGACATTCTTGTTAGCGGCTTGTGTGTCTATAAATGTGCAGAGGCATTAGCGCTGAGTTGGGGATTTGATATTTCATTGTTGACATCCAAGCTGAGGGATTACACTGTGTGAAACAACTTGGCCAAAAATGTCCACCAATCATTGTACAGATATATCTGTCAGAACTATGACATCACAGAGCAATCTCTCTAGCTGTGGGAGAGGCTTCTCTTACAACAGCTTGGCAAGAGTCCAGCCACATACCCGGCAAGAACTGGGACCCAGCGTCACCGGTTGCAGCCACACATGTACAAACGTGTACTAAATTGTACTTGTAACATTTTAAGCTTTTATTTATCCAGGGGAAGTCTAGTGAGCATGTCTGTTCATGTGGTAGCCTTCTGGTGTTCCGCCACTTGAGCATCTTCAGTGGAGGACAGTGCTTTGCTCAAGGACACGACACCAGACATATGTAGGGGAGGGAGAGGGTTTTGCATTCACCAGCAAGATTTTGGACTTTCATGAAGGATTCAAGCAGCAAGTAACACATGTGAAATGGGTGCACTTCTATACTGAACCTAAAGACAAACAGCAAGTTTACTTGCTTTGTTCTCAGCCAGAGCAACAGAAGTTAGTAATAGTCATAATAATATACAGTATCTAGTAAAAGTGCCAGCCACCGTGACTTGGTCAGTATCATGCTAGAGAGGAAGGGGGAGAATGTGAGACTAAACTGCCTACTAAAACACCCAACCCTTCTCCCTCACTCAATTACTGATTTGGAAAGAGCCGAAAGACAAACAAACTGCTTTTACCGAACCAAATCCAACAGAGGGCTGAATCACATTAAGCACCAAAGCAGAAGAAACTAAAAAGAAGAGAGTGGGCCCCATGGACACTCACCTGTATAAATATGATAACTGGCTGAGCCAAAGCTGTGTTTTCAAGGCCCCTAAATAAGAGTTTTTGGAAAATGCTCTCCCGACAAAATCTAAAGACACCACCACCAATTGTTTTAGTGTGGACAGGGAAGCTGGAGCATTTCAAAACTGCCGTCACTGCTGTGATTCAAGTCAGCAGTGACAGATGAGCGTGTCGGGGCTGCTCTCTTGACTCTGTAATTTGATTGGTTGTTGGCATTAAATGTAGCTCTACGTAATACACAAGCATCTATCTAGCATCCATCGTGGCCATCCAGATATTGATTTTATGCCTTAAGTATTCAATAAAATCCACACAAGTGTGGATGTAGCCCGAGATAGAGAAAGAGGGAAAATGGATGACTCACCAGTGCGCTCAATGTACTCCACACATTTCTCTACGAAGACTGGAATGGGTCGCTCAGGGGTCACCAAATTCTGCAGGGGAATACCAAAGTAGCAGCTCTCCCAGGTTCTCCGTGTGGGAGGGTATAGAGGCTTTGGGGGTTTGGGAGGTTTGTGCTATGGAGTGAATGGAGAGAAATATATTAAGGAGAGAGAAACATTGAGGAATGGGGGGTAGAGGAGAAGAGAAGAGAAGAGAAGAGAAGAGAAGAGAAGAGAAGAGAAGAGAAGAGAAGAGAAGAGAAGAGAAGAGAAGAGAAGAGAAGAGAAGGTACATGAGGTGATTGAAATTGGGAGAGAGGGATGAGCCGACAGATGTAAGTAGCTCACCAGAGAAGAGCATAAGGTCAGAGATACAAACAAATGGGGAAGTGGAAGAGAGGAAGAGAAAGAAAATGGAATTTACAGACAGAGGGAGAGCACAGACAGAGGACAGAAGAAAGAGAGAAGGAGGGTGTTTGGGGAATAAATCACTCAGAAAGTAAGTGGGATGATCGAGAGAAAGAGAAAGTGGGACGAAAAGCAATAGAGACGGACACGGAGGAGGCCGAGAGGAAAGAACACAACACAGACAATGCAGTTATCTAAGACCGAAGCAAGAACAAAACAAACAAGGTGCTGAGATGGCTTTGATTTCCCACAACCCTCCTCTCTTCAAAGTGTTGTCATGCGTACAGATGTTCTGGCTCTTCTAATTAGCCCGGACGACGACTTAACACCTTTCACTTTGTAGCTTCTGGATTTTCCTCTCTGATTATCAAAGACAGTTTGGATGTTTCAACAATGCCTCGCATTTATAAGCAATAGAGTCATCATGTAGAGCTGACGGGCATTTATCTACTGATTTGCACATTGTTATCTAATTGGTGCCGGTGTGCCTGCTAACATGCGTGTGTGTATTTGCCAATTGTCTGTTTTAAACTGGGGCTGCTGCAGAAAACAAAACATTATACTGCAATTATTTTGCTGAACACTGCAATTGTGACCTAAATTACAGTACAGTACTAAACCTTTTTGATCTAGAACAGATGTTGCTGTTCAAGTTTTACAGTATTTAAAAGCATAATACAAGTTTGTTTTAGAGGCTCAGTCCATCATAAAAGTAAACAAAATGGCACAACCGCCACCATAATTCAAACCATAGTAATGGAGCCTGCTATTACTCTTAAACTGACTGACTGGTCATCGTTTGACAACAAATAAATCTAGGCTTCTCTAGTATCTTTCAGACTGTGGTGCCTTTGCTCACATTTGTTCTGTCTTAGTTTCTCTAACACGCAATCGGGAAAACTGCACTATGCAATGCATGTGATCTAATTAAACAGTCATCCCAATATTGCACTTTTTTTGTGATTTTTGCCATAGAAATCTGATATTGCAACAGCCCATAAACCCATAAACAACCCATAAATTACAATTTACAGTTTTTATGTACATCAACAAAATTTAAGAGCACTCAGAGAGAGGAGCTCTTTACACCTAGCTACTCTCTTGGTATGTAATATGAAAATAAAGAAACATCCCACTCCTTTACCTTCAACATGTTTCATATTAATTGTTTGTACACATATTTACTTGAACTCAAAGTGAAATGACACTAAACACCTTTTTACGCTTTACGTGGCAATCAACACTGGCAACACATCATCATTTCCACAATAAATATGCGGTAAACTGGAATTTTTTGCAGAAACGCAGAATATTGCGACATTTTGTTAAATTTGCATAAAACCCAGCGATAGTGAAAAGCTGGAAGGACTGACAAAAGGGCAGCAAAATTCAGATTCATGACAGACTAAACTCACCTTCTTTGATTCCTTTGGTGTCTTGGGTGCCTTCTTCTTCTTCATCTTCTTATCATCCTGCTCAGGGTCAGAAGTAATGGCGGGGTTATCTATTCCACCCTTCCAGGGATCAGCAGGTGAGAGCAACGGGTCCTCCTCACTGCCTCGATGGGCCCTTCCCTTTTTCTTTTTCTGTGTGGCAGGGCCCGACTCCTCCCCATCACTGTCAGACTGAAATCGCCTCTGATAGGCCTTTGTCTTGCTGAACAAGATTTTAGAACGATGTTTGTATTTTGACGGACGCCTTCCAGTCAGAGACTTCTGGTCAAAGCCATTCTCCTCCTCTCCTCCATGGAGGCCGTGTAGCCCACCGTAGGAGTTTCTTATTTTGACCAGGTGTCGATGTGTTTCATCAGGTACAGCATATATGTCATCAGTGTTAAAGCCCCTGGACCTAAGGAGCGTATCCACTGGATCTACGTAGTTGTCTGAGGCCTCTACATCGTCGCTGTGCGTCACTGGGCCACGTTGCAACCTGCGGTTGCTTCGCATGCCAGCTTCAATGGTTTTGAGTAGGTTGGGGTCCAGCTTTTTGACACTGGGTTTGGGGAGGACTGGTTTAGGCCGGACAGGTGGAGGCACTTTGTGGTTGCGTTCGTGATCTCCAACAGGTGTGCTGTGGACCGGATACTCATTCCCTTCGAGGTCAATCCGATATTTAGCCCGCTCGCTGGGTGTGGGAAGAAGCTGGACATCATCACCTATAGGACTGTAGGGAGGGGGGGCCTCGTTTTCATCTTCAGAGTCTGGGTAGTAGGGATTGTAGGCTGGGGAATGACTGTGGGGCGAAGTGGGGAAGACATCTTCACTGGCACCTGTTGTGCATTCTCGTGATGAACTGTCAAACAGGAAGGAACTCTCAATGCTTGGCTTCTTTTCTAATACTTCATTGAAGAAGGGTGTGAACACCTCCGTCTGCCGGTGGTACTGTGACAACGAGTACAGTGCTGTAAATTTGGCAGCAATTTCTGTAGCAATGTGTTCACCCTCCGTCATGAGTTCCTTGATGGCATCATTCTCAAAAAAGTCTGCCTGACTGTCTGTGATTGCCACCATCTGGACAGGAATCACATCCTGGACCTCAGCCAAAAATGCCCGCAGGGTCGCCATTGAAGCCTTGCGTTTGGCAGAGTAAACCAAAATGTAGCCGTGCACTAGCTCATCTTTGCGGACACCAATAGCGGAGTGGTAAGACAGAACCGTGACCTGGATTCTCCTCCTGGTGTCCCCTATGATCTTGTCCAGGATAAGTGTGTTGCTCTGGCCTGGTTGTCCTGCACTGCAGCAGTGTGAGTCAAGAAAAGGTGAAAGTATAAGGTCAACACTGAAGGGATCCCAACACATAGCACACATGACTATTCTGAGGTCAGTCTCTGACATGTCTTTGATGGAAGGCAGTGGGGTGAGGACATCAAAGTTATGCTTGAGACCCTCTAGCACTGCTCGGAGACCCTGCTTAATCTGGAACTCAGTGAATTTTCGTGGAAAGGCCCCGGATGGGATGTCGACAAAGGTACACTGCAGCTTGTTAGCAAGCTGCTGGCCCTGGTGCCTTAAGATAGGTATGTTTTTACAAACACTGTCCCTCTGATTAGCCAGCATAAGAATGAATGGCAGTGGTGGAGCATATCTATCCCGCCTACTCTGTGCTATCTCTGCTCTGATCCTCCCTATGCAATCTCCAATGCAGTTTAATGACTCTATGGAGTTGAAAACACAGAAACAGCCATGAGGCTTGAAAGTTGAGACCCATGTGTGACTGAACAGTAGCGTAGAATTGACATCGACAGGGAGAAGTTCAAGTTCATATATTTTACCATCCAGGGTATACTCATCATCTGTGGATTGAGCTCTGATCTCATTGGCAAGTTCCTGTGCGAGTCCCTCCTTCCCCAGGAGGCAAAGGTTGAGTTTATCTATATTGGCACTGTTATAGTAAAGATTAGAGCGCCCATGGTCGAGCTGCACCAGCCTGTTCGCTAGAACCTGCTCCACTTTCATATCCACACAGCTCTGCCCACTGAGGCATGTCTCCTTAGTTGGATGGTAAACAAAACCAATGTGTTTAAGGAGGAGTGACTCTCTATCTGGGGCAAGTTTCTGCAGGGCTCTGTATCTTGGCTCTTCATTTAGCACACTGTGAATTTCGCTCATCTTGTCACAGCTGGGAGTGGCATTCAGATCCAAGTCATAGAACAGCTCAGCATGCTCAAAAAGCATTTCCTGAAACTCCTCTTTGGCCCTTTCAACTATTTCCTGCTGGTGCCTACAATAAACATCCCTCCTATCTGATTCTGTGATGTATTTGTAGGCCTCATCCTCCATGACAAGGCACATGACCTCTTCCCAAGGCTGCCCTGCACTGATGAAATGAACTCTCTCCAGCGTCTTCTTAAACCTCTCTTTCATCTCCGCTCTCCTCTTCTCTGATAATAGGTGCTGGACGTGGTTCTGATAAATTCTTTCACCATCAGGTGTATTAAGAAGGTCAAAGGGCACCCTGCGATCACTGTTGTCAATGTGATCAGACTCATGCCAAGGTGTGTGTTCCAACACCACAAACCAATACTGGAAATCAGGCCGACCCCGGATCAGACTCTGCGCTTCAGGCCAAGTGAGATGTTCAATCTCCTCCAGGTTATTCAGGAGGTTGTTAAGTGTTTTCGGTAGTGTTGTCAAGTACTCTTCCCTCCTCCTCTTGATGTGCTCCTGTTTCAGCTGTGCAATGTGCTTGTTGAACATGTTGCGAGCTTTTCTTGAACCCTCTAAAGTAATGAAATCATCATGGTCAGCCTGGCCTTTGAGAGTATTGATCACTGTTTTCCATGTAGTGTGATAATCTCTCACTGTTTGCTTCATCACTTTCTCAAATCTATCTGTTACTGAGGCAATCAACTGCCGTTGGACCCTATAGGCCTCCAGATACGGCACAGTTTTTGGCTTCCCCCGTGCCTTGTCAAGCTGCTGGATCAGTGCATTGAAGGAGAGCTCAATATTGACATTGGCACGAGCTGAGGTTTCAATAAGCATAAGGTTCTTCTTGCTGGCAACAAAGGCCTGCAGGTCCCTCAGGTGCTGGTCCACACACTCGTCACACTTGGTGGCGGCAATGACCATGGCCTTTTTTGACTTGACGATCTGGGAATAGAGGCTATTGACAAACTTCATCTGGTCATCAAACTTTCTATTGCAGCCTTTGCTGACATCGATGCAAAGCACAAAGCCATCAATATTCAACTTGCCATCAGGCATCTGCTTCTGGTCAAAATCCTGCTCCAAACCCAGCTGGTCCGTGCAGATGTACATAAGCTTCTCTGCTGACTGGAGTTTGGTTGCCGCTGCGCGTTTGGTGTACGGCTGCAAGTTGGTGCTTCGATGGGGAAGAAACGTCTGGTCATCTATGAACTCTGTCTGTTCAATAACTTGTATCTTACAGTCCAACCCATCATCACCTCGATGGGGAACATCACCCCAGTATAGGAAGTGATCATTGTTAACCACACGGCCCCCAAAGTCTATTGTGCTCAGTACAGACGTGTGCTCCACGTAGTAGTTGTCTGCATCAGGACGCACGTACCGGTTGCACAGGCAAGACTTGCCGACACCACAGTTTCCCTTCTCCTTCTCCGTCCCCGAGAGTCCAACCACACTGACAGCAAAAGTAGGGGGGCGAGCATCCTTGTTCTTGGCCATTATGTCCCCCCGCTCATCGCTAACTTGGTAAATTCCAGGAAAGTTCAGGATATCATTCCAGAGCCATTGTTCAATGGTGTGAATGTATTTTCATTCATATATATATATAGATATATATATATATATATCTATATATATATCTCGCTCTTGCTTGTATCTCTCAATTTCTATCCTGGGTCTTCTTTAAGCTGGGATAGGGCAGCTGGCTTCTGTTTTCATCATCTGCCTGGAAGACACAGAATACACAATTACAAAAGATAACAGACACAGACATGTCTCCACTAATTCTTCCTCATTACAGTGCTTCAGTTGCCTTATCACAAAAGCTATTCACTTTTTGTTTCTCTGCATATTCCTCTAAGACATACTGTACATGTTCATGCATGCATGGTGTGGTATTTATTTAAAAAATCACAACACAAAAACTGTTAATCTGGCATTACAGTTATAGGAAAATTATGCAGAACTGCACAATATTACAATACCTGTACAAAACAATATAATCCCTCGTGAATAGTAAAAGCTTATTAAAAGATTTGTAATATACAAATGTGATGGAAAAGCCCATTGCATTCTTCAAGCAAAAAGACATTTGTTATAATACTTTTAAAAATGCAATCTCAAAATGGCAAAATCACACTCACACAAATTACACTCAATATGAGAAAAGGAGACTAATTTAATTGTGAACCATGCTTTGCAATGTCACTTTGAAATACTTGCAGAGACAAAGCATGCTTCAAAACGACAAGATAAAAATGGAATGCAACTCCATCCCTTTAACAGCAACTGACCTATAAATGATTTGCTACCACTATGGTAATGTAATAAAAAAAAAAAAAATAGTCACAAAATAGAGCTACATAATGGCGGCTGAAAGTGTTAGCAAATATAAATAATATCTAAAGATATTAATAATAATAAAACAAGTTGTATAAATTAAAAGCAAGATTCATTCCTACACCTGATCAGTTTTGCAACATAGATGTTGTTTTCTCTGTGACCGTCAAATAAACACTAAACCCAACCATAACCTAACTAGAGAGTGATAACTGATGGTGAGCTGCAGTCGTTGTGTTTTACAGAATGGTGGCAATGAGCCAGTGAATTTTCCTGAGTGAGCTGGAATTGCTTGCTGCAGCACAATGACATGCTGAGCCTGAGAAACTGCACCAGAATATGACTTTGGGCCACTGAGACGGAGCAATGAGGTTTTCCTGAGCTGTTTGTGGGGACCAAGGGTATGATGTCGTTTGTTCAAGGAAATGAGACTTTGGTGTGACCAGTGAGTGACGGCAAATGTTTATGGGACTAATTCAGAAGACAAAAATGCAAAAAATGCACTGACCTAGCTCAATCTATTCAATAAATCAACATGTAAAATACCTCAAAAACATATTCTGACTGAGCAAAGGCATGTGTGTGCAGCTGAAGGGTAAAGGGATAATATACTGCATTCACTCCATTACCACCCGGAAATGTGCGTTCACCAGTCGTTCAATTATGGACTATGGACTTCAAGTGACAATCTACATCATTGACCGATTTCAATCTGTCATCCTTGAAAAGTAAATCTTCCCAGCAACCAAATAAATATCAAACTCATTTTGTATTAAATTGTTTGACGGTCCACAGGGATTCAATTCAAGCTGGAACCAGATGTTGGTGTTAATACTAGTGACTGATTCTCAAAAGGCTATCGATTGTTTTTCTGAGAATTGACTGATTAATCAATGAATCATTTCAGGTCTTTTGAATTGCCAGCTGGACTCCAGAAGACTCAAACCAACATGGCCCAGCCCCCTTTACACACTCAGGTCAGAACATGATATCGAAGAGCAAACCAACGAGTAGACCCATCGGCTTTACAAACTACTACAATAGCCACTGTAATGAATACTGTATGTTCCATACCTGGCGGCAGCAAGCAGCGGTCATCATTACTACAGATTCATGTAGAAGAATATCTAACAATGTGTTTTGCTCAAGCATGTACCCAATCTGTCTTTATCCATCTGAAAATATGGATTGATTAAAAAGGGAATCAACTTGTTCTTGAATTATTAAAAAAAACTAAACTGCTGTCATACAGCCAATGAAAGAATCCTTTATCCAGGCCTTGTAACACATACATTTTGGCATATTTGATATTGATGTTTGGCAGTGCATCTTTCCTACATAAAGGGCCAACATTTATTATCAAATTATTACAACAAATAACCGTTTAATTGTCTGTTCATCTATAGACTAATTGTTTCATCATGACAATCCTCCTGATTCACATCCAAACCACGTTGTAGGTGGTTGTCAAATGAATCCGAAGATCTAGATTTTTCTCGTCTATGAAATCACTCAGCTGTCAACACACAGGGTGAAAAAGGGGGGAAAATACTGTAAGACTAAGGAAGTAAATGCTGACAGACATGAAGTAAATGATTACTGTTGTAATCAGATGAATCCTGTGATGGGATTATTATTATCTAACGCTGAAAGCTGAAAGTAGCCATGTGCATCATTATTAGTCTATTCGCTGTGAGGCCACTGGGAGGATTAAGGTATCACTTGGCAAGCTGATTTTATAGATGACTAAAAGCTGTTAAGCCTTGAAACACAGCCAACATGATGCCAAGGAGATACACAGGCAGCATTTCTAAGTAAAACAGGTTTCAGCAAAATTCAAATGTTTCCATAACTTCTCAGTGGTTTAAAAGTAAAGCAAATGTGACTTTTCAGTAGCAACCCTGAAAAAAACTTCTCTCTTCTCATCTAAATCACAAAGCAACGCCCCAACAGAGAAGAGCATCCCTTCAACTTCAACAGAGAAGAGCGTCCCTTCAACAGAGAAGAGCGTCCCTTCAACTTCAACAGAGAAGAGCATCCCTTCAACTTCAACAGAGAAGAGCGTCCCTTCAACTTCAACAGAGAAGAGCATCCCTTCAACTTCAACAGAGAAGAGCATCCCTTCAACTTCAACAGAGAAGAGCGTCCCTTCAACTTCAACAGAGAAGAGCGTCCCTTCAACTTCAACAGAGAAGAGCATCCCTTCAACTTCAACAGAGAAGAGCATCCCTTCAACTTCAACAGAGAAGAGCATCCCTTCAACTTCAACAGAGAAGAGCATCCCTTCAACTTCAACAGAGAAGAGCGTCCCTTCAACTTCAACAGAGAAGAGCGTCCCTTCAACTTCAACAGAGAAGAGCATCCCTTCAACTTCAACAGAGAAGAGCGTCCCTTCAACTTCAACAGAGAAGAGCGTTCCTTTGGCTTCAACCGTCATCCCTTCAACAAACACAGGTCTCCACTGATTTATCATGTTTTCCCATCAGAAATTATGATCTCAGTTACAGACAACTCCCCTCTCACAGGAAGACATGAATCAAAATATGTGAGTAAAACTGTTTCCAGAGAATACTAGATTTATATAGTTTCCTCTCTGTGTCAGGGCCCTAGCAGTTTACTGATCTTCCAGGATCTCAAATTCCTAAGCTGTTACCTGTCTCTGCCGTTTTCCGCCACAAACACAAAAACTTGCATCATGCAGTTATAAGTTACAGGCAACACGTATCATATGGCTGACTATGGCAGGTAAAAGGACAGATAGATTTGGGGAACATACTTGTGATCTTTTAATATGTAAAACCATTTCCAATTTTGTCATCATGACATGTAAAACTGCTTTACGGAAGGCATATTCCTGTGTTGAGTCTATAATTGGCTTACTTTACTGTATTCCTTAGGACTCTGGGTGTGGTGCAGTAAATGATTTGTATACCACCATGTTACTTGTGTTTGCTGTAGGATATAACCATAAAAAGCGTGGGAAATGAGAATGAGTCCACTCCACCTATAAACTTGACTTTGTCAAAACAAGCCAGTCATTATCTGATAGTTCAAGAAAGTCACAAATTTCAGTTTTGTCTCACCTTCTCATCCATCCTCAGACATTTTAGAAACTTGGTTCTGAGCTATTACCATGATTGAGACAGCCACAATGTTTTGTTTACCAACATGTACTTCTCTGTGCATTAGTCACTCTGCTTGCTTTCATCTCTTGAAGTATTGAGGGCTACGATTAAAATTCCAGTTCTTGCTATTCTGAAATCTAAAAAAAAACACTACTATGAAACCTGTTTTGTTTATATTGTTGTCTATAAGCCATGAGTCATTTTGTTCACACTCAAGCTTTTCTTTACAAATGTATACTTTAATGAACAATTCTAAAATACGTGAAGCTGGGTAACACTGCTGCTGATTTGAAAAAGAACAAAACAAGGGAAAACTTCATCACCCCGATTCAGATTCAGGTCCAGACATGTCATTTGAATGACTTCACCTACCAGATAAGTAGGTGTTGTAAAAACAGTTTATAGGCCGACAGAGAGAACCAACTAGTCAAAACAGAGCTTGTCAGTTCAGACACACCAATATTGTTCAATGAAACAAATACCAGGACACGGTCGGTACACATTCAAACACATAGCTGCTTCGCTGTGTTTTTTACGCACTGCCAAACTGTTCAACACAGTCACCAATCCTCAATGAAAACACACCAGACTTGTGTTGAGCATTTCCCGCTGACTACTATTAAGCTTAACAAAACCTTTACTTCAAATACACTTTATAATGGGCACATACTAGAGAGAAACCGCTATACGATGGTGTTGAACACAGAGTCCTGTCAGTTGATAGTCTTCAGTGCTAGCAGTCTGTGTGGTTTTCATCATGAGTGAGTTTTACGGGCACTAAAACAAAATGATAGCAAGCACTGACAGCAAAACAACAACAGCCAAAAAAGATTTTTCCAAACAAATGGATGTTCAGCCCCTGGTGGCTTGCAGATGTGTTCCTATCAAGTCCCAATAATAAAAATGATTTATTAAAAAATCTCCATAACTGGTACACAAAAATAGAGTAAGAGGATTGCAAAATTAAAGTTTAAAAAAAAGGGTTCGTTAGGGGCAAAAGGTGATGTGTGACCGTGTGAGGAGGGCAGTGAGAAGCTGCAGTGGTGCGAGCAGATGCAAATGCATGCAGAGCCGCAGCAGGACAAACCCACTGCACTGTCTCACTCCACCGCTGACCAACACGGACGAAACAAAGTTAACAAGCAGCTAATGTCAAGCACTGCACACCACCACACCACAGCTGGAACTGTACAGCTGTTTGAACAACGCTTAATACCGGAAATATCCAATCAATTTCCAGTTGACACTCCCGAAGCTCCATTGCTCCATCATCCCAAATGTTAAGTTAGCAGTGGCCGAGCATTGAAACACTCAGTACATACAGACATGAACATTCTGTACTACACATTTAAAGAATACCGACAAGACTAAAACAGCCATTTGAACTCGGAATGGAACGCTGTAGCAGTTACATATAACAGAAATACAAATTTTGCGAAAAGTCACCATATTTCGCGATTTTTCCGCCGTGCTAAATGCTAAGAGAAAGGAGAGCGATCACGCAAAGTAACATCAAAGTGTATTAAAATGTGAGTAACCCGGGAATGACCGCGTAGGAGCGCTTACAATCGTGATTAACGAGTTAGTTGAGCTTGTAAACGATGGAGTTTAATGTTAATGCGTCATTGTGCCATGACGAACAGTTGCCACCGTATTTAGTAGGACAGTTCTTCGTTTCTCCTGGGGAAAACGAAGAGAAGAAGCCCGGCTCGGCCTGGCTTGTCCCGGCCCGGATAATCCCCAAGAAAAGACCCACCTTTCCCTGTACGATTAGCTAACATTACACCGCCTCGGTTAGCCTAGCATGCCGAGAGATAGAGAGAGAATAAGGGGTTGAGCTAGCTGGCTAACATTAGCAACACCTAACCTAGGCTAATGTTGGGAACAATCCTGCATAAAAACACACCCCGGGTTCGTTTCAAATGTAGAATACATGTGTTTACATCCGTTTCGCTTAACCTGGGATAGCGCAATCCAACAGCCATGTTTATCCAAGAGAAGAGAGTGTTAGCAGAGATAAATGAAGTCCCAATCCCAGTCCGAATACATTCCCCTACCCACCTAACATGGTCGCTCCCAGATCCACATACCACGGAAAAGAGGGGAAAGCATTTCCACTTTAAAGAGGCAAAAACTCCTTTTACAATCCACCATCTGCAGCCGGTACAGTCCTCAGGGAAATGCCGGGTGAGATTAAGGAGAAGGTATAGTCCCGGTGTGGTCCGAGGCGCCAGGGAGGGTGTATTTTGGGAGTATATCGGTGTTGTTAGTGTGGTATGCGCTGTAAACTGAAACCTGCTTTTCTCCGCTGCTCCCTCCCCTCACCGTCAGCCAGTAATGGCGTCTCTCTCTCTCTCTCTCTCTCTCTCTCTCTCTCTCTCTCTCTCTCTCTCTCTCTCTCTCTCTCTCTCTCTCTCTCTCTCTCTCTCTCTCTCTCTCTCTCTCTCTCTCTCTCTCTCTCTCTCTCTCTCTCTCTCTGCTAATTTGTGAGACGGAATTAAACATTTATTTTATGTCTTTTTGATATCATATTTTGGTTAAGGTTAAATAATAAATCAATTTCAGGTCCACCATACAATAAAACAATTAATGGAAAAATAAAGGTTGTCATAGTGAAAATAAATTAGGTAATTTATATTTTCTGTAATCCAGTGTTACTATATTTTTATGACCTTGTTTAACTGTATAACTATTTATATGTGGCAAATAATCTTTAAACTAAATTTGACTGATTTAATGTTGGTTTATTGGAATACATGACATAACAACATGTGTATGTAACATGTAAGATGCTAAATGTCTGTTGCCGTGGCAGCAGCAGTTCCTCATTACTGCCTGTCTCTCTGTAAGACTTCTCCTTCATCCTGCCTCTGTCGCTGTCTCCCCTCCTATCATTCTCTTTCTTTTTTCCTGATTCATTTCAATAATCCTAGTTATTGGCATGAAAGTTCGATAAAGTATATTGCCAAAGTGTCTACACACAAATTAAAGTGTGTCTGTGTTTCTTTCGCAGTGTGATGTACTTAAAAAAGGGATGAGCGTTTTTGGGGAATTTGTTGAATTATGTATGTTCCTGGATTGTGCGGATAAAAAACTCCTTTTTTAGGCAAAAAAGGACTAAAGGCAAAAAAGGACTAAACTGCAACATCATTATCATCTTCATCATCACCAATAGCTTGAAAGGACTAAACTGCAACATCATTATCATCTTCATCATCACCAATAGCTTGAGGTAAATGTGAAAAGATTCTTACTGAGACATATCAGTTGCTCAATACAATTTCATTTCATTTGTGTCTGTTGGTTGTTTTGTTTGTTAGCGGTTTTACTAGGATGAATGGATTGATGTTAACGTTGTGATTTTTTTATTTTCACATACTTTTGTTAGTTTCTGTCAATATGAACAATTTGTGGAGATTCAGATACAATTTTAAGAAATGTGCAGCTAGACAACAATGATTGCCAACAACAATGCTGCTCCAGATTCTGGGATGAAATCTATAATACATTTTTTGGTTTGAAAAGCATTACAAACCACAAACTATTAATATTTCATTTCACTCATTGAATATACTTCCTAAAAATGTTGAATCCAGACCGTGTAAAGTGAGAAACAAGAAACAGTGCAGCAGCTGAGAGATGGTGGTGTTCACAGAGCAATGAATGCACAGCCAAAATCCTTCATTTATATTTCAGCTGTTATGGTTTTGGGATCAATATGGGCCGCTGGTTCCAGTGGATTCCCTTGAGGCTCATTAACAGGATATTGCATTAATGAGCCTCAGCGCACAGAAAGTCGAGACTCACCCACATACCAGTGAACACAATCTAAAATTAACCCACTAAACCTAGAAGTTCAAATATCAAGTCTCAAATGCTGTAATATGAACAGCTAAAAACTAACTGTAATTGCAATCGTTTTAGAAACTCAGTTCTTGGAAAATGAGGGAATTATAATGAATGAATGAACAAATACAGCTTGTGTTTTTCCAAAGACTAACCACAGTGCAGTTATGAATAAATGAGCTCATATGAAAAGCTCCAACTCTGAGGTGCCAGTCCTTTATTTCCATTCATCCATCCATCTTCTATTAACCACTCACCCTTTTCAGAAGTGGTCTGGAGCTTATCGCAGCTGTCATTGGAAGAGAAGCAGCATATATCCTGGACAGGTCATCAGTCCATCCCAGTGCTGACACATAGGCCCCTTTTAGCCCCTGCATTCAATTACAATCTAAAAATGATGTGCTATTTGGCTAAAGCTATCTCATGACAGGACTTGCATTTACACCATGTATCAATACATATTGTTATGATAAGTATTGTTAATGGATCTCAGTAGGTGGGTCGTCATCTTTTTTTAAAACAACAAATAACTTTTTTGCTTAGTCTGTTGCTCACATTCCAGGTTCAGGTGCTCTGATATGGCACATCCCAGTAAGAATAACTCTAATTCAAAATAACTTAAACGACAGCGTTTCCAGCTTGTGGGTGTCTCTCAGCTCGTCAATCTGTCCCAGCTACTTTGGCTACTTGTTACAGAGACCTGACAAGTACAAAGGGGATGAATGGTTGTGTTCCACTACTGCTAGTCTGATCCATGTGTGTAGCACGTTTCCATGTACCGGTTATGTATTACTACTATTATTATTTACTGTTTTCTTTTATAAACACACAGGAAAGAAGTTAGAAAGAGAGAGAGGATGGAGAACTGGAACCCTGGAGAAAACTAGGCAATCAGAATCAGAATAGCTTTTATTGCCAATTAAGTTTACACTTAAAAGGAATTTTTTTGTGGTTATTGGTGCGATATAAAACATATAAGACATAAGACAACAAGACAACAAGACAACAACTATGCAAAGAAATTTAAAAAGATAAGAAAAACACACAAAATTAAATAAATTAACTAAATTGAATAAGATTAAACGTGCAAGTTGCTGGGGAAATGATGAGGTCAGTGGCAGACCCGGGCCTTGTTAATGAGGCCCACACGGCCCGGGTCTGCCACTGACCACATCATTTCCCCAATGTAATGATCAAGTAAATTACTCAAACAGGGCAACCGCCGAAGGTTGTATACAAATGTCACAGTAGCGAGGACGCCAAGTCCTGGATGACATCAGTATTGTTTGTTTGATAATCTCATAGGTACTTTTTTTTTTCAGGATGATGTCAAACAACAGTGCAGGCAGTTACAGATCGCATCATAGGCTGTGGTGGGAGAGGAAGGGGGGGGGGAGAGTAACATGCGATGAGGAAGAGAGGAGAAAAACAAAAAGGGAAGATATCCCACCCAAAGACCCAACCCACCCCAACAGTCACACAACCCTGTCCTGGACCGCCCGCGATAAAGAAACTGTTTGGTGTTCATGTATTCAATCATTGGTCTGGCATAGCCTGTAGATCTGTGAAATGGGAAGAAATGGTTGCCATTTCTGGTAGAACTGATCAGTGTGTCTCCTCATAGTGTACTTGATTTTCTCGAGTTAAAGAAAAAACATCATGTCCCTCAGCCAAAAATGTGAAATAGAGGGATGTGTGAGGGATTTCCAGAGCAAAGAGGTGAAAATGATAATTTCCTCTTGTGCAGTGTCAAATTGGAGTGAGTTGGATGGGGTACCGAAGATGGCAATACGAGCAGAGGGATGAACCTGTGTTCCCAATATGGTAGACAATGTGTTGAAGTAACCAGACCAGTGATTGTACAGCCTGGGGCAGAGAAAAAACATGTGGCTTAGCTTACAGTGTAGATTCGAACATCTATCGCATTTGTCATCTACTTCTGTGCACATTTCAGACAATCTTGATTTGGAAAAATGAACCCTGTGTACAATCTTAAACTGGATGAGACCGAGACAAGCACAGAACAAGACAGTGTGTAGTTTGCGTATGACTTCGTCCCACCGGTCCATGTCTAGTTGGAGTTTGAGCTCGGCCTCCCAGGCGGCCCGTGTTTTAGAAATTAGATACATAACCAAGGTCCAGAATGCGGTGATCTCAGAGATGGTCCCTCTCAGTGGTGTCTCAGACGTAAGCAGGTCTTCCCACAGGAGTTGAGAGGGAGGGGAAGGGAAGTTTTGCAAATTGTTGATAGGTACATAAATAATTGGTTTGCAGGTAGTCTGTTTTGTTGACAGATTGGACAAGCTGTTAAAACTGCCATCTGAATACAGGTCGAGGAAACATTGTATTCCTTTGTGGTGCTATGTGGAGTAGGAAGAGTCTAAGAATGACGGACGGAACAGGGCGTGGGTGATGCGTCTGCAAAGTGTTATTACCAAATCTTGAGTTTTAAGAACCACAAGGTTTTTGGTGAACATTGAGATCTTGGTTGGGGGAGAGAAGTATATAAGGGCAGCTTCGAAGGAGGAGCAACTGAGATTAAAGGGGAAATCTGTTTGGCGGAGCGGCAAACTTGTGTCAATGGGGTAACCTTCACTTTTTGAGATATTTATTTTGTACCCAGAAAAGTTGCTGAAGGTGTCCAGAATGGACAGGACAGCTGGAAGACTAGATATGGGGTCAGTTAAGTAGAGCAACACCATTACAGATAACACCTTTTAGAAAGAGTGGAAGACTGTAAAGAGATGGCCAGTGGTTCAATGGCCAAGGCGAAGAGGAGCGGAGATAAGGGGCAAGTGGGTAGTGTGACGTATTCTGAACGGATATCATTTGTATGGACACTGGCCTGTGGTGATGAGTATAACAATCATATCCAGCTGCTGAATTTGTTTCCGAGGCCGAATTGCTTGAGTACTGCAACTATATATAAATATTCACATTCAACCCTTTCGAAGGCCTTTTCAGCGTCCAGGGAGATCGCAATCTCTGGTGAAATTAGAGTGAGAGGAGTGAATAATATTGCGTGTGTTAACAAATAGTTGGCGACCTTAAATGAATCCATTTTGTTCCTTCAAAAGTGATGCAATCTTGACTGTAATAATTCTATTACCCAAAATGCAGCAGTGCATCAGTCCACGCAGGGTAAGCAGGGTCTGCCACCATCGATGAAGGCATCAATTCAAGGCATCAAACCTGATCCTGAATGTCAACAAGACCAAGGAGATCATCGTTGACTTCAGGAAATCCCGACCCAGCCACACACCACTCCTCATTAACGACCCAGCCGTGGAGGTCGTCAGCAGCACCAAGTTCCTGGGGGTGCACATCTCCGACAACCTCGGCTGGTCACTTCACACCACATCCCTGGTGAAGAAGGCACAGCAACGCCTGCACTTCCTGCGCCGGATGAAGAGAGCCTCCCTCCCTTCTCCCATCCTCCACACCTTCTAAAGAGGGACCATCGAGAGCCTGCTGACCAGCTGCATCTCCGTCTGGTCTGGGAGCTGCAGGGCCTCCGACTGGAAGTCCTTGCAGAGAGTGGTGAGGACAGGGGAGAAGATCATCGGGATTCCGCTCCCCCCCATCCAGGACATAGCAGACAGGCGCTGCTTATCCAGAGCCCACCAGATCCTCTCCGACCCCACCCACTCCAACCATGGACTGTTCTCCCTGCTGACATCCGGCAGAAGGTTCCGCAGCATCTTCTGCAGAACAAACAGTCAAGACTCACTGATGTGTTTTTTGTGCAATGACAATAAAATCAAGTCTAAGTCTAAGTCTATCAATTCATCAATTGATTAGAATGCCAGCAGAGCAGATAGCGCTTGGTTACCTGTGATCTACCTGTGAGGGATCAGATCACAATGCGTTCTGCAAATATTTTCACCTTGCATTGAGATGAGATATCAATATCTGCATAACATATCCAGACTGCATCCTAATAGGTGTAAAAGTGTACTCAGTGTCATTGCAGAACTTCAGCTTCAATGTGTCAAAGTAAATTCTTGTATCCTACTTGTGTGTATATGTGTGTGTTTTTGTGTGTTCATTGAACTCTGTGTGTATGTATAAGTTGTAGCAGAGAGTTGTACATGCTTCAGGCTATGGCACAGGCAAGCACTATCAACACCTCCAGTTGGAACTTTTTTTCCATTCCTGTCAGCCTTTCATGTCTCATACCTTTGTAAAATCTTGACAGGCTATTTTTTCTTTTCTCAGCATTCTTCCACATCTCTCAGTTCACGCAGGGTGTTAAACCTCTGATGCTGTGACACAGCATATAGTCAGACTGCTGGAACAGGTCTGTAATTGTATGCAGTAAAAGTATTCATATATGAAGGGCCTGTCAGCAAGGCAAACAACAGATGTGGTAATAAGAGAAGCAACAGTAATAGAAGCAGGATATTCAGGTTTAATTAATTTTAATTCATCATCACCGATTACAACAAATATAAACCAAACTATAAACTATACTATATTCTTTGTAATATGTACTTAATGTAGTTCCTCTGAAAGCACACAGCAGAATTGAGTAAGTAAAAAGAGTAACAAATGCAGAACAGCAAGGCCGCATACATGACGATTACAAATATACATGTAAAACAGGTGGTATGTACCTGTGTGTTTTTACTAGGACAGCATATCAAAAGTTTCCACTGTTTAACAAAGAATGAATCAATTCAATACAAGTCAGTACCAGAAATTCAGTGTACCTAGTGCTAGCTTCAAACTAAAGATTTGTAGTAACAGTAACCGTCTCTTAGAACATGCGATCTTTAAACCCAAGGAAAATACTGCATCTTAATAGTATAACCAATGCCCAGGGAGAAATATTTGTTCTGAAAAGTAGTGAAAGGGTTCTTATGAACTCAGTGTTTTAAGAGAACTCTTACATCTGCATTGTTCAGAGGTGGAAGGGCAGAGGAAAGGGCAGAGGCGGAACCAAGTCAGTTTTGCAAGTCACTATCTTTTGCAAGTCACAAGATAGTCTCAAGCTCAATGTGACAAATCAAAACTGCAGAGGATGCATTCATAGATCAAATGATCAGTATTAAGAGTCCCCAGGTTAGGAATTGTAACCTGATTGTAATGTTTATATGCCTGAGATCTATGGTAATAGAATTTACGAGAATTTATGAGTTTCTACAAGACATTCAGAGTATGATTATAATATAATGACAAACATCTCCTTTGCTCTCTGCAACATCACAACACACAGGACAAGACAGTGCACACATCTAAATACAATTGTCACAGTTTGGCAGAGTTAAATCAAATTATCCTCTTTGTCAGATTACTTTGTGCTTTTCTGAGAACGAGCTGTCCCAAGCAGGTATGGACCAGAACAACCACAATGAGACTGTTTGGAGGAAATGCATTCAGTCACAAAGTCGACAGTACGTCAGAGTAGTTAATTTGTGCTGTGAACATGATCCAAATGACTGTGTTCAAGGTTAGGATGTGGTCGTAAGCTATCTGAAGACAGGATGTCCTCTCAATATCATGTGTAGCAACATCAATAGGAGCCAAATGTATCAACTTCAGGTCAAATTCAGCTTCTTCTGACAGGGTCTATCACGAGGGTTGTCTTTATGCTCAGACAGTCTCTCCTCATTCTCCAGGAAACAGAGCAGGCGTTGATGAGCCTTTGTCACCATGCAGGCAGCGTTCTGACTCAAGGAGAGGTCTTTGCCAAGTCAAGTCAATTTTATTTCTATAGCCCAATATCACATACAATGTCTCAGAGGGCTTTACAGACCCACATCAGGAAGATTCCCGCCCCCGCTCTAAGCTCTCTAGGAAGACAAGGAAAAACTCCTGAGAAAACCTTAATGTATGAGGAAAAAAGGGAGAACCCTCAGGAGAGGCAATTCTAAGAGAGATTCCCTCTCCACGAATGGCTGGGTGTGCAATAGGAACTTCCAGTACAAAGCAGTAAACATTGCGATGTCGAACGACTCATTGCCTCCAACGCATTTCCACCAATGTGCTAAGGTCCTCCTTAAATCAACAATCATCTGCTTTGTCTTATTGACACTGAGAGATTTCTGTCCGTCTCTCTGTGTACTGTAGGCTGACTCACCCTTGGTGAAGAGAATAGGATGATGTCACTAAACTTAATGATGTGATGCAGCTGTGGGTCAGCATCATGGCTGTTTAGTATGGTGGAGCAGGATGACCAAGCCTGTACTACAAAAGGAAGCTCAACAGATCTCAGCTTTATTTGCGTGAGCTGGCTAAATAAAATCAAGACCACAGAATCAAGTTTGATTGGTGTCACAGTGCTGCTAATCAACATGATTTGATAATGCCAGCTTTCTAAATCCGAAGACTAAAGACTTGCCTCTAGGAACAAAATGGAATGGTCACATGTTGCACAGATATTTCACGTCAGAGGAGCTTCTGTGCATATATCGTCCTATTTTTTATTTTGTGACCAGGCCTGTACTACCAAAAGAAGCTCAACAGACCTCAGCTTTGTTTGCGTAAACTGGCTTGACATCAAACCACACAAGCAGGCTTAATCAGTATCACAGCTCTGATAATCAATACGATTTGTTAATGCCAGCTTTCTAAATGCACCGAAGTACACGCAAGTGTAAAAGGAACAGGAACAAAATGGAAGTGTGTGGCTCACATATTTCACGTCAGAGGAGCTTGTGTGCTGTATCGTCCTATTTTTTAACACTATGTACATCTGTCCATACCTCCTCCAGACTTTGCCTCATGTCACCGTCATTCAGTGTAGTTCAACTAGAGCTTAGCTTTCTGACACTTAGTCTTGTTGTTCTCTCCGTACTAGACATTTGCTTGTGTTGTATCAAAACCTGTGACCTCATATGTACGTTGCATAAATGTGCTTTGAATAAAAGTGTCTGCTAAATGACAATGTTAATGTAATTGTAAAGTACCATTCATGTCAAATGCACTTAAGTAAAGATGGATTTGATTTGGCTTCATTCGCAAAACACAAGTTGTCTTCAGTGTAGTCACTGTAGTCATCATTCTCATCATTGTTTTAGTTTCATTCCCTGCAGCACGAAAAACACACTAAAGCAAGTAAGAAGCATAGATAAATGTTTGCCTTCCACCGTGAATCTGTAGTGTTGGTAAAGAATATCCTCGGGGAAATCAAGTGGATTTTGCCGCTATCTACAGTAAATAACTTGGCCCCGCTCGCAACAGAGTATAATCAGAGGTGATACAGCTTCATGACATGGAATTATCTGACGTTTACTCGAGATATTGCTACCTAACCCCTTAATCTCGCTTTATAGTGCAGGACTCAGAACATTAAGTAGGGGCCAATCTAAGGTAATGTGCATTCATGGTGTATCATACAGACATGCAACCTTTGCCACCTCAAAAATAATATTTTCATTCTATACAGTCCCGCCAGGATTTAACTTTTTCTTGTGATTTTGCTGCATTTTCCTGATTTTTCCAACTAACTTTTTAATTATTTTTCAGTTTACTTAGATCACACAAACAAGCAAACAATATGCATAAAACAACTTTTTTTGCGGCATTACAATTTCTGAATTTGGAATTTCTGCTGTAAATATGCAGTGAAACTATGCAGTATCGCAAAAAAAATTCTTGTTCTGTTGAATTTGCATTGAATTGATTGAATTTCGCAATTGGGGAATCACAAAGATCTGGAGGGACTGACTACAAAAGCACATTCTCCAATGTCATGCTTTGTAGTAAATATATTTATATTATTAAAACATTAACAATGTCAGGGAATTCACATACCTGGCACAGGTGATAACAAAAGAATCATGTGCCGGGATCGACATTGCTGAGGCCAAATGGTATACATATTCAAAGTAAATGGAGCCATGACAGACTTCATTTAGTAAACATAAACAATAGCTTAAATAAAGGGATGGTGCTAACTACTTCAGGCCACATATTCACACATTAAAGCCGGAGAGGTCTACGAGTGTGCGAGGGTGTGCATGTAGGCTCAGACCACATTGCGCGGACCTCGCAGACCCACATCTTTATAATTCATCACTCAAACAATACATTAGACGTCCATATGGTTGATAACTTTGCCCGAGTTAGGGAAGAGAAGAAAGCAAGTGGAATATATCTGACACCGATCTGCTGTGCATGTGTGGAACGCCTCCTCCAAGGGTCTCCAGAAAGTAGCATAATCAGAACTACTGCACGTCTGTAGTGTCCACGAATGCGTACACTCCAGAGTACAATCCAGCCCTCACAGGTATTCAGCTTCAGTCATTCTGTGGTTCTGCATCAGTCTGTCTTTGCCTGGTCTCACTGAAAGAGAGGATACATAGGTGAGGTCTTGATTACACAATCTGATGCAGCTGTGCATAATCATCAACCATGTTTATCTAAATGACACCGCCGGCCACTATTATACATACTTTCAGAACTTGCTTAATCCCATCCCACATCACATCCTGTATCTCTACCTCTCAACTGAGGCTGGGCACCATTAGCTATATTAATGATCTGAAGACAGACCTGCCCTGGGGCCTAATACCCCAGATAATGTACCTATTCCTGGTCAATTCTACACTTCTTTGGTTTGGCTGTGAGCCCCGTCTGTCTCAAGTAGTCCCAGGACGGCAGCCACCCTCTGCATTGGCTGTTGTTGACCAGGCCAGGCTACATGAAGTATCATTGTGAAACTGTGCCAGGGCATATCGGATATGGTTCGGATATGGGATATGTTTCACATCGAGATCAGATCACCTCATGGACAGTAAAAATGCCTTAGTCACCCCGAACAAATGCGCAGTAGCATGGCAGCATGGCCCTGTGACTAACCGCCAGAGCCAGCATCATTTACGCACTGACACAGGGGCACTGAGACGAGTGTGCTGCTGATAATGGAGGCTGCAGCTGAAGGTATTTGTACGGAGGTTTTGGACAATGTGAGTCCATTAGTACCCATACCCTTCTCTCCACATAAACAGCTACACAATCTGTCCTGATGAAATCGGGTATTCATCTGATTTTCAAACTCTGATTGGAGAAGTCGTATGAAATGATTAGTGCTGGGCTGGTCTTTTCCCGGCTGACGTGCGGCTCGGCTCCAGCTGGAGTGTGCACAGACTTTTTCTCTTGGTGTGCAGAATTTTCTTATTGTAAAATAAACATCTAAAATTCATATGCTATATTTGGCAATACAGACAAAAAGGGAAGAAGCTAAAAGTTGAGGTGTTGCTGTCCGTGATCTTCGCCAGCAAGTGCGCGATAGAAGTGATTGAGGCCATTGATGGTGCGGCTCTTCGCAAAGTTCTTGGGTTTTGTTGTGGCTCTTTGAGCTGGACTGGTTAGCCACCCCTGGACTATTTGACTGCATCAGCGGCTGTGTGGCTTGTAATCATTCCCATTTCTAGCATCGCCAATTCAGCCTCCAAAGCTTTGGATTTGTGCTACACAACTACCACAAGCCAATGTGGTGGTGGTGAACGGGAATCGTTTGTCTTGGCTGAGGGGAAAACACATCAGACACACATTACAGAGCAAGATGAAGGGAGGATAGAAATATAATAAAATACCAGTGGAAGCAGCCAAAGTTTAGCACCGTTTTGTTGATATGAATAAATATAATTATATATAAATAAATATAAACAGAATATGACGAAGACGACACTCAGGGAATTTCAGAAAACTCAGTATATGACAATACTGCAATTTAAAAAAAAAGTCCCTTGTTGCAAAGCGCTTTGGCTGAAAATGTGGATTTGTTTTGGAGTATCAGCTGACTAGGCAAAAAGATACAGTCTAAAGATGAGCTCAGCACACTGGTCTGTCTGGGTTCATCTTCAAATTATCACTGGTAATATTCATGTGTATATGCATCGATACATTTCTGTTTAATCCAACAACCCTGCAAATAACAATCCAGTTGATCTCTGTTATGGACATGGCTGCCAGCAATACTCTCTGCCTATCAAGACACCAAGGCGCAGCCAAGGCCACATATGGATACTTATATGGAGAAATAAATAATTTTACACACGTGTCCACAGAGGAAATGTCTTGCCATAGACACAAAAATAAAGACATTCTCAGAGTCTTTATCATTTATCAGCGTGTATGGTGTGTAAACGACATCTCAGGGGATTTCCTGAGTGTGATAAAGCAGTATGCGAGAAACACCATCCTTCCTCTTAGCCTCCTCTCAGCTCCTTCATAGCTCTCACACCCACAGAGCTTCACTTTGTACTTAATGGCTTTTAATGAGATTTTAAGAACCTTTTGATAATAATCCTGATGAAGTACTGAACAATGTGGGGATATGAGGGAAACTGCGTTCATCACTATCACCACTGAGAATTTGTGTTATATAATCTGCAGCATTTTACAGAGGCAGTCAGTGTGTGTACATGCATGAGGCAATAAATCAGCTCTTTTAAACATCATATATAAGAATCATAGGTTGAGTGGTAGGTTAACACTTACAATGAATTTGCTTTGGTCTATGGTGCAATACAGATAATAAGAGAAACATTTATAAATAAATAAATTCAAATAAAATAAAATAAATCACACTTATTTTACAGTATCATATACAGTATCAAAATAAAGAGCTTATCAATTTAATCAATTTAATATGGAGAGTGGAGTATGTACAATACGACTGTATTAAAATAGAATAACTGTGAACCTTGTGGGAAATGTGCAAGATCATTCAGTCAGTGTGTGACCCGGGCCTTGTTGATGAGGCCCACTGCAGAGGGGGGAAGAAGCTATATTTGTGGTATGAAGTTTTGGTCCTAATGGACCTTAGCCTCCTGCCAGAGGGGAGGGTTACAAACAGTTTGTGTTCACAGGAAGGGGTCGGCCACAATCTTGCCTACCCGCCTCAGGGTCCGGGGGGCATACAGGTCCTGGAGGGACGGCAGATTGCAGCCGATCACCTTCTCTGCACAGCGAATGATACTGCAGCGAACAAGATGTTGATGGAGGAGGTGAGGATGGACTCAATGATGGCAGAGTAGAAGTGCACCATCATTGTCTTTGGCAGGTTGAACTTCTTCAGCTGCCACAGGAGAAACATTCTCTGCTGTGCTTTCTTAGTGAGGGCGCTGATGTTGAGCTCCCACTTGAGGTCCTGGGAGATGATGGATAACAGAAAGCGAAAGGATTCCACAGTGTCTACAAGGGAGTCGCACAGAATGATGGGGGCGGGTGGGGCTGCGTTCAATTGAAAATCCACAACCATCTCCATTGTCTTCACAGCATTAAGCTCCAGATTGTTCTGCCTGCACCAGTTTAACAGACGGTTAATCTCCCACCTGTAGGCAGAATTATTCTCACCCCAGATGAGTCTAATGAGGGTGGTGTCGTCTGCGAACTTCAGGAGCTGGACCGACTGATGACTGGAGGTGCAGTCATTGGTGTACAAGGAGAACAGCAGAGGGGAAAGAACGCAGCCCTGAGGAAAAAAACGGTACTGATGGTCCGCGACTCAGAGACTGTTTCCCCAGCTTCACGTGCTGCCTCAATGGGATTTATCAGAGTAATCTTCATTGGATTTTGCCTTCGACCTTATTAGGGACAAAGGTTTAGAAATTTTAGTAGATATAAACGATTGAGAGTAAAACCCAGCTAACTGAATTTCTCACAAAACCATAATGCTCTATGTGATGTTTCCCAGGCTAAATCTGTGTAAATTGACTTTTTACATTCAACATTCAGGATATTGCTTATAAAAACAAGCCTTATAAGTATATGGTTTTTGGATCTATCTGTTTTCATCTAGATGCATTAGGCTAATATTAGTAATAGAGGCAATACTGTACTACTAGAAATTACAACTTGTCATAGTTGTAATAACAATAATAATAAACTGTATAGTAAGCTTTTACTTAATTGAAATATCACCCATTACCACTAATACAACATAAAGATGTAGTGTTTTTTTAACATTGTGTCTGTGTGTGTGTGTATGAGAGAGAGAGAGAGACAGGAGAGAGAGATAACAGGAAGCTGTTTGAGTGTTTATATTTGTGTCCAAGCAACTCATAAATTCAGAACGACTCACTCCACAGCACTTAACTTTTTCTGTTGAGATTCATTTTCATCACAGTGTCCACATGGGGGACAGAAAACACAGTCATTATTAGGGCTGACCCCTACTTTATGAGTCCATCAAAAGTATATGTATGTTAACCAGCTTTCTCAATAGTTCGGGGTTGAACTATTTCAGCATCAACGTGACACATACTTTTTCAGGCCTGACTCTTGACTCTTTAGACAAAATGATCAGTGCCTTTATTTGGGGTGCGAAGACTCTAAGTATCAGCAAATCCCTTTCTGCAAAGATGTGCTGTATGTTCAGTGGAGGTCTCGCCTTACCAAACTTTCAATCCTATTACTCGGCAATTCATACCGATAAATTGCCCTACTGGATTGACTCCCCTGACTTAGCCTGGTGCAGGCTGGAAGCCCAATCCTACTGCACTTCCTCTTCCGTAGCGGTCTTAATATACTCGTCTCTCCCAACCACAATCTCAAATTTCACCAAAAACCCTGTGGTTCTCTGTACTAGATTTGGTACCAACACTTAAAATTTGCAAACACATCTCTCTTCCAGTCTCGGTCATGTCTGCTACAACCGTCTGTTCCATCCATCATTCTTGGACTCTTCCTAATCAGTATGGTTTCACAAAAGCATATGATTATTTCCTTGATTTGTATTCAGAACACTTTTCCTTTAACAATGTTCAAAACTTCCCTCCCGCCATACTGGAAATGCAATTTCAACCTTTCTCTCATATTGCAATCTTTGGAACTCTAGACATACGAGGTCATCTAAACAATGCACAAAAAGAAATGATCAGTTTTACATCTCTGCTTGCCAATCGCCGCCTGGTTTCGCAGTGGAAATCTCTTACCCCTCCCCCTTTCTCACAAAGGCTGAAGGACATCATGTTTTTTCCTTAAGTAGAGAAAATCAAATGCACTATGAGGGGACAAGTGGGGATAAGTTCTATCACAAATGGCAACACTATCTTTCTTCCTTTAACAATCTACAAGCTATGCCAGACTAATGACTGGAAACATGAACACCGAGTGGTTTTTATTGCAGGCGGGCCAGGATGGGGGTGTGTGAACGTGTGGTTGTGTGGTTGCTGGGGCGCGGGGCTGGGCCTGTGGGTGGGATTTCTCCCCTTTTTATTTTTATTTTTTGTTTCTCTCCCTGTGTCTGCCCCCTCTTTTTTTTCACCGCAGCCCATGATGCGTTTTGAAGCTGCCTATACGGTGGTATGATGTCATCCTGTAAAAACCATACCGACAAGTTCATTGAACTAGCAACACTGATGTCATCTAAAACTCTGCGGCTACATTATTGTGTCATTTCCTGTCCTTTACTGGATGTGGTTAGTCGCTGTCCCTCCGTTTGTCATCCCTTTGTCTTAATTAACATGAAAAGTAGACAGCCTGGTTCTCTGTTTGGTTTTAGTTCTCTTTTTCTCTGTTTCTCCCCCTGTATGTATGCATAGGGGCAATAACATTATTTTTCACCTGCACAACCTGTCAGTACAACCCACAAGTCAAGTCAAGTCAATGTTATTTGTATAGCCCAATATCACATACAATGTCTCAAAGGTACAGTTACCGTTGCTTCGTCTCCTTATGCATCTACTCACATGTGTATCATATTTCCTTGGTCTCATTAATATTTCTTTCCTTTTTCTCTTTCTTTTTCTCTGTGTATAAAAAAGAATCTCCAAAATGTCTCCTAACTGCATGCTCATTGTCATATCAAATGCTGTCTTCAACAAAATTATAAAATTAAGGTTTCTTGTAGACGCTTAACCCAGAAAGCAGGTTACAGCCGAAAATGGGAAATAACTGGGTTACTAAGGTGTAATGATGGTAGATTTATGCTGTAGAAAACGGATTTTACTATTAACCAGGCTTTTATTCTGATTTTTCACAGTTCACATGTCTGTGGTAAACACTACAGCAATAGAATGTTCCCTCTCCTGTCTGTGATGATAAGTCTCAATATTATAGCAGTTGCTTAATTAGTAAGGTGTAGCTATCGCTCTGTGAGCTTCCTCCACTAATTTAAAAGGGCTAAAGAACTACAAAATAACTGAAATGTATAAAACGTCTTAAGAAAGGCACTGTTGACTTGCCAAATTTGAAAATAATATTATGATAACAAAATGTGAATGTTGATATTTTAAGCAGCTTCTTAAAATTGCTCCTATTTATAATCCTTTTTATAATCTTCACCCAACTCTTTTCCATGCCAACAATAAATAGCAACGGTCTAACTGATGCATCGCCTTTGTGTACATTACATTACATTACGATCATTTGGCAGACGCTTTTATCCAAAGCGACTTACATTACATTACCACCCTTCGCAGAGGAGGGAGCAATTGAGGGTTCGGTGCCTTGCTCAGGGGCGCCTCGGCAGGGCCTCGAACCAGCAACCTTCCGGTTCCCAAGCAGAAGCTCTACCCACTGAGCCACTGCCTCCCTGTGTAGCATGTCCATTGGATCCATCCACAGTGTACATGGAATTCCACAGGCACTGATAGCCACTAATAACTTGCATGAAAAATAATCAAATGGCTAAATGATATGCTACACCTGACGCTGACGGTCATAAAAATGTGGGCCTTCCCTCAGTAAACAACACCTGCACTCTGATTACTGCCTCACCTACTCCACATACCACCTACTGTGCAACAAAGGAACTACCACAAGTGAACACAGACCACCAGGTCGAGCAAACACTACTACTTGAGCGAGACTGACATCCTTGTGAGTCGTCCTGAACATCAGCATCTAAACTGTGAAAGCAAATGTACAGTGAAACCTCCAGGTAATGTGGGTGAGCGTTTCATTAGACGGACTGCTGCTGCCTGCCTCAACACTTCCTCCCTTTGATCCCAAACCCTGCAGTCATATGCAAAGCAGGCTAGGAAGACGCCAACCTGCTGGGGGCATTGGCACATACAAGGCAAAGAGTTTCATATTCATAGGTTAAAGTCTTCAATGCAGCCTCACCTAAGCTGTAAAATTAACAATACTGGAACTACCACTTCCATTTTTAAAGCTGAACAGTTCTTTGTATTCATTCTATCAGGTTCAGGCTACTCCAGGCGTATAATGTATAGTAGGATTCTAGTAATACTACTACGATCTTGTCAAGCTCGGGAAGAAGGAAAGAGAGAGAGGTAATGTACAACAGAGCTGGTTTTATAGATTAGTTTTACTATTTGAGATTTCTAGCATGCATTTCAAACACCACACACACTGTTATGACAACCGGTTGGCTAATATTAGGGCTTTTGTACTCATCACCCATGACAACCAACTTATGGCCCTATGTATCATATAGCACCGCCCATTCACCACTTGCACACGTGATTTCTAGGAAAAAGTGGCATTGGCATGTGTATCACTTAGATTTAGCTGCACATTGTGTTCAAGGTTTAAGATATATGTCAGTTAGGTCTACAAGAATTTCGTAAAATACTTTTTCAGACCAATTGACATGGGATATTTATAAAGTATGGTAACAATTGCTGAACAAACTATGGGAAAATGACACATTCACACACTCACCAGTGAAACCACCCTCACGCCCCTATAAACACAGCTCTTAAACACACAAATGAGAAACCTCCAGCATATACAATAGTGAAATTACACACATATACTGGTAAAAACGCACACACACGAGTGCACGCGTGTCAGTACTTGCATTCATACTTGTTTACTGTATATGTTATTGTATTGTCTGTGTTTGAAAATACCTGTTTGTGTGTGCGCTCGTACAAAAGCGGTGGAAAACATAGTAATGCACAGGAGTTGTACACAGAAATAAATACAAGCTACAGGGATCACATCAAATCAGGCACATGTGCAAAAAGGTGAATGGAAAAAAAAGACTGGACCTAGAACAATTCAAGGCAAGATAACACTTTACTATCTGGCAGGGAGCTACTGACAGACAATCTGTATAAATACTCAGGGTAATGATTACAGGAAGTAGCTGTGCAAGGGACAAGGTGGGAGTGACACAGCTGCTGGTGTGGAGTGGACTAACCGGTGGAAAACACAACAAGGATGAGTACAGAATAATGCTGTAAACCTGTTCTGTCCCTCCCATCTCTTCCAAAACGTCTCTGTTGTAATATTTACTTTCATTTTGGCCTGAATTGTTTCTTCACTCCACGGGTTGATGAGGCATGTGACCTCTGTAGTGCTCCACTGACCTGAGGTTTGAGGCTGGGAGATATCAGGATCGTTTCTGATTTATTTCCACGGAATCTGATCTGAAAATATGCTTAACTGGTTCCACTGTCATTATGCAGGTCAAATGGGAACAATAAATCAGAATTAGGTCAAACGAACCTGGCAGTGTGCATGTGGCCTCTGTGACCTATTTCTCATATACAGTAGCTCTCCCCTTTAAAAGGTCATGCCAACAAAAGGTCAAAAGGTCATCACATTCCAAAAATAACATCAATTGTGTAACAGTCAAATAATGAAAAGGGAAAATCACTACCGGGCTAAGCAATAAAAGATGTGAAGTTAGCTATTGTGACCAGTCTATTCCAGTTATTGCACTTATTGTCTTTAAGAAAATGAGCTTCAAGATGGCAAATCACTTCACATTCACTTCACCCATCTGCCCTTTCTGCTTGCTACAGCATTCAGCCATCCAACAACAGCAAACCATACACAAAAAGATACAAGAGAAAATGGTTGCAAGAATCAAAGTGTTGTGTTTTAACACGCTGTTAAAGTTTGGAGTTAGAAGTGTTACAAACACTTTGGAGCGATTTATGCAGTCTCGGGATGAAACAGACCTGACAGGAACCACCGAGTCAGTAACCACATACGGGAAGCCTTGTGTGTGTGTGTGTGTGTGTGTGTGTGTGTGTGTGTGTGTGTGTGTGTGTGTGTGTGTGTGTGTGTGTGTGTGTGTGTGTGTCTCCAGATGAGGAAACAGGCTCATACAATCGAAACAAAAGCTTGTGATGAATCAGCTCTCTCTCTCTGGGAGGAGCAGAAGTGTTCAGCCTGTTTCTTTCCTGTAATATGTGTGTGAGAGGGCGAGTCACAAGTAGCTCTCTTACAAATAAACAAATAATAACAATAATGACAAACAAATCACCAGTCACCATCACTCCCAGATACATTTATAAGAAAACAAAACTGGAGAAAGCCATAATATTAGTTTAAATCTAAAAATTCTCTTCACAAAATCTTCAGCTAACAGGAATAATGTATCATCTACTGGAATATTCTTGAAAAACAATTCTTTCACCTTCTTATGCCTTGCCTAGACAGATAATTAAGAGTGTGATTTAAATAAAGTTGGAATACATAAATTCATTTAGAATTTTGTTGTTTTACAATAGAAATTCATGAGAAATTGAGAATTCATCACAACTATTTTCACAACAATTACGTGTGCGCTTCTTTTCAGATTTGTCTCTCCAATCCTAAGTGTGTTATAAATAATCATCACTTTTTATATTGTATTGATTTAATTATTTGGTTGTTATTGCATTCCGATAGCAATAGCCTTAATAATAGAAGAGTCCATCTACAAATGTTATCTATAAATCCTTGTAAAATCAATCAAACTGTATTTCGATTATTTTATGAAGTATTTTTTTAGATTTTTAAATAACATCAGATTGATTGATATTACCAGTAATGCATGAAAAAACTACTTTTTACTACCACATTCAAATTCAAATAGGATGCTGTGTATGTAAATGGAGAAGTGTGTGTGTGTGTGTGTGTGTGTGTGTGTGTGTGTGTGTGTGTGTGTGTGTGTGTGTGTGTGTGTGTGTGTGTGTAAATACAGGTGTAAACTCAGACACTTGAAAGACCCACAGAACAGTTTGTTCTCAGCTGGAGTACAAACCAGTTCGAAATATTTCTTAAAGAACTTTAGTTCACCTGTATCACCATGGCAACCTCAGCCAGTTCTTAATTGGAGCCTGAGGCCAGTCTGCATCACTTTCATCTTCCAGATACACAGACAGACATACACACACACACACACCTGCTGTAGGCTATTATGCGCACTGATCCACATAAATGCACTGGGGCTCTCTTCTTTAAACGTACACACACACACACACACACACACACACACACACACACACACACACACACACACACACACACACACCCACACACACACGTGCATACACACACACACACACACACACACACACACACACACAAACACACACACACACACACACACACACACACACACACATACACACACACACATACTGCTCTGACGTGTCATCCCCCAGCAGCAAGAGACACTGCAGTGCAGTTCAAAGAATCAAGTGTTAAGAGTCCAAAAATGTCCTCTTGACCTTTCAGCTGTCATAATACTCACCACATGTATCAACCTGTCAAAAGATCACAATGATTTTTTTGTGAGTGTATTAAATCAGTTTAATCAGTTCCCAGCCTGCTGAAAGCTCACTGGTGTGACCTGCATCTTCAGTTTGAACAAGAAAAGAAAGCACCAAGCACGGTGACCAATGGAACGTGGTGAACAAGAATCCTGATGAAAATGCTCTCCTGAATATGCCTTCCAAAAAGATCAATGAAGTTTACAAGTTTTGTAGTTCTCGTCAAATGTAGTTGTTGTTTGCATTCATGTGTGATGTGTACATGATGAGGTTGATTTTAGCCATGATTTCATCTTTATTTTAAATCTGTAAAGCTGCAGGGCTCTCTTGTACTGAGCTCCAAGAATTAGTTGCTCTAAGAGAGCTGATCTGACAAATCCAGTAGAGCAGTTCCTGCACCTCTGCTGTTCCTCCTAGATGTGCTCGCATTATCACACAGCGAGCACACTGATATGAACTCATTAAATGGGGGAGGAGCCAGATCATTTATCACTTTGTACACTAACCTTGCATATTTGTATATGACAATCACCCGTAATATTTTACTCACTCATCAGAAAGCCACGCAAAGCTGTCAAAGATCAGGAGATTATAGCTCTGAATGATGTCGTGTGAGTTTGTTTGTAAAGTGTTTGCAGTGGAGCAAGTGTTGTTTTTACAGCTTGTGACCAGCTTGGGATATGATGGATGGATGGATGGATGGATGGAGGGAGGGAGGGAGGGAGGGAGGGAGGGAGGGAGGGAGGGATGGATGGGTGGATGGAGGGAGAGAGGGAGGGAGGGATGGATGGAGGGAGGGAGGGAGGGAGGGAGGGAGGGAGGGATGGATGGAGGGAGGGAGGGAGGGAGGGAGGGAGGGAGGGAGGGAGGGAGGGAGGGAGGGAGGGAGGGAGGGAGGGAGGGATGGATGGATGGATGAGGGAGGGAGGGAGGGAGGGAGGGAGGGAGGGAGGGAGGGAGGGAGGGAGGGAGGGATGGATGGATGGATGATGGATGGATGGATGGATGGAGGGACAGTGCTCTAGTGCTTTTTCAAACCCTTATAACACAGCATGTGGTCCATCCAAAAGATCAGTCAACAGAACAATATTGTGTATGTTATTTAGTGCAATGAGTACTGTAAACTGCCACAGCATAGGTGAGAGACCCTAATGTTGTTGTTGCATACATTGTTGCTTGCATCATCATTCTCATAGTGGGAGCGTCTTCCAGGTGGGATCACACACTGGTACCTACATGTACTCCAGCCTCTTGGATGAATGGGTTTCCCTGTTCAGTGATCACACTTAGTCTCCTGCGATGAACCCTCACAGACATGTCTCGGCAATGTCATCCATTACTTATGAACCTTCACCTGTGATGTTTGACTTCATCTACTCCTTGTGATATTTGGCTCCATATTCTCCATGTATGCTTGGACTACATGGAGACCACTTCCTCAAAAAGGTCTGCAACTAATTGTACCAAGAGGAGACTATAGTTTAACCTGACTTAATCACATATGTGTGAAAACCCAATCAGAGATATTATAACACTATGAGTACATTTAGAATGCATGCAAACACACCAGCCAGGACTGCATTTTTCTGAAACAGACACGGAAAATATGACATCTACATAGAGAGAAGGGTAACTGCTCTCCAATGTAAAGCTCTCAATTATGCACTCACACACACACACACATACAGACACAGTCCCAGTGTGGCCGTATGTCCTGAGGCTTCAGGGACTCAGGTGAACCATGGAGCTTATTAAACCTCCAACACACACACACACACACACACACACACACACACACACACACACACACACACACACACACACGCACACACACACACACACACACACACACTCTATCTCCCTCTCATACAAACACACACACAAACACACCCCATCAATAAGACAAAGGATGCCTTATTTTCTGGAAAGAGAAAATCTTAGTTGAGTTACAAATCAATGGAGCAAAAAGAATCATTAAGAAATTAAGGAGCACTGCCACGTCCCATTTCCTCTCTGAAGTCAGTCAATTAATCTACTGCTTTAGCAATTAGGTTAAATGATCATATAATCTGTGCAAGGAAAGGAAAGGAAAGGAAAGGAAAGGAAAGGAAAGGAAAGGAAAGGAAAGGAAAGGAAAGGAAAGGAAAGAGGGAAGAGGAGAAAGTAAAGGGGTGATAGGCCAGAGGGAGTAAATAGAACAAAACTGAAGTGAAGGGATGAGAGAAAATTGCAGAGAGGACAAGGAAGGGTGAGATGAACAAGGGAAAGGAAATTAAGCAGAGGACATGGGGGTGTAGGGAAAGAAAACACAAAGGAAAGGAAAGGGAGTAAAGTAGGAGAAAAGAAGAGTGGAGAGAGGGTCAAAGAGGAAAAATGGGAGAAGAGATTTCACCTTGGTCCATCTGAGCTACGTAGAAGAAGTGTGTGGGGGTTCTGCCTCAATGCAGACACACACACACACACACTTCCACACTCACCCACACCCACACACATACACACACTCAGTGACACAGCACAATTGGAACCAGCTGCTGCTGTTTATTCGGCCACAAGCAGTACAGCTGCGTCGTCACAGCAACGAGGCAATGCTCAAGACTATGGAAGGGAGCAATGATTCCAAGGTCAATAAGGAATGTGTGTGTGAGTGTGTGTGTGTGTGTGTGTGTGTGTGTGTGTGTGTGTGTGTGTGTGTGTGTGCGCTTACGTGCGTGCGTGCATGCGTGTGCGCGTGTGTGTGTGTGTGTGTGCGTGCGTGCGTGCGTGCATGTGAAAGTATTGAGAGTCAGTGGAGTGGCAGAAAGAATGAGAGAGCGAGAGAAAGAGAGAGAGAGAGAATAGAGATGATGGGGAGGATTGAGAAAAAAGTGAAAGGAGAGAGAAGATGGAGGGATGGGGGCAAAGGGAGAAGTTCCCCAAATAAAAAATAAAGTTTCTCAGTTTTGGAATTTTACTTTTCTTTTTTTAAATCCCTTTACTGGACAGGGCGACACATTTCTGACCAACCTGTCCCCCAAAAATAACATGCGAATGACTCCATATTGATGCATCACAAGAAAACCATGATCATTTGAACCTGGCTGTAGTCACTTTCAAGTTTGATTAGTTTGGAGAGCAAATTCACAGCTGAGTGAACAGGACTGATGTTAAGGTTTGTTTTGTTGTGTTTGCAGAGTCATCACTCATTTCTCATTCTAATTATCTAGTTTCATAACAGTTCAGTTACAAGTCATTTGAGCATATGAAAGAAAGCAGAAACATCAGAGATGAATATACAGAGCCATATACAAAATGCAGAGAAAACAGAGAGCGGTAATTGAAATTTCTCTTTTTTCCTACACTAAAGAAATGTTGATGCGTGCAACACAAAAGAGTGGGGACAGCGGCATGTTTACCACTATGTTACATCAGCTTTTGATTGGGACCTGACCACACTAATTGTAGTTTTGAGTGTGGAATTTTTTCACTTTCTTGGTTGATATCAGACTTTTCAGCTCCTCAACAGTCCGGGGTCTCTGCTGTGGTATTTTGAGGTTCATAATGGGCCACACATGTTCTCTGGGAGACAGGTCTGGACTCCAGGCAGGGCAGTCAAGCACCTGAACTCTTTTTACAACACAAGCAGCGTGTGTCTTGGCATCGTCTGGCTGAAATAAGCAGGGCCGTCCCTAAAAGAGACGGGGTCTAGATGGCACCATGTTGCCACAGAATGCACATGTACTCTTCAGCATTAACGGAGCCTTTGAACAAAGAACACACATTTCCATAGTGCATCACTCAACCCAAAGAAGACCCTTGATGTTGTTGATAAACGGCTTCCTCTTTATACAGTACAGTCTTAACTTATATTAGAGATGTGTTTACTGACAATGGTTTTCCAAAGTATTCCTGACCCTATTCAGAGACATCCATCACAGAGGCATGTTGGTTTTTATTGAAGTGCCGTCTGATGGCATTCAGTAGCGGTTTTCTGCCTTGACCTTTACACACAAACTCCTATTAATCATGCATTGGGAAACGTTCATAAACTGTGGTTATCTATACATTGCCTTCAGCACAAGCAGTAGTTCATTATCATTATTTAAGGTCTGAGATCGTAATAATTCTGATAGCCTCAACTAATTACACAGATTACTGTAATATATAAATATACTATAATAGACACAATATATTTAAATGTCATTTACTAAATAAAACACAAAGGTGCCATTAGTTTTGACACATCTGTAATGTTGCTGTGGATCTGAAGCTTCACATCTCCTCCTGTCCTGTCTGGGTTATTTCCTGAAAACTCTGAGCTGAAATAGAACCAACTTCCTCCCTAGTGGGAAGTGAAATGAGGTTTATGTCACTTTACCATGGAGACACACTCGGAGAGAGGTAAAAATAATATGTTGACTGGGAGGTTGAGCTCATCATGGTGTGTATTGTTTCTGCAGTATGTACCCTTTTGACCTGAAAGTATAATCTTCATATTAGCATACATTTCAATATTATTAATGAGTATGTCAGAGTTGCCTGGTGTCTGTACAGTTAATGCCTCTCTGTGGCTTGAGTTGCTGTATTATTTCGACAGATTGAATTGTAATGTAAACAAAACAGTGGACCTAGAAACACTCTATGAAGAAAAAATGAATATTGTGTAAGCATAGGTTACTTCCTCATAATGTTGTGTTCAACAATGGAGGGGAAAACTCCAGTAGACAGTGAAGCGTACGCTCACTTTCCTCCCTTCCATTCCCACCCACCAACTGAAGCATTTCATGGATTATCAAACACAATCATATCACTTTAAACATTGTATATCATCAATTCATTTCCACAGCAGACACATAAGTTGCAGAGACTTCTTCCACTTGCTTTCTGTCTCCATGGCAGCAACCCTGACTGATGGATGGGTGATCAAATAAGGACTTACATGTACACAAATGCAGATACTGGAGAACTGCAGAGCCATCCACACTGCCTAGTTATGTACTAATTAAGGCTTTGTTATTACTGGTTATCACTAACAATCAAATGCGTAAGACGTTACATGGGTCCCCCAGTAAGTATATGCCTCCTCAGGCTCATGGGTACTTTAGTATTTCAAGCCTCTCTATAACAAAGTTGAAATATTATTAACCAAGAACAACAACACGACTCTGCAGTACCACATTTACTAGTATGTTGTACAACTCTGTGTTTATCATGGCAAATCGAACAACAACATGATCCTGGTCCCAAGCTTTGTCCCTTTCAGTACAGAGCATCTGTATTCAGGGACCTTTCCATTTTGTTGTCGAGGTGGCCACCTAAGTACTTGTAGGTCTGCATTATCTCATCTCAACATCTCAAATTCTCACTGGCTGAGGAGGGAACTCAGACCTGCCTTGTTTTTTGATATAGGGAGAAGATGGTTCCTATCTCACCACTCACTGAAGGCCTTTGTCAGCTGCTTGTACTCTCCTTCCTGTTTATTCCTGATACACACCACAATCGCTGTATTGTCCGCGTATTTCTGGATGTGTCAAGATTCAGAGTTGCACTTTAAGTCTGCAGTGTACAGTGTGAACAGGAAAGGAGCCAGGACAGTTTCCAGGGCAGCACCCTCAGAGACACAGGTCCCGAGACTGAAGTACTGTGGTCTTCCTGGCAGATAGTCTGAAATCCAGTAGGTAACAGAGGGATCCCTTCCTTTCAAAGGTTATACCAAGGCTTTTACTAGGTGAAGAAAAACCATGTTATGATCTGCTGTATCTATATTTTGCTCTGATCTGATGTATCTGTATGGATTTTGTCAGGTTGTCCCACAATCACATCACCACTGTCCTGTAGCGCCCTCTAGAGGACAGGGATCAGCTGTACACTGCACACGCTGGCTCTCTCCATGTGTAGAGAGTTTTTGCCACTTAGTGGTCATGGTGAGTACATGCCAGGTGGATCACTATTAGGCCATGGTGCGAAGCCAAAAAGAGGCCTAGAAATGAGTTTTCGTTCCACCACCTCAGAACTACTTGCTCTTTGTGGCAAATGTGCAAAGTATCAATACTTCTCATTGTTCTGTTGTAAAAATATGTTAAAGTGAAAATGGTACTTTCTGTGATTACAGCATTCGTCACTTAGCACAAGTAATTCTTCAATTCTCTTTTGCTTTTCTGTCCAATTCTTATATTATGAAGAATTTAATGTCCATGCAGGTGTAATGTATATTTAGACAGACCTTAAAATGGCATTTACCAAATATATAATGTATCTATATACAATAATATAGGCCTAATCTAAAACCAATTTTAATGCTTCAAAGAAAACATTAAGGACATTCTAGTGAATTTCAAATACAACCTTTTATTTAACAGAAATGAATTAAGAATCGGCATCACTTTCATCGGTTTCACTGTCTGACAGGTCATCTATGTCATCTGAGGTCTGCAGAGACACTTCATCAAGGGTAGCAATGAACAAGACACTTTTGCTTTTAGACAAGAGCATTTACCCTGAGAACATTTTCCAACTTTACAAGAACAACGAGACAAATGTAAAACCAAATCTGGAGCAGCAGCTAGAGTCATCCATTTCACAGACAATACTCCATCCAATAAGGTCCAGCCATGGCTCTCTGGTGAAGGAGCACAGATCTGTGGCTCAAGTGATCTCCGGTGAATAGCTGCTTGATAATTCGCTCGTAAGCTGTGCTGATACAGGGCATCTTTTGTAGGAGGCAAGAGCTTCTCTGATGGCGTTGATACACAAAATAAGTTGTATCGGGCTTCATTGACACTTGGTACTTCCTGACCGTACAAATGACAAACAAATCTTTCCAACTCAGAAAACTCTGTCAAATCAAAGCTCTGGCCTAGCTTAATGAAAGCATCACAGAAACAGTCTTTTTTGGTCAATAATTCAAATGCTTTCTTTTTACCCTTACCAAAGAAAGCGCTGACTGAGTCACAGCCTGTAAATACATGAAGCCCTATTAATGCTTCACTCATCTTCGCACCAAGAAAAGCAGTAACTCTTCCAATATCAATCATGCGAGTGCGTTGTTGGGTACCAGCAAGAAAGAACAGCTTCAAGTCTTCTGGCAAGCAAGATTTTAGTGAGATGGCGAGTACTGCTACGTCTGTATCAGGACTGCTGATAATGATGGAGCTAAACGTCTCAGCAGCATCCTTCGCATGAAGTAACAGTTGGGTGTCTGCTTCTTCGTGGTCACATGAAGTCAACTCTGGTACAACAGACAAACAGACTTTACCACCCATAATTGTCAAGAGATGGCATTCCTTTCCATGAGTCACAAATATGGCAATGTCCTGTTTTAGTGAACTGAAATCAGCATCCTTCCATGCAGAGAAGAGGAATTCTACAAGGGCCTCTTTATTGTCACCATCTGAGAGGAATTTATTCCACTGTTGGGAATCTTCTGATCTTTACTGTAGATGCTTATCTTTTGGGTCCCCAAAGAACTACGACGTGATCGCTCAATGTTTTTTGTTTTTGTTGTGGATCTCAACCTTTTGGGAGATGATGGCACAGTAGACGATGTACACTCGTGGTCAGATGCTCCACTGTCATCATCACAGGCAGTACATTTTGAAGCATTTTTCTCAGCACTTGTAATTCGTTTCGAGTCAATAAAACGTCTATAGCAAGAAAGATGGAAGCCAAGTTTGTTACTCTCCAGAAACAGTGACAGATCTGCAGGATTTGAAGTGGAATTATATTCTTGGATGAAACTTTCATTGTGTTTACAAATGAACTCCGCTAGTACGCGTTCATTTCCGCCGATTTCTATCCATTTACTGGCGCAAACAACCAACTTACTCTAACGAACAGCTGTCAAAGGCTTTGTTGATTCATTTTCAATAGCTGACACGTGTATGGCACACTTGTAATCATCGTTGCTGGCGTGTTTTCTGTCAGGTTCTGAGGTACAGGGTAGCTCATCGGGCGCAGCCATTACTGTTTTGGTGAGGACTGGGCAAGAGCTCAAGGTAATCATGTGACCCAAACGACGCGGTCTTATTGGCCAGCTCAGGTGCGGCTTGATATGCGAGCAGGGTTACGTTGTTGTCCGGTTACGGATATACTTCTGATTTTAAAGTACTCGTTACACTAATTGTGGAATAGTTCAAGTGGACAACTTTTTGGTTATGAACTCAAACGGCATTAATGGGTTTTTTGCGACCATTATTGTGTAGTGCCTGAATTAGTGGAACGAAATTGCACGATACAGCTTTCACACCACGGCCTATATGGATCACTCAGTGATTGTATCCCTACGCAAGGACAATGAAACAGATCCCGACCTGGTGGTGGATGATTTATAACCTCTGGTGTGAACGCTCTTTCCCGGATATAAATGTCTCCAAAACAAAGGAAATGATCATGGACTTCAGGGAGAGGCCTCCACAGATTCCTTCTGTTTTAATTCATTGTCAGGCTGTAAATGTTGTCCAAAAGAAACCAGCTTTCTAACTTCAGCCTCCACATGATAAAAAAAGTCTTGCAATTTGACTTTGACACCACTGACAAATATTTCAAAGTATATTTCTATAGTCACATCAAACCAAATTCTATAGTTTATATAAACTTGTGTCTTGAATTTAGGTAGGACTAGACTAGAGAATAAGAAAAAAATTACTTTAAACCCCTTGGGGCTTACAGTAAATATTCTTGACCCTTACTACATATTGAGTTTACTACATGAGTTCCACCGGTGGTGTAAATTGACAGCATGTGTCATTAGTTAATCTAAGAAATTAAAAACTCCACTTCATAAGTAAAATGGACACCTGACAAGCAATTCTTTAGAACCATACCACATCAACAGGATTATCATGAAATGTGTGCATGAAAGAACCATTTGGTATGTAGCCATTTACGCCTGTATATTAGTATACTACACAATTGATTGTTGTGCCACACACTTAATCACAATCTATAATTACAATCTTAATTTTTTTTGGATATCAGTATTTGCAAGTGTTGAATAGAGATGTGAGTTATTGAGCTGATGGCATGAAGCTTTTCATGTGTAGTTTCAAGACCTATACTTGTCATTTAAGACTTTGACCAAAGCAACTGTAAACGTGGTTTGAGAGCACTTGAGTGAGTGTACTTGGACAGTCTTGCCATGCCTAACCTGGGTGTTGAGAGACTGGACTTGGGACTTTAGAACGATGACCTTGTGTGAGGTGACGTCTGAGTGAGAGAAGGGACTTGTACGAACAGCACTTGAAGGCACCACAGGTAAATCTTTTCATGCTTACATTCCTGGTGGAATTTAGTGTAAGCTGAGCAGGAGTTGACGAGCCAAAACAAAGAAAGCTTGTATTTATCACAGCTGCTAAAGAATACTGGGTTGAGAGTTCCGGTTGGTGTCCGTGTGTAATGATTAACTCAGCCTGTATTTTTGCTCCACCAATCACAGCAGAGGTGGAAAGTTGAACTCGGTGGTGTCCTTGCGCTTTCTGTCTGTGCGTTGCTTTATAAAGTCTCAATCTTAAAAAAGGAGGGGGGAGGTGCATTATGGCATCTTAATCTTAAACGGAGGACAAAGTGAAAGCAACACTGCACACTCTGATCTCACCTGCTCAGGTAAGACGACGCGTTAAGTGTCTATTTTCACGATAAATGAAGAAAGAAGTCACTAAAACTGTAAGGGAAATGTGTATACTTTATTCACAAAGGTTAAAAATAATAGCAGTTAGGCATACGGAGACAACAAGTAACACACGAAGGTGATTGTTGGGTCGCTCTGGGACGTAATAGGCTGGTCTTGTGTCTTGTGTTTATATGACAGGTAAACATTGCTATCGGCTGCTTTGTGATTATGCGCTGATAGTGTCACTAAGTACTTAATTATTAAGGTAAAGATTGGAAAAAATGCAATTTTTAACAATATTTCCTTTCACACATCTTTGTGGTTTCACTTTTGAGTTTCAGTGACGTTATCCTATAATTTGTCGTGTAGGAGGGACAGCAAGAACATACGGACATACATTCCACGAGTTGTGCTGATGTGGTGTAGATGTAGGTTCTGCACGGAAGCCAGTCATCATACATTTATGTTAATAGAGGCAGTGTTAAGTTATCCTGTATGTTACCATCTGTATTCACTTTATTGAAGTGGAGCGGTGACATCCTGTGTTAATGAAAATGGCTACACATTATAATTCACGGCCACGCATTGTCATCCACTCTCGTATTGTCTTAGCAAATCTGTTAGTGGTGCTTTCATACCAATGAAGACAGATGCAGTTTTAGTAACAGCTGGTTATTTGCTGAGAAGTATAAACGGTGGCAAACAAGTTCAAGACAAATTGTCAATAATAGTAACATGGGTGAAGCAGCCCTGGTTTGTCTTGCGATGGTGAAAAGCACATCAATGGTCAATCTGCTTACCTCTTTATGGCCATTTCTGTATGGGGAGAGGCACCTGAGATCCCGGTACAGCTGGTTCAGTAGGTCCCTCTTGTCAATCCTGTTCGTGACGCCGTCATACAGTATAGTTCAATCATCCATTTCCAGAGACAGTTGAGAGGCCGCTGCTTTATTCAGTCACTGATGAGAGATGCATCTCAGTGAATACATGCACTGAAATATTCCTCTTGCAAATACATTTTCCCCGACAAAGAGTCGGAGCATTTTAACTGTTACATTACATTACGAGCATTTGGCATTACCACAATTCGCAGAGGGGGGAGCAATTGAGGGTTCGGTGCCTTGCTCAGGGGCACCTCTACAGGGACTCGAACCGGCGACCCTCCGGTTCCCAAGCGGAGTTCTACCCACTGAGCTACTGCCACCATGTTAAGGCCTGACAGACTAGTGTGTTTACTTAATCTCTGAAACAGATTCTGGGATGACCAGACATTTAGACCAAGGACATTATGTTTACTTTCTCTCACACACAGTAAGTGAAGGCCCTATAACATAATGTTCACTTACATACTACTAACCCTAATAATGCTATGAATATGGTGTATTTTCTACCACAATGGCAACGATCAGAATTGTTTTTTCACCTCACCTGCAGCTGGCATGAATGTTCAACAAGAAATTACTACACAGTGGTTAAGTTCTTATTCATATTAGGACACATACTTAACATTTAGTATAGTGAACACTTTCATAGCAGTTGTAGAGGTTGCCTTACACATGGGAAAACTGTGTTAAGTGTAGACTGGAATCTGTATGCTAGGGAGTTGCTGTCACAACTGCAGATGAGTTTCACTTTCGGCTCCTTTGGTGTTATGATAAATAGCTGTGTTTCCAGTAAACAGAGGTGCCCAGCCTGTTCCTGCTGGCTTGAAAAGCTCACCTTGGAAACAAGCTCTCTCTCTCTCTCTCTCTCTCTCTCTCTCTCTCTCTCTCTCTCTCTCTCTCTCTCTCTCTCTCTTTCTCTCTCTCTATGCCTCTCCCTCTCTCTTTTTGTCTCACTCCTGGGCAGAGCACAGTACAGGAAGGCCTCTCCAGATCCCAGGCCCTTCATCTGCTGAAATGGCACAAATGACATCTGGTGACCACCCTGATACGGACAGAGTCTCCATCCAGAGCAATGAGACGAAGCCGAATGGTACCACAAAGAACACGCAGGGTGTGAAGGAGTTCTTGCGGCAGAGCTTCAGGCGGGTGGGAGAAAAGAGCCCCTTCTCTCCCAACAATAAGGGATCAAAGGCCACACGCAAAGTGGACTCTGCCAGAAATGATTTGGGGTCTGTGCATCAACAAGAACCTCCATCGCCCAGTGAGTACCATGTTTACATTTCATGAAATCCTCTGTAAAGCTGGACCTCCAGACAGCTAATATGTCCGCCCAAGGTCACAAGAATCGTAAACACACAGTGAGAGTCTAGCGTTGGTGTTTCTACCTAACAGCAACCAAATTATCTGGCTGACTCACCTGCGTTTCACAATGTATTGTCTTGTGGTGAATCCTTTAGACAGAGGCCATCAGAAAGCCATTGTATGCAGTTAAAGGAATACATCATGCACATACAAGTTTTTCTTGTTGTGATGTAGTGTTCTATTTGAAGTAGCCTGTCCTGTTGTCGTGGATGTAGAAACTTGTCTTTTGGCTTCTTTACTTTATAATTGTACAATTCAGTAATATCACACACAAGTGATAATCATAACGACGAGAAATGAAATATACTGTATGTGATCAATGTAATAACACCGGTGTTTGCTGAAAAATATCCATTGTGATTCTTTAAGTCAACGCCGAAAGTTTAGTAATTAATGACAGAGCAAACTTACAAGTTGCTTTATTTATCAGGCCGTGGAAAAACTATTGCAGAGTCATGGAAAGGTTTCGGAAATTTAATTAACTAATAAGTGTTGAAACACTGGCTACAGATGGAATGAGTTCATGTAATTAAGTCCTGTTGTTGGAGTCTTATTCATTAAACTCATTCATTGACAGTTACAAATAAAAAATGTCCTTAAACAGCTTTCTTTTTTTCTTTTTTTTTGACCCAGAGCTAAGCCAGAGTTACCTTTATCACAATTCATTATTCTCCTACATTCCTAACTTGATTTAGTTTTAGGTCACTGTGGAGGACAAACACACAACGGGGCCATACATACAGAGAAATACAAACTCACACACACTATTTTTTTAAATGTGACTATGCACAGTTCCAAGAATCTGAAAACCATATCAATGTTAAGAATCAATCTTGAATTTCTTTATATACTCACGTAAAATCAAGAGATATGGTTGTGAAATAGATATGGAAGCCAGTTCCCAATGCTTTGTGGGAAACTTTCTGGTTATCAGCCTCATTGTTTCCCTCTCTCTGCCTCTCAGCTCTAACTCCCAGCTCTCCTGTCGCCAATGGGAACCCCAGCTCTCCAGCAGCCAGGAAGAAGTCTCTTTCAAGCTCACTATCAGGTAATAGATACAATCAGTAACAGATCCATATTTGCTCTGCAACACACTAAAAATGCACAACAGGCTGCTGATTTGAACAGAATGAAAGAATTAATTTTGTTTCTGGAAGTTTCTTTAGCGTCCATAACATTTGAGAGATTACTACCTGAACTATATGGTTTAGGCTCACCACTCACACTCAACCTATGACCTGCATGTTATCTGAATTTATCAGAAAACCTAAAAACAAATCACCTAATAAGGGGTTTTCACTGGACCGTGACACAGCTTATGTCATTGGAATGGGATGTGCTGTGAATTGTGAATGATTACACAGTTGCTAATGACATGACGTCCCAGTTGACACACACGCACTTCCCAGTTGACACACACACACACACACACACACACACACACACACACACACACACACACACACACACACACACACACACACACACACACACACACACACTACTTGAAGAGCCAATCAAAAAGATGGCACGAGCCCAGTGTTAGCTAGTGATGCATTATTGGCTAAATACAATTTTTTCCATCCTTAGATCCCACAATGATGATTAGTGATTCTTTGGTCAAGCGGGGAGCGTCCATTCGCCGCAGCCTGGAGTCTGGCAGTAAGAGAATCAAAGCAAAGATTTGCAGACAGGGGGCGCTCACCCCTTTCAAAGACGACTTAATGGTGGAAAAGAAAGAAGAGGGGGAGGAGGTGTGTGAGGAGATAGAGGAGTCTTACACACTTCCAGAAATACCAAACACTCCACTCTCAGGTAGTGTCTGAAGTAGTTTTAGTTGTTGATTTGCCTGTTGAATATTGAGCACTCATCAGTTGCTCTAAAATGCTGACTGTGTTTTTCAATGAACGATGTGCTCTTTTTGATGGGGAACATTTCGGGCAAGATTTACTGAGCATGCATCTAGAGCTGAATATGCTGCATTGTTACGTGTTTTCAATTTAGCACCGTATTTTCATAAGAATGATTATGTAAATGAGCCGAGTCACAAAACGTTCATTGAATGCACTGTAACTAAGATGCTTATTGCGTCCATTAATCTGGTGTCCTGTGAAGGAACCAGGGTAAGCACATATAGAAAAACTGGGAGAGCAAGTAAAGGTGTAAAAATTGTGGTTATATCATTAAGATTTTTGGGTTACAAAAACCAACCAAAATTGAGAGAGAAAGTGAACACTGCCTTCATCTCCTGACTGCAGGATTATATATTGCAGTGGTTCCCAAATTTTTGCTGCCCCGCCCCCCTTTTATAGATCAGAATTGTTTTCGCGCATGTTTCTCGACATGCTATATAGTGCTTCCCATGATCAATAAACTGATTCTTAACTGTTAGTAAGTAATTCTAGGTATTTTATAACCTTATTTCTATGTTCAATCGAATATTTGCTCCTGCAATTTTTATCAAACCCTTTGGAGAGATTGACCGGGCTCTTTGTTGTTTTTTAGTGATACAGATCAGTACGCTGATTGACAAGGAGGAGCTGGAGGAGGCCCACTTGAATCTGCTCTCACTACGGCAGGAGGTCCAGCAGGAGATTGAGCAGTGTGGGAAGGACTCCCCCATGAATCTGGCCAAGAAGGAGAAGGACCTCAGCCTCCTCTATAAAGATCTCAGACACAAGGTGATGGACATAGTACGTGACCCCAACTCCTCTCCCTCCAGAAACAAGGGTCTGCTGGTGCATGTGGCTCGCATCATCCAAGAGGAGGACAAGGATGCGGTTGGGCCCCATAAGAAGTACCACCCTGGTAATTGGATGGAGGCTTGGGTTGAGGCAGTGTCAGAGGGGGTGAAGGCCAAGCTGGAGAGCATTCCTTTAGAGAGCAGGGAGCAGAATGGCTCCTGGTTGTCGTTCCACCTGGGCCTCCTAGGAAAAGCCATTGTGGAGGATTTGGAGACTGTGAAGAAGGAGCTGCGGTGCTCCTACCCACCCAGCTTCAAGGTCTTCAGCACCTATGTGAAGAGTTACCACGGCATTGTGGGACAGCACTTAAAGGAACTGCAGCAGCAGGTGACAGAGCTGAAGGAGTTCTACGCTCTGCTCAAATGGATCATCAAAGACTACCAGAGGTCAGAGCACCCTGGATTTGTTAGGAGTGGAAAGGTTCAACCTGAGCAATGTGTTCTAGGTTACATAGATCCCACTGTCATATTCATTTGAGAAAACACACTTTTAATTGAACAAAACTAAAGCTTACTTCTAAACTAAAATTAAACCGCATGGTAAAGGTCACATGCACATAATTTCAACAATGAATATTCCTGATGATCCCTATTTTTTTTTTCGTATTTTGGAGTTATGTGGACTCAAATTCCATGCCTTGACTCAATTTGGGATTGTGTCACAAATTGGCCAACTTGAGACTCAACTTGACGTAAACAGAAATCACATGCAACTCGGCTTGGACTTTGATACAAACCGGTACATTGACATGCGTCTGAAAACGTGTTGTTCAATAACTGTAATAATAACTCTGCACTCATATAGCAACTTTAGCCAAAACAATTGGCTTACAATTCATATAGTGATGGCCGGGGCAAACCATGAAAGGAGCCAACTTGCACATCAGGAGCAGTTAGGCGTTCAGTGTCTTGCTCAACAGCACTTTGGCTCTAGGAGTCGAACAAGGAACCTTCAGATTCCAAGAGAACCGTTTACTATCCTGAGCCACGCTCAGAGTGACTCATTACATTACATTACGATCATTTAGCAGACGCTTTTATCCAAAGCGACTTACTTACTTACTTGACTCCTGGTGGGCATTACCGATTTTGAGATTGGTGTTGAAATGCCTTGATAGGGATTTGTGGATGGTAGTCCCAAGGAACGGGAAGGAAGAGACTCTCTACAACTTGCCCATTGATGGAGAGAGGGAGACTGTGGCTAGTGTTCCTTCTGAAATAAGACACATTCCTATGGGGAGCCACACAGACATGCACAAACTGTCAAATCACTGACTTTATTGTGTACTTCTGTCCTGATTAAGTTCTGCATACTTTGGAACTAGTTTCTTCAGTTCCTTGGCATGAAGCAACATGTTTACAACAGTCTTTGGGTGCTGTGCTGTACAATGTTATTCGTATCTCTTCACAGTAACAGAATCATCGGAAGTCCATCCCAGGCCCTCATTGTCATGAGCAAAGCTATACATCTACTGACTCAGAATGTGATCTACAGTTGTTTGTGTATAGACAGTACAGTAAAGGAGCTTTCAAGCACACATTCCTAGGGGGAGCCAGTGTTCAGGAGCTTAGGCAGTGAAACATGTTTACCAACTTTGTCTTCTGTTACATTAACATTTTAAACCCACCGACACAAATTGCATTTAAACCCACTTCCTGTGAGTACTGAACCAACTTCACAGGAGCAATGGTGTTAAATGTGGAACTGAAATCTCTTATGCTTTCACTTTCTTTCTCCAACTCCTTACTTATTGTCCCCCTCACTCACTATTACCCTCACTTAATCCCTCAATTCTTTCTCACACACACACCTGCACAAAACACTCAAATCACTGACTTTACCTCTTTCCTGATCGAGATCTGCATACTTTTGAACAAGTTTCTTCAGGTCCATGTCATTTGTATCGTTTGACAGTGATAGAATCATCGGAAGTCCATCCCTGCAGCCGGAGATTGGAGAGTGTGAAAGCACCGGGCTGCTGCTGGAGGACAACTTTTTGGATCAGCTCACAGAGAAGTACTGCTGTAGAATGAAGGTGATGAAGATGCTTGGCTAAAACTTTTTGTAGATTCCACCAAGACCTGAGATTCCTCCTTAGTATTCTTTATCCAGGTTAATGTATACAGTATGTCCATGGTCCTTATGCATGGTCATCTCCATCAGGGAGCTGAAGTGAGTCCGGCACAGCTGTCTAATACTCTATGAGCAGGAAAGCATTTCATACTGCCTGAAAATCACAATGATCCCAGCCTAATGCAAGGGTGCACCTAAACTGCATCAGGAGCAAATTATTGCAATTTTCATGCATAGGCTTTAAATGCTCAAAATTCAGCTGACAGTTGTTACCATTCACCATTTAATCAGTTGTTGGTACATGAATCTATTTTTTAACCATACCAACACACCAAAGTCAATGTTCATCAGCGCAACCTCAGAAGTCCAAACCATTGACCTTTCTGAGGCATGAAATTGAGTCCAGTTATGGTTCTGTTTTGTCAGGTCAGTGTTGGTTGAGTGTCAGTCACCGGGGTTCTGGTAGAAAACAATCACTCATCCATTCTTCTCGCTGTCTATCTTCCTGTAGGAGGATATAGGATCTTCACTGGACAAACTCATTGAAATGGAAATTGAGGACGTTTGGAGCGAAAGGAAGTTGCCAGAGAAGGGTGACGATGGGTTCCCAAGCTCCAAGTTTCCCATGGACATCCGGGAGGTAGGCCGCTCTTCTTTCTAATAAAAGATAATGTCATCAGTGTTGTTGTTGCCTAGTTTCTCCTCTTTCTGCGTCGGTATAGAGAGCAGGACTTCAGTTGAAGCAACAAGATTATCATTAATTAGACAGTAAATAAATCAACAATAAATATAACATGTTCTTAAATGAATGAGGAATCTTGGAATGACACCAGTGAGCTGGATGGTTTGTGAGTGAGAGTTTATTCCTTGAAAAAACAATGTAGGACAGTCGCACAGACAAAAGGGGGCTGCAGAGAGCTTCAGCTCTGTGTTGCTTCACATGTTGATTTCTGGTTGTTGCTCTTCTCCACAGAAATTTGACTCAAACGTAAAGCATTCCAAACAAATTGATGCTGAGCTGGAAGGGAAAGTCATCTCCTCCTGCCTTGAAGAGCTGAAACTGTTTCCAAAGAGGTCAGAGGTCACAGCAGACATCAGTTTATGTTATCTTAGCTTAAAAGTAGAGCACTCTTCCACAATTTATTTGAAAGGTCGAATGAACAAAGAATTGTTAAATATTCCCAAAAATATTCTTAAAATAGAAATAAACAAAGCACAAAAAGTAAGGATTGTTGTAACAATGCTTCTTGGCAATAAATCTTATACTGTTGGAAAGCCTACTTATTTCCCTTTGAAATGGTGCCACATTTGTGAGGAACATGCATTTGTTGGTTGCGCCCATGTAGAATTTGCCAAATCTTCTCTGCCAATGCCATACAGCTTTTTTTTTACTGTTGACTCTTCTTTAGTGTTGTTTGGTGGATTGGAGTCTGATGAAACAAGACTGTCCATACACAAAACATACACAGCCACAACATCCTGGCACCTCCTCCTCATGCTGGTCACCAGCCTGGTCACACACTCTGCTGTGGGATGGCATTCCATTCTTCAACCAGTAATTGTTGCAACTAAGCCAACGTGGTTGTGTTGGTCACTCTGGGACGAACAGCACGCCCAAGCTGATCCCACAAAGTGTTCAATGGGCGTTGAGGTCAGGACTGCTGGCAGTCCATTCCATCCTCTCCACTCCCAAATTCTGGAGGTAGTCTCTGATAAACCTCACTGTGTGGGGGAGGATAGAGTTTGGTCCCAGACTGTAGAGATATCATCTTGATATCTCTGCCTTGAGATTGCCTCCAATGATGACAAGCCTGTTTTTTCCGGTGAGCAAGATGCCGCCTCAAAAGATGTAACTCTATCGGTGCAGCAATCTTCTCCACATTTCAACCCTACGATCCACACCAGGGGGTAACAGAAGCTCAACACAAGAGTCAATAGCAACAGCAAAAAAAAAAGCTGTTTGGCATTGGCACAGATTTGGCAAATTTTTCATGGCCGCAACCCACATACTCAGCTCTGCTGCTCATTCCACAATTGCATGCTCCTCACAAATGTGGCATCATTTAAAAAAGGTAATAATCAGGCTTTCCAACGGTATAAGATTAATTGCCAAGAAGGATTGTTACAACAAAGAAGTAATCTACAAAAAACTAATTTCCTTACTTTTTGTGCTTTGTCTATATATATTGTGACATCATGCTGTTCCTCGGGATGTCAGGGTCAGGCAGTGCCACGGATGTCAAAAATGACACCAAACAAAAAGTCTTTTAATTTCCACACGGCCAAAAAGTTCAACAGAGAGTGTCCTTTTCTAAAAAGGCAAAACATAAGTCTCTTCAAATACCTTTCAAAACCACCAACCAAAAATAACAAGGTTTTACCAACCCATGACCAGTCTATCAACCTGTCCTGGCAGAGACTCATGTTGGGTGGTAATCACCCTGATGTCCCACAGGTGTGGCACCTTGTACACCATCTTTGTAGTCTTTTTATGGCCGCCATTCTAGAATTTGTAGTCCAGAGTGCAACCAGCAGAGGGGGACATATCTCCCATCCAGGACCCAGCCTCTGGTGTGTTCACAATTTATGTATTGTATATGTCTATTTTGCATTAACTCTCAATTGAGAAATATTCTTGATACATAAAGTCTCCATTAAGGTATTACAAAATGTCAATAGATAGAATATGTCTTATCTGATGTACTATACATTCAAAGGTCAAATACATTAGAAATTGAAACCTCCCTGCTGTCTGATAGGCGCTAATCAGCTTTGTCCGCCTTTAAACTACATTTAATCTCCTGCAGGTTTGATGAACAGTTCAGGCGTCACTGCAGCACTGCAGAGGAGCTTCGGGCAGAGTATCAGATTACGTACATCAACAGCTTCAGTGACTTACAGTAAGTCTCACTGTTTCCCGGAAACCCTTGAAACACTGTGAAACTTTCTCCTGTCAAAACCCGCCTCCTGCCTCCCAAGTCTGGCATCAGACAATATGTGTTGTTTAACTGTTTGTTTTCTGCTTTCAACCAATGTTGCCACAAAATAACTGGGATCTTTTTGTAAAAACAGCATGTAGCCTCTGAGAGGCTGATTTTCAGTTCTTTGAAAACTGCAGACAACACAGAAATATTAGAGAACCTTATAGATGTTTTATGCTGCTATTTTTGGATAGATCATTAACGCATGCACACAAGTGTAGTTTTCATCAGCTGGCAAATACAATGTCAATCCTAGATAAATTCTAGAATATTCTATGCAAATTCAACTCAAATCTTTATGTTAAAATAGCAATTGAGACTTTAAATGAAAAATCAGTTTAATCCTTTTCGTGCAAGAAGGTGATAAGCCGACACCAGAAAGGTTAGTCCACCTTTCCCTGTTTAAAAACAAAGGAGGTTATTGGCAGAGAAGATATTTGTTAGATTATGTGGCAGCTCAGGATGAGTATCCAGAAACAGGAATTTCTTTTTGACCTTTTTTTTATGCTCTTTCAATAATTTGGGCATGGGTTTCCTTTAATCAGGGATTATAACGTCTTAAAAACCCTGGAAAACTCTTTTACTTTACTTAACTTTTCAAGGCCTGGAAATGTTTGTGAAGATAATAAAATCATATTTTTAATAATGATCATAATCTTGTCACGCATCACATGTTGTTTTATGATCCCCTATTCTAACATTTGACTAAAGCTAGCTGTCTTTGTCTCAATGTAGGCAAATGTAGTGATGATGACACATGGTCATCAGCTGAAAATATAATGTTGCCTTTGAAAAGAGGAGAATTGGCAGATGTTTTGTTTTTTGTTTTGATGTTTAGTTTTGTTCCTGCTTGTTATATGGCTGCATTCAGACCTGATTGGGTATATGCAGAATAATGAACTGAACTCCTCCTGCAGGCAGCATATGGAAGGATACCGGGACTACTGCCCAGAAAAGGTGGAAGATTTCAGAAAAGAGGTGAAGTGGCTGATTGACAGACGGATCAAGGATCTGGAGGAAGAGTTCAAAGAGCATGTTAAGGTAAAACGAGTGTGAAGATAAAAAACTGACTTACTGCCTCAGATTGGATTATTTTAGGTCAAAGCCTGGTTTCAGTTCCACAACCACTTTGTTTTGTTGTGGTTTCTAAAAGAGGAAATGAAAAATGATGTTCTTTGCTTCTTGCTGAGAACTTTGCAATAGAGATTGATTCAAGAATGAAATGTTTGTCCAAACTCATCCAGCACCAGTATTTAATGAATCTGGCACAGCCCGATGCATACCATAACACAACACTGAAGCAAAACCAAAGAAAGTTGTGTTTGTGCTCAAACAGCCCAACCAAACAGTACCAGAGAAAACACAACATACTTACATCAGTGTCTGTCATAATCATTACAAAATTTATATTGGATTCTGATCCTCCATGCTTAAAATGAAATAAATTGACTTAACTCATCATTATCTACTGTCAGCATCAAATTGTATTCCTAATATGAACTAATTGCATCTCTGACTGTGACAGATCTGGCACAGCGAACATTCTTCATGTTTTTAATAGCACATGTTTGCTATTTAGCCAAATTATCTTAATGGTGTTTTGTAATGAAAAATGACAGAGGAGATACAAGATTCAACATGATTTTGTTCACTCCAAAAATTCACAAATGTGAGTATTTGACCATTGGAGAAGGTTGAGTGGTTTCACTGATGACTAAATGGGATTGAAACTGTGTCTGTGATGTTTTCCAGCCATATCTGAGGAGAATGTTGACCAAGAAGTGGCTCACCAATGACGATGACTTTGAAAAGCTTTGTAGTTGTATAGAGAAGCTTTCCCAGCACTGCGCTCTGATTCGGCCTCCACATGCCCAGGTGAGAAACCAGGCAGAAAGCAGAATAATTTATCAACTTCTTACCCGATCAAGCATTTCTAATCACAGAAAGGAGCACAGCCTCTTACTGATGATAGATCACCTGCCAAATGATCTGCAGTCAAGCATTTGCTGTCATTTGTCTTGCTCTCATAACAGAATTCCTGCTGCTGCTGATGGTTGTAAACTTTGCATCTTCAACTAGTGAAATTTTAAGGAAATTATGGAAAATCATTCAACAGTTTTCAAGAACCATTGAATTACACCAAAAATCTAATTAAGTATTAATTGAAATTAGCAGCATTTCCACCATTGTAGTGGTAATTGCACCAGACACTCCTTCACTGCACACTGCACTTCTATGCACACATTCATTTCCCAATTTTGTCCCTGTCGTGTTTTCATCACATCACAGCTCATGTTTATTCCTCAATAACAGGAGTTGGCAAGCAAGTTGCACTATCATGTGGTGAAAGAATACGTCAGCCAGCTGATGAGAAACGGCTACCCATGCAAGAACCAAAAACACCAGAAAGCAGCCAGCAAGATCCATGAGCAGTTGGGTCTCAGACTCCCGGAGCTGTTTGAGGAGATGGTAACTCTCTCACTCTAAAGTACCTTTACTCAGCAATAGTAGAGATACTGATACTTGAGTATTTTAATATTGTGCAGCTTCAAATTCTCTACACTTCAGTTGGAAACCTTGTGCTTCCTGCTGCACTCCATCTTTCTATGGTTTCTTTGCAGATTCAAACTTAAAATTGCACTTGCTGGGTGAAAATCTTGTACCTCAGTCTCTGTTTTAGAAAGAGAAAAGGGTTCAATACATCCCCTTTTTACACAGCAGCTAAAATCCTGAAATGACGGTGTGTGATTTTGTTTTGCCAAGGTTTCACCAAGGACAAACTTAGCAGTATTTAACACATAAACACATACACACACTTGTAATTACAGATTTTGAAATAAATAATGATGTCTTTAAGTTAAGAGTGATCCACAAACTAAACCATTTTTACTATTTTACTTGTTATTCTTTCATCTCTCATTCATTCTCTTATGTCCCATTTAAGAACTAGTGAGTCATTTTAGCATCCAGAATAAGCAGCTACTCTGATTGGCTGAAGTCAACTTTGCCTTGAAAAGAATGATGAATTAAAAAACAGTAAATCGTCCATTTCTGCACAAAATTAAACCCAGCAGCAGTTTAAGTCTGTTTCCTTTTTTTCCATCTCATAGAATTCAACTCATGAATGGCTACATCCTTTAGGAGTTGAGCTGAGCGGCATCATTGGACAGAAAAACACCATGGACATAAAGGACCGTGTATGGTCTCTGGTGTTGCATTACCCAGACATCAGGTAAACACCTTTCATTCAATCCAGGGTTTCTAATTTTTATTTTTTGGGAAATTTTGGAAAACATAACCAATGATTGTAATGACACAACTAAATAGAACTCGTGAAGTCAAAATAATGCTGACTTTTTTGTCCATATTTCTGCCCCAAAAATTCACTCTGCCAGGACTTCCCAGCATTCATAGTTTGTGAGGTCACATGTATGTCAAATGGCAGCAGTTTAGTTATCTGGATTTCCAGTCACTTCTCTATCCTACCGGCTGTTAAAACCTGCTGAAAATAACTGACCGCTGAATGTTGACTTACAATAGCACATCCCAGAGAGCTGTAATATAATAAGCAATGTTAATGTGTAATATTGTGGCCTTTAAAGTGGGCCAAAATTATGTAAAACTATTAAGTAAATTCAGCACAGTAAATGCAATGAAATACAGTCACTTCATTTGTTCCTAGTGTATTGCATCTGAAATGATGAAATAAAATGTAAAACTTAAAACTGGTAATATTAAGAACACGGAGCGTACAGTGCAGACTTTCAAACATTCAAAACTAAACTTAATTCAACAGTGAAAACTAAACTTTACCTTTATTTAGAGTGCTGTTATTCTGTAAACTCATTTAGAGTGCTGTTATTCTGTAAACTCATTTAGAGTGCTGTTATTCTGTAAACTCATTCAGAGTGCTGTTATTCTGTAAACTCATTCAGAGTGCTGTTATTCTGTAAACTCATTCAGAGTGCTGTTATTCTGTAAACTCATTCAGAGTGCTGTTATTCTGTAAACTTGGACACATTTTTCTTCTTACTCTTGTCACTCCTAGGACATCTTCAATTTGTATTGGTTTGTGTTTCAACTGTGGTATTAACATTGTACATACGCTACATAAGTAATGTGAGTACTTTCACCCCTGGCCTGAATAAATGAGATTAGACTATTTACTGGTGTGTTTTCTGTGTTCCTCCTGCAGCAGGAAGCACTTGGCTGCTGTTCTGTACTTCAGAGGTGTGAAACGGGGCCGAGAGCACCAACAGATCCTGGAGAAACTCACCGACCTGAAGACGAATATTGCTGGTGACAAAAGCCGGGTTTTATTCTGTGACATGGAGGTCATCAACCGCATAAACTGTTTGTCCAACCTGCCATTCTGCTGTCTCAGAGCCTCATCTACCCAAACATGATGGATGATCTGATGGGAGGGAGGAGAAAAGGTGCAGAAAGCTTGTGATGCTGGGACATATTTCTCCAAAGTAACATGCATGTCCACAGACATAGCCATCAAATTGCATTCACTGTCATTTTGATTAAATTTACATCGACAGACATGGTTGAATTGTAGGACACTGTGATGCCTTGTGACTGACCTTCACTGGTCATGAAGTCCTGACAACATGATCACAGTGCTGTCAGGGCTCTATGGGTTGCTGTTGGTTGATTGCCTTAATAGTCTCACTGCTGCCCAATGTAAAAAAAATGCTCTTCAAGGAGACTTAAGTGAAATTATGCAACATATTTAAATGATAGTTGTATAAATGATCATGTCAAGTTTAATTTGTCATTGAGTGGAGCTTCAGGTGCAAGTGTGGTGCAGAATGGCTGCTTTGATCCTTTGGAGCTAATTTCTTCACATCAGGAACCAGCAGCTCCTGTGTGCACTAAATGTCACTTATTAGCCAGGTTATCATTTTGGAACTATAGACAGTTTTTGTGTAACTAAAACTGTAAAATTAAATGTGACCAACCTGAGACCTCAATATCATTACATTACAGTCATGTCACAGAAATACACATTGACCGTGACACTGTTCTTAAAGTCTTCAGGGGAGTGAAAGAGAGCGAAAGTCCTGGTCAGCACCCTACTTAACTCAGCTGTCTTTAGTTATCAGGCTATTCTCTTGTGGAACCATCTCCCAGATTCGGCCCTTTCTTCTTCCCCAGAGTTTTCTGTGCTCTCTCGTCTCTCAGGTTGTTGTGGTAGCCTGTCCTATAGGGATGAAGGCCCTGTCCAATTCATTTGATTTAATTAATGGATTGCAGAGCATCCTTCCAGACAATCCTCTTCAACATTTACCTCACAGAAAGGATTCGAGTACCGTAATTTTCGGACTATAAGCCGCGGCTTTTTCCCCATTTTTCGACCCTGCGGCTTATATAAAGGTGCGGCTTATCTATGGATTTTTACAGCTAACGGCCACTAGGGGAATTCCTAAATCTATGGATTTTACAGGTTACAGTCCTCCGGAAGGCGGCCGTGTACTGCACCTTAGCCTAAAAGATGAAGACGAGGATTAATGACTTTTCTGGTAGGCTGATTACCGTATATTTTAAGCAGCCGTGTTACTGCAACTTTATGCTTACGCGCTTACTGTCGTGTTACAGGCACTTTATTTTGCACTTTTAAATAAACATTTAATTTAGCCATTGACGTTATGCAAATATGCAACTTGTTTGTTGAAATGTTAATAAATGGGAGCTTCCTCAAACAGCCGCCTCTTTCCCGACAATCCCCTCTGTGCACGAACCCTTACATATGGTAATTAAACATTAAAAAACCTGCGGCTTATAGTCCAGTGCGGCTTATAGTCCGAAAATTACGGTAAATGAAATCCTTCCAAATAGCTGACCATGTAACAGTCAGTGTATATATCTTTGAACAAATTATAGATAATTTTAATATATGACAATCAAACAAATGTTCTCTGCTTCTCAGCCTGTGAGATGAACCAACCAACCTTTAAACGATCCCCTCTATCCTCTTACTCTCAGAAATAACAAAAAATAAAACATAGCAATATAAACTGTATATATAATATGTAAAAATAATATCAAATAAACAATATTTCACTGCAGGTATGTAGATATCTCTTTATATCCATGTTTCAATTTCAATCTACTTCTACCTCATTTTGCCTACTTTACCTCAGGGTCTACATTTTTAACAACAAGTTTAACAACAATAGTAATAATAATACAACCTTCCTTCTTTCTCTCTATCTCTCTCCCTTTCCCCCTCTTTCTGTATAAAAATTATCTCATGTAAATGTTTGCTTCAATAAAAACAAATATTTTTCTTGTTTTTCTTATCCATATAGATAGATAGATAGATAGATAGATAGATTTCAGGCGTCTTCACTTCCTACCCTCCTGTGCTTCCCCGTCAGTGTGATTACCTGCCTCCCCTAATGTCGTTCACCTGTGTCTCGTTGTCTCCTCCCCTGTCTGATATATACACACCCTGTGTTCTGTGTGTTCTTCTTTGTCAGTTCGTGATCGTTCGTGGCTTCGTTGTGTTCGTATCCCTGTGACAGATATCTTATAGTATATATAGAATACATACATATATATAATTATGTATGTCAAGTGTATTTAAAACAACATGGCTTCCCACACTTGAAAAGGGAAGGACTTCACCAGACTCAGGATTTCACTCGTTCTTCAATTTATTTGACCAGTAGACAAGGAAGGTGAAAAACCTTTAAACATACAAAATAAAACAATGTCAATAAGACAATGTAAACAAAGTTCAGTATTTCCCATCAAATAACACAAAGTACAACCAAGTACATTTAATTGGGCAAAGGGTAAGTATATTTACATGAACCATTAATTTGTTATTTAACAACCCAGGTAAATATTGTGTAAATTAGGCATTGAATAAACAGAAAGCCAGTTTTACTTTTAGAACCATTCACCCCTTGCATTTCAATAAAGCGAAATTTGCTATACTCTAACTAATACTTATACACTCCATTAATGTATACATCTTCAACCAAGGTTTCTTAAATAGTTTCCACAGGTTAATAACTACACAAAGATTTTAGCCCATAGACACAGACTACTACGTAGCCAGTGATCATATTTAAAACAGTCTCCAGAGTCGTGAGCTTACCAGTAGCCCTTTTGATCTTTTCCTTTTCCCATGCGTTCTAATTCTGTGATTCTTTAGCGATTTCGGCTTTCTCCTGCTGTCCTTAGCTGCGTTGCAAACAACTGAATAAACTTCTGTCGCTTATTGTAATAAACTTATGTGTTTATTCTAAAATGATGAGATGAGATGAGATGAAATCGATGTACGACTCTAACTGTCGTAAAACATCTATTAACATATACATGTCGCAAAACACATTCTCTGATATCTCCCCCCTTTAATTACTTTTGAACCCCATCATTATTAATGCATGCAACATAAATTCTGCAATGCAGGTAACGGTAACTTCCCCTTATAGACTCAGAACAGGTTTAACAAATAACATTGTATTTATCAATACAATATAAGACTTCCTCATGAACAATGTAACCATAATGTCCTTTACAGATCCAGTCTCTGAACAGGTTTAACAACTCTACCAGACCTGGTTTGAGATAGTCCACTATGGGTCACCTTTGGACCAGGACAGCTAATCTAGAGCTCGCCTGAGTATCTGGTTCATTTGGTTTTGTAGAGTGTTCGACTGGGGACCTCATATCAGGCAGTGCTTGGAGATGGCGACGGTTTCGCCTGTACAGGGCTCCTTGCTCTGTAACGATGACATATGATCACTCAGTTGAACTCTCCCCAGCCACTTCCGCAGGTGTGGACCAAGTCTTCCGATTGTCTCTCCTAGTGAGAACAGGGCCTCCTGGCTGCAGTGGTGTGAGCGGATTCACACCATGTCGCTTGTTGTAGTGGAAAGCTTGCTTACTCTTCTCAACAGCATCCTTAGCTCTGACGTGCTGTCGGTTCGGACATTTTGGTTGCAGGACTTTAGTCAGAGTTGGTAAAGTTGTTCCGATTTTCCTGCCCATTAATAGTTCAGCCGGACTGACACCAGTGCTGCTGTGCGGTGAGGATCTGTAGATCATAAGAGCCAGTAGTGGATCTTTTTGTCTCAGCATTCTTTTGGCTGTTTGCACTGCACATTCACTGCACGTCCATTGCCCTGTGGGTTGTGGGGGCTAGAGGTCACATGCTTTGAGCCAAAGAGAGTCCTACACAAGGCGAAGAAAGTACACATGCAAAGTCCATCTCACGGGCAAAGTCTTTGAAAACATCACTGCTGAACTGTGGCCCGTTGTCACTGACAAACCAACCCATCATGCACAGACGGTTCATTTCTCACAGGAAAATACTCTGTTGCACAGCTCTGTGTGCGTGTTATGTGTTCAGGCCACCCATTCTTAATGTACCTGATTATCATTTGGAGTTGCTCATCAGCGGCTGTCTCTGCTCGGATGCCATCCATTTTTGTCTGTGACGCCGGGATGCTGCTCATCACAGCAGCAACGTAACACTCAACATCTGTGTGGCTGTCTTCGCTGTGCCCCGTTCCCTGTTGTAGGCTCCTGGACAGCATGTCAGCCACAACCAGCGTTTTCCCTGGTGCGTATTCAGCCTCAAAGTTGAACCTCATCAGCCGCATGAGGAGTCTTTGGCAGCGTACTGGTGTATTGTCAAGGTCTCGAGAGTTCATCAGTGGAATGAGGGGTTTGTGGTCTGTAATCAGTTTAAATGCAGGCAGTCCATAGAGGTATTTCTCAAATCTCTCACATGCCCACACTGATGCAAGGCACTCTTTTTCTATTTGAGCGTACCTTTTTTCAGCATCACTTAGTCATCTTGAACAGAATGCCACAGGTCTCCAGTCTTCCCCATGGAGCTGTAACAGGACGCCACCAACTCCATAGCTGCTAGCATCAGCTGAGACTACTGTGCTCATATTAGCATCATAATATATCAAGGTAGGGATGTTGTGAGAAGCTCTTTGATTTTGTCGAAGGCCGCCTGCTGCACTGGACCCCAAATCCAAACTGATGTTGATCTTAGCAGTTCATACAGTGGTTGACCCACTGTGGCGAGGTCAGGAATATATTTCCCCAAGTAGTTTATCATGCTCTTGGAGAGTTTCAGGCGGTGAGAGCTTATTGATCGCTGACACTTTCTCCGGATCCGGTCGTACCCCATCTTTGTTGATCACTTGGCCCAAGAAATGTAACTCAGTCTTTCTCAGCATGCATTTCAGGCCTGCTGACTCCAGTCAGTTAACTTGGATCTGTGACGGGCTTTGTTGATGTTCATGACGCTAAATGTCTGCTCACATACGTAGGTCGAGCCAAAAAAAACTCAGCATCTTCTGTGCAGTCCTCCGGAGGTTTGGAAACGTGGCTGTGTTAAGTGAAGCATAAAAGTCATTCAGTTTATGAGAATTAAACTTCTCCTTTAGGATAGAGTCAGACTAGATCGATCAGTTCCAATTGCAGCTCCTGTGGCGCTGTTTCAGGGTCTTGTGACAGGGGACAGGAGACCAGCTGAAGTGACTTTTCAATGTTTTCAAAATCAGAGAACATACGGCAGAATTATCTGTGCAGGTCGTCAAGTGATTTGCTGTATGTCTTTGTGTTTTGCGTCGCCTCTCTTTCTTGCGTTGACTGCTTGCTAGCGTAGTTAGCAAGCAGTGACGGCTGATATTGTACTCTCTGAAAACTGCCACAGTTTCTTGGCAAAACAGGCATACAGCCTTTGGTCGGACTTCAGTGAAAAAATATTTTGCCGACACTGCGTATTTAACACTCGGCACTCACTGTCCACTCTTCGTTTCTTTGATCCGCTCATTTTTACAGAAGGGCTCGTAGGGCAAAGCGAAAAAGTGAAGAAGGGAGTAATACCGTCAATGTCTCTGAAGTGCGCCATCTATTGGGGAAACGCGGGCATTGCGGGGAAAATGAGACAAACCAGATTTACTTTAAATAAAAAATAATTTAATAATAATACGATAATAATTCCGCTGGCCGGATTAAAAAGCCCAACGGGCCGCATATGGCGCGCGGGCCTTAGTTTGCCCATGTCTGCTCTAGACGCTCCATTACTTTCTGCAGGCGCTCATTGTGTTCACTCATGTCCCCTCCAAAGACAATGATGTCATCCATATAGACTGCAACTCCCTGCAGCCCTTCGAGAGTCTCTCCCATTTTCCTTTGAAAAATTTCTGGGGCGCTGGTGATCCCGAATGGGAGACGTTTGAAGCAGTACCTTCCATAAGGTGTTATGAAGGTAGTTAGCCTCTGGCTATCCTTGTCCAGAGGGATTTGCCAGAATCCTGAAGCTGCGTCTAGAGAAGAGAAAACTGTGGACCCACTCAACTGGGCTATCATCTCCTCAGTTGTAGGCAGAATGAACCTCTCTTTTGACAACTTTATTTAGTCTCTTTAAGTCCACACAGATGCGTGCCTTTCCATTCTTTTTCGGGACCGGCACCATCGGTGCACACCACTCAGTTGGTTCTGTCACAGCCACAATGATGTCATTGGCCTCCATTCGGTCCAGCTACCCCTTCAACGCATTTAGCAGGGGTATGGGAAATCGGCATGCTGTGGCTACTGCATATGGCTGAACATTATCTTGCAGTGCGATTTTCACAGGCTGTGTTTTCAGTAGGCCAAACTCCTGTTCACTGGTACTGATCTCATACACTCGCTTTATTAGCCCCATTGCTAAAGATGTTGGCCGGCTGAGCAGGTTATTCACACTCTCACCTCGAATAACATAGAGCCTGAATGTGTATGTTTTGCCCTTGTATACCGTCCGTGTGATAAACTGCCCTAAACAGTGCAAACCATCCCCCGGACCACTCAGTACTTTCTTCGCCTTGTGTAGGACTCTCTTTGGCTCAATTGTTTCATACACAGTCTCACTCATAACACTGCAGTCAGCTCCAGAGTCGATTTTAAACTCTACAGGTTTTTTTCAATATCCAGTGTTACTGTCCACTCATAATCATCATCGGATGTGCTGTTAACTGAGCCAAGGTAATAATGTTTATTATGACCATCATCCTCAGTCTCTTCACTCACCAGCCTACCTCTGCATGCTCTTTCCCAGTGCCCCTTTTTCCCACATTTGTTGCATGTAGACTGTCTTGCTGGGCACTTATTATGCTGACTATGTGGTGTTTTGCCGCACCGTCCGCATTTTCTGCGGTCACTGTCTTTGTGCTTATGTTTGTCCTGGCGCGACCTCCAGTCTTTAGTTTGCGCGCCGCCGTGTTTCTGTGCAACTTCTTGAACGGCACAGGCACGCTCTCCTTGCTGGTTAACCTGTGCTTTTACCTCTTCGGACTGCCGCACCTCTTGTACAGTCATCTCCAAAGTGAGTTTCGGGATGAGCTGCAGCTTCTGTGACATCTCTTTGTCCGAAAATGCCTACCACGATCCAGTCTCTGATGTGTTCCTCTCGTTTTGCACCGAAGTCACAGTGTTCAGACAGTTCGTACAGAGCACGGATAAATGTCTGCAGCATGTGGGCGCGCTCGCCCACATGCTGCACTCTCTGGTTGAAACAGGCACGTTCGTGCATAACGTTACGTCTCGGGATAAAATAGGCATCAAACTTTACCGTAACTACATCAAACTGGTCTTCACATTATTTAGAAATTAGATACATAACCAAGGTCCAGAATGTGGTGATCTCAGTGATGGTCCCTCTCAGTGGTGTCTCAGACGTAAGCAGGTCTTTAAATAAACCCACAACATCCCCGTTAAAACACCTCTAAATCTATCTAACATTATACCAAGCTACATAGCAGCTCATAAATAAATCAGCAATACGAGAAACATCTGTGTTGTGCTTATTCAGTTCATTGAGTGCTTGAAACTGGCAGTCACTAAACTCAAAGATCTTAAGTGACATTCTGACTGGCTTGGATAGAGAGGAGCTCTGATCTAAACGTGTGTGGTGGCTGTGTGCCATAAAGCTCCGAAGCATTACTAACTTTCTACTGTTTTCTTAAAGTAAAAAAAAGGATAAAGAAAAAAGTTCAGGGAACATTGTCAGATGGTGATATATTAGAGAAGGAAATACTCAAAGTAATGTATTAATTATTTTTAGCACCACAAAGGAAACATTGTATTCCTTTGTGGTGCTATGCGGAGTAGGAAGAGTCTAAGAATGACGGACGGAACAGGGGGTGGGTGATGCGTCTGCAAAGTGTTAGTACCAAATCTTGAGTTTTAAGAACCACAAGGTTTTTGGTGAACATTGAGATCTTGGTTGGGGGAGAGGAGTATATAAGGGCAGCTACGAAGGAGGAGCAACTGAGATTAAAGGGGAAATCTGTTTGGCGGAGCTGCAAACTTGTGTCAATGGGGTACCCTTCACTTTTTGAGATATTTTTTTTGTACCCAGAAAAGTTGCTGAAGGTGTCCAGAATGGACAGGACAGTCAGTTAAGTAGAGCAACAAATCATCTGTGTATAGCCATAGTCAATGTTCGACACCGTTACAGATAACACCTTTAAAAAGAGTGGAAGACTGTAAAGAGATGGCCAGTGGTTCAATGGCCAAGGCGAAGAGGAGCGGAGATAAGGGGCAAGTGGGTAGTGTGACGTATTCTGAACGGATATCATTTGTATGGACACTGGCCTGTGGTGATGAGTATAACAATCATATCCAGCTGCTGAATTTGTTTCCGAGGCCGAATTGCTTGAGTACTGCAACTATATATAAATATTCACATTCAACCCTTTCGAAGGCCTTTTCAGCGTCCAGGGAGATTGCAATCTCTGGTGAAATTAGAGTGAGAGGAGTGAATAATATTGCGTGTGTTAACAAATAGTTGGCGACCTTAAATGAATCCATTTTGTTCCTTCAAAAGTGATGCAATCTTGACTGTAATAATTCTATTACCCAAAATGCAGCAGTGCATCAGTCCACGCAGGGTAAGCAGGGTCTGCCACCATCGATGAAGGCATCAATTCAAGGCATCAAACCTGATCCTGAATGTCAACAAGACCAAGGAGATCATCGTTGACTTCAGGAAATCCCGACCCAGCCACACACCACTCCTCATTAACGACCCAGCCGTGGAGGTTGTCAGCAGCACCAAGTTCCTGGGGGTGCACATCTCCGACAACCTCGGCTGGTCACTTCACACCACATCCCTGGTGAAGAAGGCGCAGCAACGCCTGCACTTCCTGCGTCGGATGAAGAGAGCCTCCCTCCCTTCTCCCATCCTCCACACCTTCTACAGAGGGACCATCGAGAGCCTGCTGACCAGCTGCATCTCTGTCTGGTCTGGGAGCTGCAGGGCCTCCGACTGGAAGTCTCTGCAGAGAGTGGTGAGGACAGGGGAGAAGACCATGGGGATTCCGCTCCCCCCCATCCAGGACATAGCAGACAGGCGCTGCTTATCCAGAGCCCACCAGATCCTCTCCGACCCCACCCACCCCAACCATGGACTGTTCTCCCTGCTGACGTCCGGCAGAAGGTTCCGCAGCATCTTCTGCAGAACAAACAGACTAAGGAACAGTTTCTTCCCCCTGGCCGTCAGACTGCTCAACGCCATATAATATCCTCCCCCACCCCCAAACCATGCCCCCCATGGACAATACTTGCACATTTGTACTACATTTCTGTGAAGTACAAATGTCATATAAATGTTATATAGTCTGTACAATATTCCAAACATTCACTGCAATATTTTATTTTATTTTATTTTATTCTATTTATTTTGTCTTATTTATTTTATTATGTAGACATATTTATTTATTGTTGTACAGGGAAAGTTTTAGCGCTGTTATGCCGGAAGCCAAGCAACGACATTTCGTTGTCAAGACTCACTGTTGTGTTTTTTGTGCAATGACAATAAAAGGAAGTCTAAATCTAAGTCTATCAATTCATCAATTGATTAGAATGCCAGCAGAGCAGATAGCGCTTGGTTACCTGTGATCTACCTGTGAGGGATCAGATCACAATGCGTTCTGCAAATATTTTCACCTTGCATTGAGATGAGATATCAATATCTGCATAACATATCCAGACTGCATCCTAATAGGTGTAAAAGTGTACTCAGTGTCATTGCAGAACTTCAGCTTCAATGTGTCAAAGTAAATTCTTGTATCCTACTTGTGTGTATATGTGTGTGTTTTTGTGTGTTCATTGAACTCTGTGTGTATGTATAAGTTGTAGCAGAGAGTTGTACATGCTTCAGGCTATGGCACAGGCAAGCACTATCAACACCTCCGAGTGGAACCTGCATTTTTTTTCCATTCCTGTCAGCCTTTCATGTCTCATACCTTTGTAAAATCTTGACAGGCTATTTTTTCTTTTCTCAGCATTCATCCACATCTCTCAGTTCACGCAGGGTGTTAAACCTCTGATGCTGTGACACACCATATAGTCAGACTGCTGGAACAGGTCTGTAATTGTATGCAGTAAAAGTATTCATATATGAAGGGCCTGTCAGCAAGGCAAACAACAGCTGTGGTAATAAGAGAAGCAACAGTAATAGAAGCAGGAATCTAGGTTTAATTAATTTTAATTCATCATCACCGATTACAACAAATATAAACCAAACTATAAACTATACTATATTCTATGTAATATGTACTTAATGTAGTTCCTCTGAAAGCACACAGCAGAATTGAGTAAGTAAAAAGAGTAACAAATGCAGAACAGCAAGGCCGCATACATGACGATTACAAATATACATGTAAAACAGGTGGTATGTACCTGTGTGTTTTTACTAGGACAGCATATCAAAAGTTTCCACTGTTTAATAAAGAATGAATCAATTCAATACAAGTCAGTACCAGAAATTCAGTGTACCTAGTGCTAGCTTCAAACTAAAGATTTGTAGTAACAGTAACCGTCTCTTAGAACATGCGATCTTTAAACCCAAGGAAAATACTGCATCTTAATAGTATAACCAATGCCCAGGGAGAAATATTTGTTCTGAAAAGTAGTGAAAGGGTTCTTATGAACTCAGTGTTTTAAGAGAACTCTTACATCTGCATTGTTCAGAGGTGGAAGGGCAGAGGAAAGGGCAGAGGCGGAACCAAGTCAGTTTTGCAAGTCACTATCTTTTGCAAGTCACAAGATAGTCTCAAGCTCAATGTGACAAATCAAAACTGCAGAGGATGCATTCATAGATCAAATGATCAGTATTAAGAGTCCCCAGGTTAGGAATTGTAACCTGATTGTAATGTTTATATGCCTGAGATCTATGGTAATAGAATTTACGAGAATTTATGAGTTTCTACAAGACATTCAGAGTATGATTATAATATAATGACAAACATCTCCTTTGCTCTCTGCAACATCACAACACACAGGACAAGACAGTGCACACATCTAAATACAATTGTCACAGTTTGGCAGAGTTAAATCAAATTATCCTCTTTGTCAGATTACTTTGTGCTTTTCTGAGAACGAGCAGTCCCAAGCAGGTATGGACCAGAACAACCACAATGAGACTGTTTGGAGGAAATGCATTCAGTCACAAAGTCGACAGTACGTCAGAGTAGTTAATTTGTGCTGTGAACATGATCCAAATGACTGTGTTCAAGGTTAGGATGTGGTCGTAAGCTATCTGAAGACAGGATGTCCTCTCAATATCATGTGTAGCAACATCAATAGGAGCCAAATGTATCAACTTCAGGTCAAATTCAGCTTCTTCTGACAGGGTCTATCACGAGGGTTGTCTTTATGCTCAGACAGTCTCTCCTCATTCTCCAGGAAACAGAGCAGGCGTTGATGAGCCTTTGTCACCATGCAGGCAGCGTTCTGACTCAAGGAGAGGTCTTTGCCAAGTCAAGTCAATTTTATTTCTATAGCCCAATATCACATACAATGTCTCAGAGGGCTTTACAGACCCACAACATCAGGAAGATTCCCGCCCCCGCCCTAAGCTCTCTAGGAAGACAAGGAAAAACTCCTGAGAAAACCTTAATGTATGAGGAAAAAAGGGAGAACCCTCAGGAGAGGCAATTCTAAGAGAGATTCCCTCTCCACGAATGGCTGGGTGTGCAATAGGAACTTCCAGTACAAAGCAGTAAACATTGCGATGTCGAACGACTCATTGCCTCCAACGCATTTCCACCAATGTGCTAAGGTCCTCCTTAAGTCAACAATCATCTGCTTTGTCTTATTGACACTGAGAGATTTCTGTCCGTCTCTCTGTGTACTGTAGGCTGACTCACCCTTGGTGAAGAGAATAGGATGATGTCACTAAACTTAATGATGTGATGCAGCTGTGGGTCAGCATCATGGCTGTTTAGTATGGTGGAGCAGGATGACCAAGCCTGTACTACAAAAGGAAGCTCAACAGATCTCAGCTTTATTTGCGTGAGCTGGCTTAATAAAATCAAGACCACAGAATCAAGTTTGATTGGTGTCACAGTGCTGCTAATCAACATGATTTGATAATGCCAGCTTTCTAAATCCGAAGACTAAAGACTTGCCTCTAGGAACAAAATGGAATGGTCACATGTTGCACAGATATTTCACGTCAGAGGAGCTTCTGTGCATATATCGTCCTATTTTTTATTTTGTGACCAGGCCTGTACTACCAAAAGAAGCTCAACAGACCTCAGCTTTGTTTGCGTAAACTGGCTTGACATCAAACCACACAATCAGGCTTAATCAGTATCACAGCTCTGATAATCAATACGATTTGTTAATGCCAGCTTTCTAAATGCACCGAAGTACACGCAAGTGTAAAAGGAACAGGAACAAAATGGAAGTGTGTGGCTCACATATTTCACGTCAGAGGAGCTTGTGTGCTGTATCGTCCTATTTTTTAACACTATGTACATCTGTCCATACCTCCTCCAGACTTTGCCTCATGTCACCGTCATTCAGTGTAGTTCAACTAGAGTTTAGCTTTCTGACACTTACTCTTGTTGTTCTCTCCGTACTAGACATTTGCTTGTGTTGTATCAAAACCTGTGACCTCATATGTACGTTGCATAAATGTGCTTTGAATAAAAGTGTCTGCTAAATGACAATGTTAATGTAATTGTAAAGTACCATTCATGTCAAATGCACTTAAGTAAAGATGGATTTGATTTGGCTTCATTCGCAAAACACAAGTTGTCTTCAGTGTAGTCACTGTAGTCATCATTCTCATCATTGTTTTAGTTTCATTCCCTGCAGCACGAAAAACACACTAAAGCAAGTAAGAAGCATAGATAAATGTTTGCCTTCCACCGTGAATCTGTAGTGTTGGTAAAGAATATCCTCGGGGAAATCAAGTGGATTTTGCCGCTATCTACAGTAAATAACTTGGCCCCGCTCGCAACAGAGTATAATCAGAGGTGATACAGCTTCATGACATGGAATTATCTGACGTTTACTCGAGATATTGCTACCTAACCCCTTAATCTCGCTTTATAGTGCAGGACTCAGAACATTAAGTAGGGGCCAATCTAAGGTAATGTGCATTCATGGTGTATCATACAGACATGCAACCTTTGCCACCTCAAAAATAATATTTTCATTCTATACAGTCCCGCCAGGATTTAACTTTTTCTTGTGATTTTGCTGCATTTTCCTGATTTTTCCAACTAACTTTTTAATTATTTTTCAGTTTACTTAGATCACACAAACAAGCAAACAATATGCATAAAACAACTTTTTTTGCGGCATTACAATTTCTGAATTTGGAATTTCTGCTGTAAATATGCAGTGAAACTATGCAGTATCGCAAAAAAAATTGTTGTTCTGTTGAATTTGCATTGAATTGATTGAATTTCGCAATTGGGGAATCACAAAGATCTGGAGGGACTGACTACAAAAGCATATTCTCCAATGTCATGCTTTGTAGTAAATATATTTATATTATTAAAACATTAACAATGTCAGGGAATTCACATACCTGGCACAGGTGATAACAAAAGAATCATGTGCCGGGATCGACATTGCTGAGGCCAAATGGTATACATATTCAAAGTAAATGGAGCCATGACAGACTTCATTTAGTAAACATAAACAATAGCTTAAATAAAGGGATGGTGCTAACTACTTCAGGCCACATATTCACACATTAAGGCCGGAGAGGTCTACGAGTGTGCGAGGGTGTGCATGTAGGCTCAGACCACATTGCGCGGACCTCGCAGACCCACATCTTTATAATTCATCACTCAAACAATACATTAGACGTCCATATGGTTGATAACTTTGCCCGAGTTAGGGAAGAGAAGAAAGCAAGTGGAATATATCTGACACCGATCTGCTGTGCATGTGTGGAACGCCTCCTCCAAGGGTCTCCAGAAAGTAGCATAATCAGAACTACTGCACGTCTGTAGTGTCCACGAATGCGTACACTCCAGAGTACAATCCAGCCCTCACAGGTATTCAGCTTCAGTCATTCTGTGGTTCTGCATCAGTCTGTCTTTGCCTGGTCTCACTGAAAGAGAGGATACATAGGTGAGGTCTTGATTACACAATCTGATGCAGCTGTGCATAATCATCAACCATGTTTATCTAAATGACGCCGCCGGCCACTATTATACATACTTTCAGAACTTGCTTAATCCCATCCCACATCACATCCTGTATCTCCACCTCTCAACTGAGGCTGGGCACCATTAGCTATATTAATGATCTGAAGACAGACCTGCCCTGGGGCCTAATACCCCAGATAATGCACCTATTCCTGGTCAATTCTACACTTCTTTGGTTTGGCTGTGAGCCCCGTCTGTCTCAAGTAGTCCCAGGACGGCAGCCACCCTCTGCATTGGCTGTTGTTGACCAGGCCAGGCTACATGAAGTATCATTGTGAAACTGTGCCAGGGCATATCGGATATGGTTCGGATATGGGATATGTTTCACATCGAGATCAGATCACCTCATGGACAGTAAAAATGCCTTAGTCACCCCGAACAAATGCGCAGTAGCATGGCAGCATAGCCCTGTGACTAACTGCCAGAGCCAGCATCATTTACGCACTGACACAGGGGCACTGAGACGAGTGTGCTGCTGATAATGGAGGCTGCAGCTGAAGGTATTTGTACGGAGGTTTTGGACAATGTGAGTCCATTAGTACCCATACCCTTCTCTCCACATAAACAGCTACACAATCTGTCCTGATGAAATCGGGTATTCATCTGATTTTCAAAATCTGATTGGAGAAGTCGTATGAAATGATTAGTGCTGGGCTGGTCTTTTCCCGGCTGACGTGCGGCTCGGCTCCAGCTGGAGTGTGCACAGACTTTTTCTCTTGGTGTGCAGAATTTTCTTATTGTAAAATAAACATCTAAAATTCATATGCTATATTTGGCAATACAGACAAAAAGGGAAGAAGCTAAAAGTTGAGGTGTTGCTGTCCGTGATCTTCGCCAGCAAGTGCGCGATAGAAGTGATTGAGGCCATTGATGGTGCGGCTCTTCGCAAAGTTCTTGGGTTTTGTTGTGGCTCTTTGAGCTGGACTGGTTAGCCACCCCTGGACTATTTGACTGCATCAGCGGCTGTGTGGCTTGTAATCATTCCCATTTCTAGCATCGCCAATTCAGCCTCCAAAGCTTTGGATTTGTGCTACACAACTACCACAAGCCAATGTGGTGGTGGTGAACGGGAATCGTTTGTCTTGGCTGAGGGGAAAACACATCAGACACACATTACAGAGCAAGATGAAGGGAGGATAGAAATATAATAAAATACCAGTGGAAGCAGCCAAAGTTTAGCACCGTTTTGTTGATATGAATAAATATAATTATATATAAATAAATATAAACAGAATATGACGAAGACGACACTCAGGGAATTTCGGAAAACTCAGTATATGACAATTCTGCAATTTAAAAAAAAAGTCCCTTGTTGCAAAGCGCTTTGGCTGAAAATGTGGATTTGTTTTGGAGTATCAGCTGACTAGGCAAAAAGATACAGTCTAAAGATGAGCTCAGCACACTGGTCTGTTTGGGTTCATCTTCAAATTATCACTGGTAATATTCATGTGTATATGCATCGATACATTTCTGTTTAATCCAACAACCCTGCAAATAACAATCCAGTTGATCTCTGTTATGGACATGGCTGCCAGCAATACTCTCTGCCCATCAAGACACCAAGGTGCAGCCAAGGCCACATATGGATACTTACTAGAGAAATAAATAATTTTACACACGTGTCCACAGAGGAAATGTCTTGCCATAGACACAAAAATAAAGACATTCTCAGAGTCTTTATCATTTATCAGCGTGTATGGTGTGTAAACGACATCTCAGGGGATTTCCTGAGTGTGATAAAGCAGTATGCGAGAAACACCATCCTTCCTCTTAGCCTCCTCTCAGCTCCTTCATAGCTCTCACACCCACAGAGCTTCACTTTGTACTTAATGGCTTTTAATGAGATTTTAAGAACCTTTTGATAATAATCCTGATGAAGTACTGAACAATGTGGGGATATGAGGGAAACTGCGTTCATCACTATCACCACTGAGAATTTGTGTTATATAATCTGCAGCATTTTACAGAGGCAGTCAGTGTGTGTACATGCACATAGATTATATGAGGCAATAAATCAGCTCTTTTAAACATCATATATAAGAATCATAGGTTGAGTGGTAGGTTAACACTTACAATGAATTTGCTTTGGTCTATGGTGCAATACAGATAATAAGAGAAAAATTTATAAATAAATAAATTCAAATAAAATAAAATAAATCACACTTATTTTACAGTATCATATACAGTATCAAAATAAAGAGCTTATCAATTTAATCAATTTAATATGGAGAGTGGAGTATGTACAATACGACTGTATTAAAATAGAATAACTGTGAACCTTGTGGGAAATGTGCAAGATCATTCAGTCAGTGTGTGACCCGGGCCTTGTTGATGAGGCCCACTGCAGAGGGGGGAAGAAGTTATATTTGTGGTATGAAGTTTTGGTCCTAATGGACCTTAGCCTCCTGCCAGAGGGGAGGGTTACAAACAGTTTGTGTTCACAGGAAGGGGTCGGCCACAATCTTGCCTACCCGCCTCAGGGTCCGGGGGGCATACAGGTCCTGGAGGGACGGCAGATTGCAGCCGATCACCTTCTCTGCACAGCGAATGATACTGCAGCGAACAAGATGTTGATGGAGGAGGTGAGGATGGACTCAATGATGGCAGAGTAGAAGTGCACCATCATTGTCTTTGGCAGGTTGAACTTCTTCAGCTGCCACAGGAGAAACATTCTCTGCTGTGCTTTCTTAGTGAGGGCGCTGATGTTGAGCTCCCACTTGAGGTCCTGGGAGATGATGGATAACAGAAAGCGAAAGGATTCCACAGTGTCTACAAGGGAGTCGCACAGAATGATGGGGGCGGGTGGGGCTGCGTTCAATTGAAAATCCACAACCATCTCCATTGTCTTCACAGCATTAAGCTCCAGATTGTTCTGCCTGCACCAGTTTAACAGACGGTTAATCTCCCACCTGTAGGCAGAATTATTCTCACCCGAGATGAGTCTAATGAGGGTGGTGTCGTCTGCGAACTTCAGGAGCTGGACCGACTGATGACTGGAGGTGCAGTCATTGGTGTCCCCTACTTTATGAGTCCATCAAAAGTATATGTATGTTAACCAGCTTTCTCAATAGTTCGGGGTTGAACTATTTCAGCATCAACGTGACACATACTTTTTCAGGCCTGACTCTTGACTCTTTAAACAAAATGATCAGTGCCTTTATTTGGGGTGCGAAGACTCTAAGTATCAGCAAATCCCTTTCTGCAAAGATGTGCTGTATGTTCAGTGGAGGTCTCGCCTTACCAAACTTTCAATCCTATTACTCGGCAATTCATACCGATAAATTGCCCTACTGGATTGACTCCCCTGACTTAGCCTGGTGCAGGCTGGAAGCCCAATCCTACTGCACTTCCTCTTCCGTAGCGGTCTTAATATACTCGTCTCTCCCAACCACAATCTCAAATTTCACCAAAAACCCTGTGGTTCTCTGTACTAGATTTGGTACCAACACTTAAAATTTGCAAACACATCTCTCTTCCAGTCTCGGTCATGTCTGCTACAACCGTCTGTTCCATCCATCATTCTTGGACTCTTCCTAATCAGTATGGTTTCACAAAAGCATATGATTATTTCCTTGATTTGTATTCAGAACACTTTTCCTCTAACAATGTTCAAAACTTCCCTCCCGCCATACTGGAAATGCAATTTCAACCTTTCTCTCATATTGCAATCTTAAGAACTCTAGACATACGAGGTCATCTAAACAATGCACAAAAAGAAATGATCAGTTTTACATCTCTGCTTGCCAATCGCCGCCTGGTTTCGCAGTGGAAATCTCTTACCCCTCCCCCTTTCTCACAAAGGCTGAAGGACATCATGTTTTTTCCTTAAGTAGAGAAAATCAAATGCACTATGAGGGGACAAGTGGGGATAAGTTCTATCACAAATGGCAACACTATCTTTCTTCCTTTACCAATCTACAAGCTATGCCAGACTAATGACTGGAAACATGAACACCGAGTGGTTTTTATTGCAGGCAGGCCAGGATGGGGGTGTGTGAACGTGTGGTTGTGTGGTTGCTGGGGCGCGGGGCTGGGCCTGTGGGTGGGATTTCTCCCCTTTTTATTTTTATTTTTTGTTTCTCTCCCTGTGTCTGCCCCCTCTTTTTTTTCACCGCAGCCCATGATGCGTTTTGAAGCTGCCTATACGGTGGTATGATGTCATCCTGTAAAAACCATACCGACAAGTTCATTGAACTAGCAACACTGATGTCATCTAAAACTCTGCGGCTACATTATTGTGTCATTTCATGTCCTTTACTGGATGTGGTTAGTCGCTGTCCCTCCGTTTGTCATCCCTTTGTCTTAATTAACATGAAAAGTAGACAGCCTGGTTCTCTGTTTGGTTTTAGTTCTCTTTTTCTCTGTTTCTCCCCCTGTATGTATGCATAGGGGCAATAACATTATTTTTCACCTGCACAACCTGTCAGTACAACCCACAAGTCAAGTCAAGTCAATGTTATTTGTATAGCCCAATATCACATACAATGTCTCAAAGGTACAGTTACCGTTTCTTCGTCTCCTTATGCATCTACTCCACATGTGTATCATATTTCCTTGGTCTCATTAATATTTCTTTCCTTTTTCTCTTTCTTTTTCTCTGTGTATAAAAAAGAATCTCCAAAATGTCTCCTAACTGCATGCTCATTGTCATATCAAATGCTGTCTTCAACAAAATTATAAAATTAAGGTTTCTTGTAGACGCTTAACCCAGAAAGCAGGTTACAGCCGAAAATGGGAAATAACTGGGTTACTAAGGTGTAATGATGGTAGATCTATGCTGTAGAAAACGGATTTTACTATTAACCAGGCTTTTATTCTGATTTTTCACAGTTCACATGTCTGTGGTAAACACTGCAGCAATAGAATGTTCCCTCTCCTGTCTGTGATGATAAGTCTCAATATTATAGCAGTTGCTTAATTAGTAAGGTGTAGCTATCGCTCTGTGAGCTTCCTCCACTAATTTAAAAAGGCTAAAGAACTACAAAATAACTGAAACGTATAAAACGTCTTAAGAAAGGCACTGTTGACTTGCCAAATTTGAAAATAATATTATGATAACAAAATTTGAATGTTGATATTTTAAGCAGCTTCTTAAAATTGCTCCTATTTATAATCCTTTTTATAATCTTCACCCAACTCATCCTTTTCCATGCCAACAATAAATAGCAACGGTCTAACTGATGCATCGCCTTTGTGTAGCATGTCCATTGGATCCATCCACAGTGTACATGGAGTTCCACAGGCACTGATAGCCACTAATAACTTGCATGAAAAATAATCAAATGGCTAAATGATATGCTACACCTGACGCTGACGGTCATAAAAATGTGGGCCTTCCCTCAGTAAACAACACCTGCACTCTGATTACTGCCTCACCTACTCCACATACCACCTACTGTGCAACAAAGGAACTACCACAAGTGAACACAGACCACCAGGTCGAGCAAACACTACTACTTGAGCGAGACTGACATCCTTGTGAGTCGTCCTGAACATCAGCATCTAAACTGTGAAAGCAAATGTACAGTGAAACCTCCAGGTAATGTGGGTGAGCGTTTCATTAGACGGACTGCTGCTGCCTGCCTCAACACTTTCTCCCTTTGATCCCAAACCCTGCAGTCATATGCAAAGCAGGCTAGGAAGACGCCAACCTGCTGGGGGCATTGGCACATACAAGGCAAAGAGTAAAATTAACAATACTGGAACTACCACTTCCTTATTTAAAGCTGAACAGTTCTTTGTATTCATTCTATCAGGTTCAGGCTACTCCAGGCGTATAATGTATAGTAGGATTCTAGTAATACTACTACGATCTTGTCAAGCTCAGGAAGAAGGAAAGAGAGAGAGGTAATGTACAACAGAGCTGGTTTAATAGATTAGTTTTACTATTTGAGATTTCTAGCATGCATTTCAAACACCACACACACTGTTATGACAACCGGTTGGCTAATATTAGGGCTTTTGTACTCATCACCCATGACAACCAACTTATGGCCCTATGTATCATATAGCACCGCCCATTCACCACTTGCACACGTGATTTCTAGGAAAAAGTGGCATTGGCATGTGTATCACTTAGATTTAGCTGCACATTGTGTTCAAGGTTTAAGATATATGTCAGTTAGGTCTACAAGAATTTCGTAAAATACTTTTTCAGACCAATTGACATGGGATATTTATAAAGTATGGTAACAATTGCTGAACAAACTATGGGAAAATGACACATTCACACACTCACCAGTGAAACCACCCTCACGCCCCTATAAACACAGCTCTTAAACACACAAATGAGAAACCTCCGGCATATACAATAGTGAAATTACACACAGATACTGGTAAAAACGCACACACACGAGTGCACGTGTGTCAGTACTTGCATTCATACTTGTTTACTGTATATGTTATTGTATTGTCTGTGTTTGAAAATACCTGTTTGTGTGTGCGCTCGTACAAAAGCGGTGGAAAACATAGTAACGCACAGGAGTTGTACACAGAAATAAATACAAGCTACAGGGATCACATCAAATCAGGCACATGTGCAAAAAGGTGAATGGAAAAAAAAGACTGGACCTAGAACAATTCAAGGCAAGATAACACTTTACTATCTGGCAGGGAGCTACTGACAGACAATCTGTATAAATACTCAGGGTAATGATTACAGGAAGTAGCTGTGCAAGGGACAAGGTGGGAGTGACACAGCTGCTGGTGTGGAGTGGACTAACCGGTGGAAAACACAACAAGGATGAGTACAGAATAATGCTGTAAACCTGTTCTGTCCCTCCCATCTCTTCCAAAACGTCTCTGTTGTAATATTTACTTTCATTTTGGCCTGAATTGTTTCTTCACTCCACGGGTTGATGAGGCATGTGACCTCTGTAGTGCTCCACTGACCTGAGGTTTGAGGCTGGGAGATATCAGGATCGTTTCTGATTTATTTCTACGGAATCTGATCTGAAAATATGCTTAACTGGGTCCACTGTCATTATGCAGGTCAAATGGGAACAATAAATCAGAATTAGGTCAAACGAACCTGGTAGTGTGCATGTGGCCTCTGTGACCTATTTCTCATATACAGTAGCTCTCCCCTTTAAAAGGTCATGCCAACAAAAGGTAAAAAGGTCATCACATTCCAAAAATAACATCAATTGTGTAACAGTCAAATAATGAAAAGGGAAAATCACTACCGAGCTAAAACAATAAAAGATGTGAAGTTAGCTATTGTGACCAGTCTATTCTAGTTATTGCACTTATTGTCTTTAAGAAAATGAGCTTCAAGATGGCAAATCACTTCACATTCACTTCACCCATCTGCCCTTTCTGCTTGCTACAGCATTCAGCCATCCAACAACAGCAAACCATACACAAAAAGATACAGGAGAAAATGGTTGCAAGAATCAAAGTGTTGTGTTTTAACACGCTGTTAAAGTTTGGAGTTAGAAGTGTTACAAACACTTTGGAGCGATTTATGCAGTCTCGGGATGAAACAGACCTGACAGGAACCACCGAGTCAGTAACCACATACGGGTAGCCTTGTGTGTGTGTGTGTGTGTGTGTGTGTGTGTGTGTGTGTGTGTGTGTGTGTGTGTGTGTGTGTGTGTGTGTGTCTCCAGATGAGGAAACAGGCTCATACAATCGAAACAAAAGCTTGTGATGAATCAGCTCTCTCTCTCTGGGAGGAGCAGAAGTGTTCAGCCTGTTTCTTTCCTGTAATATGTGTGTGAGAGGGCGAGTCACAAGTAGCTCTCTTACAAATAAACAAATAATAACAATAATGACAAACAAATCACCAGTCACCATCACTCCCAGATACATTTATAAGAAAACAAAACTGGAGAAAGCCATAATATTAGTTTAAATCTAAAAATTCTCTTCACAAAATCTTCAGCTAACAGGAATAATGTATCATCTACTGGAATATTCTTGAAAAACAATTCTTTCACCTTCTTATGCCTTGCCTAGACAGATAATTAAGAGTGTGATTTAAATAAAGTTGGAATACATAAATTCATTTAGAATTTTGTTGTTTTACAATAGAAATTCATGAGAAATTGAGAATTCATCACAACTATTTTCACAACAATTACGTGTGCGCTTCTTTTCAGATTTGTCTCTCCAATCCTAAGTGTGTTATAAATAATCATCAGTTTTTATATTGTATTGATTTAATTATTTGGTTGTTATTGCATTCCGATAGCAATAGCCTTAATAATAGAAGAGTCTGAAAATATAAATCCTTGTAAAATCAATCAAACTGTACTTCGATTATTTTATGAAGTATTTTTTTAGATTTTTAAATAACATCAGATTGATTGATATTACCAGTAATGCATGAAAAAACTACTTTTTACTACCACATTCAAATTCAAATAGGATGCTGTGTATGTAAATGGAGAAGTGTGTGTGTGTGTGTGTGTGTGTGTAAATACAGGTGTAAACTCAGACACCTGAAAGACCCACAGAACAGTTTGTTCTCAGCTGGAGTACAAACCAGTTCGAAATATTTCATAAAGAACTTTAGTTCACCTGTATCACCATGGCAACCTCAGCCAGTTCTTAATTGGAGCCTGAGGCCAGTCTGCATCACTTTCATCTTCCAGATACACAGACAGACATACACACACACACACACCTGCTGTAGGCTATTATGCGCACTGATCCACATAAATGCACTGGGGCTCTCTTCTTTTAACGCACACACACACACACACACACACACACATACACACACACACACACACACACACACGTGCATACACAAACACACACACACACACACACACACACACACACACACACACATACACAAACACACACACACACACACACACACACACACACACACACACACACATACTGCTCTGAAGTGTCATCCCGCAGCAGCAAGAGACACTGCAGTGCAGTTCAAAGAATCAAGTGTTAAGAGTCCAAAAATGTCCTCTTGACCTTTCAGCTGTCATAATACTCACCACATGTATCAACCTGTCAAAAGATCACAATGATTTTTTTGTGAGTGTATTAAATCAGTTTAATCAGTTCCCAGCCTGCTGAAAGCTCACTGGTGTGACCTGCATCTTCAGTTTGAACAAGAAAAGAAAGCACCAAGCATGGTGACCAATGGAACGTGGTGAACAAGAATCCTGATGAAAATGCTCTCCTGAATATGCCTTCCAAAAAGATCAATGAAGTTTACAAGTTTTGTAGTTCTCGTCAAATGTAGTTGTTGTTTGCATTCATGTGTGATGTGTACATGATGAGGTTGATTTTAGCCATGATTTCATCTTTATTTTAAATCTGTAAAGCTGCAGGGCTCTCTTGTACTGAGCTCCAAGAATTAGTTGCTCTAAGAGAGCTGATCTGACAAATCCAGTAGAGCAGTTCCTGCACCTCTGCTGTTCCTCCTAGATGTGCTCGCATTATCACACAGCGAGCACACTGATATGAACTCATTAAATGGGGGAGGAGCCAGATCATTTATCACTTTGTACACTAACCTTGCATATTTGTATATGACAATCACCCGTGATATTTTACTCACTCATCAGAAAGCCACGCAAAGCTGTCAAAGATCAGGAGATTATAGCTCTGAATGATGTCGTGTGAGTTTGTTTGTAAAGTGTTTGCAGTGGAGCAAGTGTTGTTTTCACAGCTTGTGACCAGCTTGGGATATGATGGATGGATGGATGGATGGATGGATGGAGGGAGGGAGGGAGGGAGGGAGGGAGGGAGGGATGGATGGATGGATGGATGGATGGGTGGATGGAGGGAGAGAGGGAGGGAGGGATGGATGGATGGAGGGAGGGAGGGAGGGAGGGAGGGATGGATGGAGGGAGGGAGGGAGGGAGGGAGGGAGGGAGGGAGGGAGGGAGGGAGGGATGGATGGATGGATGGAGGGAGAGAGGGATGGATGGATGGATGGATGGATGGATGGATGGATGGATGGATGGATGGATGGATGGATGGATGGATGGATGGATGGATGGATGGATGGATGGATGGATGGATGGATGAGGGAGGGAGGGAGGGAGGGAGGGAGGGAGGGATGGATGAGGGAGGGAGGGAGGGAGGGAGGGAGGGAGGGAGGGATGGATGGATGGATGGATGGATGGATGGATGAGGGAGGGAGGGAGGGATGGATGGATGGATGGATGGATGGATGGATGGATGAGGGAGGGAGGGAGGGAGGGAGGGAGGGAGGGAGGGAGGGAGGGAGGGATGGATGGATGGATGGATGAGGGAGGGAGGGAGGGAGGGAGGGATGGATGGATGGATGGATGGATGGATGGATGGATGGATGAGGGAGGGAGGGAGGGAGGGAGGGAGGGAGGGAGGGAGGGAGGGATGGATGGATGGAGGGACAGTGCTCTAGTGCTTTTTCAAACCCTTATAACACAGCATGTGGTCCATCCAAAAGATCAGTCAACAGAACAATATTGTGTATGTTATTTAGTGCAATGAGTACTGTAAACTGCCACAGCATAGGTGAGAGACCCTAATGTTGTTGTTGCATACATTGTTGCTTGCATCATCATTCTCATAGTGGGAGCGTCTTCCAGGTGGGATCACACACTGGTACCTACATGTACTCCAGCCTCTTGGATGAATGGGTTTCCCTGTCCAGTGATCACACTTAGTCTCCTGAGATGAACCCTCACAGACATGTCTCGGCAATGTCATCCATTACTTATGAACCTTCACCTGTGATGTTTGACTTCATCTACTCCTTGTGATATTTGGCTCCATATTCTCCATGTATGCTTGGACTACATGGAGACCACTTCCTCAAAAAGGTCTGCAACTAATTGTACCAAGAGGAGACTATAGTTTAACCTGACTTAATCACATATGTGTGAAAACCCAATCAGAGATATTATAACACTATGAGTACATTTAGAATGCATGCAAACACACCAGCCAGGACTGCATTTTTCTGAAACAGACACGGAAAATATGACATCTACATAGAGAGAAGGGTAACTGCTCTCCAATGTAAAGCTCTCAATTATGCACTCACACACACACACACATACAGACACAGTCCCAGTGTGGCCGTATGTCCTGAGGCTTGAGGGACTCAGGTGAACCATGGAGCTTATTAAACCTCCAACACACACACACACACACACACACACACACACACACACACACACACACACACACACACACACACACACACACACACACACACACACACACACACACACTCTATCTCCCTCTCATACAAACACACACACAAACACACCCCATCAATAAGGATGCCTTATTTTCTGGAAAGAGAAAATCTTAGTTGAGTTACAAATCAATGGAGCAAAAAGAATCATTAAGAAATTAAGGAGCACTGCCACGTCCCATTTCCTCTCTGAAGTCAGTCAATTAATCTACTGCTTTAGAAATTAGGTTAAATGATCATATAATCTGTGCAAGGATCAGGAAAGGAGAGGAAGGGAAAGGAAAGGAAAGGAAAGGAAAGGAAAGGAAAGGAAAGGAAAGGAAAGGAAAGGAAAGGAAAGGAAAGGAAAGGAAAGAGGGAAGAGGAGAAAGTAAAGGGGTGATAGGCCAGAGGGAGTAAATAGAACAAAACTGAAGTGAAGGGATGAGAGAAAATTGCAGAGAGGACAAGGAAGGGTGAGATGAACAAGGGAAAGGAAATTAAGCAGAGGACATGGGGGTGTAGGGAAAGAAAACACAAAGGAAAGGAAAGGGAGTAAAGTAGGAGAAAAGAAGAGTGGAGAGAGGGTCAAAGAGGAAAAATGGGAGAAGAGATTTCACCTTGGTCCATCTGAGCTACGTAGAAGAAGTGTGTGGGGGTTCTGCCTCAATGCAGACACACACACACACACACACTTCCACACTCACCCACACCCACACACATACACACACTCAGTGACACAGCACAATTGGAACCAGCTGCTGCTGTTTATTCAGCCACAAGCAGTACAGCTGCGTCGTCACAGCAACGAGGCAATGCTCAAGACTATGGAAGGGAGCAATGATTCCAAGGTCAATAAGGAATGTGTGTGTGTGTGTGTGTGTGTGTGTGTGTGTGTGTGTGTGTGTGTGTGTGTGTGTGTGTGTGCGCTTACGTGCGTGCGTGCATGCGTGTGCGTGTGTGTGTGTGTGTGTGTGCGTGTGTGTGTGTGTGTGTGCGTGCGTGCGTGCGTGCGTGCGTGCGTGCGTGCGTGCATGTGAAAGTATTGAGAGTCAGTGGAGTGGCAGAAAGAATGAGAGAGCGAGAGAAAGAGAGAGAGAGAGAATAGAGATGATGGGGAGGATTGAGAAAAAAGTGAAAGGAGAGAGAAGATGGAGGGATGGGGGCAAAGGGAGAAGTTCCCCAAATAAAAAATAAAGTTTCTCAGTTTTGGAATTTTACTTTTCTTTTTTTAAATCCCTTTACTGGACAGGGCGACACATTTCTGACCAACCTGTCCCCCAAAAATAACATGCGAATGACTCCATATTGATGCATCACAAGAAAAACCATGATCATTTGAACCTGGCTGTAGTCACTTTCAAGTTTGATTAGTTTGGAGAGCAAATTCACAGCTGAGAGAACAGGACTGATGTTAAGGTTTGTTTTGTTGTGTTTGCAGAGTCATCACTCATTTCTCATTCTTATTATCTAGTTTCATAACAGTTCAGTTACAAGTCATTTGAGCATGAAAGAAAGCAGAAACATCAGAGATGAATATACAGAGCCATATACAAAATGCAGAGAAAACAGAGAGCGGTAATTGAAAATTCTCTTTTTTCCTACACTAAAGAAATGTTGATGCGTGCAACACAAAAGAGTGGGGACAGCGGCATGTTTACCACTATGTTACATCAGCTTTTGATTGGGACCTGACCACACTAATTGTAGTTTTGAGTGTGGAATTTTTTCACTTTCTTGGTTGATATCAGACTTTTCAGCTCCTCAACAGTCCGGGGTCTCTGCTGTGGTATTTTGAGGTTCATAATGGGCCACACAAAAGGTCCCCGGGGAGACAGGTCTGGACTCCAGGCAGGGCAGTCAAGCACCTGAACTCTTTTTACAACACAAGCAGCGTGTGTCTTGGCATCGTCTGGCTGAAATAAGCAGGGCCGTCCCTAAAAGAGACGGGGTCTAGATGGCACCATGTTGCTCCAGAATGCACATGTACTCTTCAGCATTAACGGAGCCTTTGAACAAAGAACACACATTTCCATAGTGCATCACTCAACCCAAAGAAGACCCTTGATGTTGTTGATAAACGGCTTCCTCTTTATACAGTACAGTCTTAACTTATATTAGAGATGTGTTTACTGACAATGGTTTTCCAAAGTATTCCTGACCCTATTCAGAGACATCCATCACAGAGGCATGTTGGTTTTTATTGAAGTGCCGTCTGATGGCATTCAGTAGCGGTTTTCTGCCTTGACCTTTACACACAAACTCCTATTATTGGGAAACGTTCATAAACTGTGGTTATCTATACATTGCCTTCAGCACAAGCAGTAGTTCATTATCATTATTTAAGGTCTGAGATCGTAATAATTCTGATAGCCTCAACTAATTACACAGATTACTGTAATATATAAATATACTATAATAGACACAATATATTTAAATGTCATTTACTAAATAAAACACAAAGGTGCCATTAGTTTTGACACATCTGTAATGTTGCTGTGGATCTGAAGCTTCACATCTCCTTCTGTCCTGTCTGGGTTATTTCCTGAAAACTCTGAGCTGAAATAGAACCAACTTCCTCCCTAGTGGGAAGTGAAATGAGGTTTATGTCACTTTACCATGGAGACACACTCGGAGAGAGGTAAAAATAATATGTTGACTGGGAGGTTGAGCTCATCATGGTGTGTATTGTTTCTGCAGTATGTACCCTTTTGACCTGAAAGTATAATCTTCATATTAGCATACATTTAAATATTATTAATGAGTATGTCAGAGTTGCCTGGTGTCTGTACAGTTAATGCCTCTCTGTGGCTTGAGTTGCTGTATTATTTCGACAGATTGAATTGTAATGTAAACAAAACAGTGGACCTAGAAACACTCTATGAAGAAAAAATGAATATTGTGTAAGCATAGGTTACTTCCTCATAATGTTGTGTTCAACAATGGAGGGGAAGCGTACGCTCACTTTCCTCCCTTCCATTCCCACCCACCAACTGAAGCATTTCATGGATTATCAAACACAATCATATCACTTTAAACATTGTATATCATCAATTCATTTCCACAGCAGACACATAAGTTGCAGAGACTTCTTCCACTTGCTTTCTGTCTCCATGGCAGCAACCCTGACTGATGGATGGGTGATCAAATAAGGACTTACATGTACACAAATGCAGATACTGGAGAACTGCAGAGCCATCCACACTGCCTAGTTATGTACTAATTAAGGCTTTGTTATTACTGGTTATCACTAACAATCAAATGCGTAAGACGTTACATGGGTCCCCCAGTAAATATATGCCTCCTCAGGCTCATGGGTACTTTAGTATTTCAAGCCTCTCTATAACAAAGTTGAAATATTATTAACCAAGAACAACAACACGACTCTGCAGTACCACATTTACTAGTATGTTGTACAACTCTGTGTTTATCATGGCAAATCGAACAACAACATGATCCTGGTCCCAAGCTCTGTCCCTTTCAGTACAGAGCATCTGTATTCAGGGACCTTTCCATTTTGTTGTCGAGGTGGCCACCTAAGTACTTGTAGGTCTGCATTATCTCATCTCAACATCTCAAATTCTCACTGGCTGAGGAGGGAACTCAGACCTGCCTTGTTTTTTGATATAGGGAGAAGATGGTTCCTATCTCACCACTCACTGAAGGCCTTTGTCAGCTGCTTGTACTCTCCTTCCTGTTTATTCCTGATACACACCACAATCGCTGTATTGTCCGCGTATTTCTGGATGTGTCAAGATTCAGAGTTGCACTTTAAGTCTGCAGTGTACAGTGTGAACAGGAAAGGAGCCAGGACAGTTTCCAGGGCAGCACCTGAGACACAGGTCCCGAGACTGAAGTACTGTGGTCTTCCTGGCAGATAGTCTGAAATCCAGTAGGTAACAGAGGGATCCCTACCTTTCAAAGGTTATACCAAGGCTTTTACTAGGTGAAGAAAAACCATGTTATGATCTGCTGTATCTATATTTTGCTCTGATCTGATGTATCTGTATGGATTTTGTCAGGTTGTCCCACAATCACATCACCACTGTCCTGTAACGCCCTCTAGAGGACAGGGATCAGCTGTACACTGCACACGCTGGCTCTCTCCATGTGTAGAGAGTTTTTGCCACTCAGTGGTCATGGTGAGTACATGCCAGGTGGATCACTATTAGGCCATGGTGCGAAGCCAAAAAGAGGCCTAGAAATGAGTTTTCGTTCCACCACCTCAGAACTACTTGCTCTTTGTGGCAAATGTGCAAAGTATCAATACTTCTCATTGTTCTGTTGTAAAAAATATGTTAAAGTGAAAATGGTACTTTCTGTGATTACAGCATTCGTCACTTAGCACAAGTAATTCTTCAATTCTCTTTTGCTTTTCTGTCCAATTCTTATATTATGAAGAATTTAATGTCCATGCAGGTGTAATGTATATTTAGACAGACCTTAAAATGGCATTTACCAAATATATAATGTATCTATATACAATAATATAGGCCAAATCTAAAACCAATTTTAATGCTTCAAAGAAAACATTAAGGACATTCTAGTGAATTTCAAATACAACCTTTTATTTAACAGAAATGAATTAAGAATCGGCATCACTTTCATCGGTTTCACTGTCTGACAGGTCATCTATGTCATCTGAGGTCTGCAGAGACACTTCATCAAGGGTAGCAATGAACAAGACACTTTTGCTTTTAGACAAGAGCATTTACCCTGAGAACATTTTCCAACTTTACAAGAACAACGAGACAAATGTAAAACCAAATCTGGAGCAGCAGCTAGAGTCATCCATTTCACAGACAATACTCCATCCAATAAGGTCCAGCCATGGCTCTCTGGTGAAGGAGCACAGATCTGTGGCTCAAGTGATCTCCGGTGAATAGCTGCTTGATAATTCGCTCGTAAGCTGTGCTGATACAGGGCATCTTTTGTAGGAGGCAAGAGCTTCTCTGATGGCGTTGATACACAAAATAAGTTGTATAGGGCTTCATTGACACTTGATCCTTCCTGACCGTACAAATGACAAACAAATCTTTCCAACTCAGAAAACTCTGTCAAATCAAAGCTCTGGCCTAGCTTAATGAAAGCATCACAGAAAGTCTTTTTTGGTCAATAATTCAAATGCTTTCTTTTTACCCTTACCAAAGAAAGCGCTGACTGAGTCACAGCCTGTAAATACATGAAGCCCTATTAATGCTTCACTCATCTTCGCACCAAGAAAAGCAGTAACTCTTCCAATATCAATCATGCGAGTGCGTTGTTGGGTACCAGCAAGAAAGAACAGCTTCAAGTCTTCTGGCCAGCAAGATTTTAGTGAGATGGCGAGTACTGCTACGTCTGTATCAGGACTGCTGATAATGATGGAGCTAAACGTCTCAGCAGCATCCTTCGCATGAAGTAACAGTTGGGTGTCTGCTTCTTCGTGGTCACATGAAGTCAACTCTGGTACAACAGACAAACAGACTTTACCACCCATAATTGTCAAGAGATGGCATTCCTTTCCATGAGTCACAAATATGGCAATGTCCTGTTTTAGTGAACTGAAATCAGCATCCTTCCATGCAGAGAAGAGGAATTCTACAAGGGCCTCTTTATTGTCACCATCTGAGAGGAATTTATTCCACTGTTGGGAATCTTCTGATCTTTACTGTAGATGCTTATCTTTTGGGTCCCCAAAGGACTACGACGTGATCGCTCAATGTTTTTTGTTTTTGTTGTGGATCTCAACCTTTTGGGAGATGATGGCACAGTAGACGATGTACACTCGTGGTCAGATGCTCCACTGTCATCATCACAGGCAGTAAATTTTGAAGCATTTTTCTCAGCACTTGTAATTCGTTTCGAGTCAATAAAACGTCTATAGCAAGAAAGATGGAAGCCAAGTTTCTTACTCTCCAGAAACAGTGACAGATCTGCAGGATTTGAAGTGGAATTATATTCTTGGATGAAACTTTCATTGTGTTTACAAATGAACTCCGCTAGTACGCGTTCATTTCCGCCGATTTCTATCCATTTACTGGCGCAAACAACCAACTTACTCTAACGAACAGCTGTCAAAGGCTTTGTTGATTCATTTTCAATAGCTGACACGTGTATGGCACACTTGTAATCATCGTTGCTGGCGTGTTTTCTGTCAGGTTCTGAGGTACAGGGTAGCTCATCGGGCGCAGCCATTACTGTTTTGGTGAGGACTGGGCAAGAGCTCAAGGTAATCATGTGACCCAAACGACGCGGTCTTATTGGCCAGCTGAGGTGCGGCTTGATATGCGAGCAGGGTTACGTTGTTGTCCGGTTACGGATATACTTCTGATTTTAAAGTACTCGTTACACTAATTGTGGAATAGTTCAAGTGGACAACTTTTTGGTTATGAACTCAAACGGCATTAATGGGTTTTTTGCGACCATTATTGTGTAGTGCCTGAATTAGTGGAACGAAATTGCACGATACAGCTTTCACACCACGGCCTATATGGATCACTCAGTGATTGTATCCCTACGCAAGGACAATGAAACAGATCCCGGCCTGGTGGTGGATGATTTATAACCTCTGGTGTGAACGCTCTTTCCCGGATATAAATGTCTCCAAAACAAAGGAAATGATCATGGACTTCAGGGAGAGGCCTCCACAGATTCCTTCTGTTTTAATTCATTGTCAGGCTGTAAATGTTGTCCAAAAGAAACCAGTTTTCTAACTTCAGCCTCCACATGATCAAAAAAGTCTTGCAATTTGCCTTTGACACCACTGACAAATATTTCAAAGTATATTTCTATAGTCACATCAAACCAAATTCTATAGTTTATATAAACTTGTGTCTTGAATTTAGGTAGGACTAGACTAGAGAATAAGAAAAAAATTACTTTAAACCCCTTGGGGCTTACAGTAAATATTCTTGACCCTTACTACATATTGAGTTTACTACATGAGTTCCACCGGTGGTGTAAATTGACAGCATGTGTCATTAGTTAATCTAAGAAATTAAAAACTCCACTTCATAAGTAAAATGGACACCTGACCAGCAATTCTTTAGAACCATACCACATCAACAGGATTATCATGAAATGTGTGCATGAAAGAACCATTTGGTATGTAGCCATTTACGCCTGTATATAGTATACTACACAATTGATTGTTGTGCCACACACTTAATCACAATCTATAATTACAATCTTAATTTTTTTTGGATATCAGTATTTGCAAGTGTTGAATAGAGATGTGAGTTATTGAGCTGATGGCATGAAGCTTTTCATGTGTAGTTTCAAGACCTATACTTGTCATTTAAGACTTTGACCAAAGCAACTGTAAACGTGGTTTGAGAGCACTTGAGTGAGTGTACTTGGACAGTCTTGCCGTGCCTAACCTGGGTGTTGAGAGACTGGACTTGGGACTTTAGAACGATGACCTTGTGTGAGGTGACGTCTGAGTGAGAGAAGGGACTTGTACGAACAGCACTTGAAGGCACCACAGGTAAATCTTTTCATGCTTACATTCCTGGTGGAATTTAGTGTAAGCTGAGCAGGAGTTGACGAGCCAAAACAAAGAAAGCTTGTATTTATCACAGCTGCTAAAGAATACTGGGTTGAGAGTTCCGGTTGGTGTCCGTGTGTAATGATTAACTCAGCCTGTATTTTTGCTCCACCAATCACAGCAGAGGTGGAAAGTTGAACTCGGTGGTGTCCTTGCGCTTTCTGTCTGTGCGTTGCTTTATAAAGTCTCAATCTTAAAAAAGGAGGGGGGAGGTGCATTATGGCATCTTAATCTTAAACGGAGGACAAAGTGAAAGCAACACTGCACACTCTGATCTCACCTGCTCAGGTAAGACGACGCGTTAAGTGTCTATTTTCACGATAAATGAAGAAAGAAGTTACTAAAACTGTAAGGGAAATGTGTATACTTTATTCACAAAGGTTAAAAATAATAGCAGTTAGGCATACGGAGACAACAAGTAACACACGAAGGTGATTGTTGGGTCGCTCTGGGACGTAATAGGCTGGTCTTGTGTCTTGTGTTTATATGACAGGTAAACATTGCTATCGGCTGCTTTGTGATTATGCGCTGATAGTGTCACTAAGTACTTAATTATTAAGGTAAAGATTGGAAAAAATGCAATTTTTAACAATATTTCCTTTCACACATCTTTGTGGTTTCACTTTTGAGTTTCAGTGACGTTATCCTATAATTTGTCGTGTAGGAGGGACAGCAAGAACATACGGACATACATTCCACGAGTTGTGCTGATGTGGTGTAGATGTAGGTTCTGCACGGAAGCCAGTCATCATACATTTATGTTAATAGAGGCAGTGTTAAGTTATCCTGTATGTTACCATCTGTATTCACTTTATTGAAGTGGAGCGGTGACATCCTGTGTTAATGAAAATGGCTACACATTATAATTCACGGCCACGCATTGTCATCCACTCTCGTATTGTCTTAGCAAATCTGTTAGTGGTGCTTTCATACCAATGAAGACAGATGCAGTTTTAGTAACAGCTGGTTATTTGCTGTATAAATGGTGGCAAACAAGTTCAAGATAGTAACATGGGTGAAGCAGTAACATTGTTTGTCTTGCGATGGTGAAAAGCACATCAATGAAAAGGTCAATCTGCTTACCTCTTTATGGCCATTTCTGTGTGGGGAGATAAAGATCCACCAGCTGGTTCAACAGATCCCTCTTGTCAATCCTGTTCGTGACGCCGTCATATAGTTCAATTATCCATTTCCAGAGACAGTTGAGAGGTCGCTGCTTTATTCAGTCACTCATGAGAGATGCAACACAGTTCTCAGTGAATACATGCACATTACATTTCCACCCTTCGCAGAGGGGGGAGCAATTGAGGGTTCGGTGCCTTGCTCAGGGGCACCTCGGCAGGGGCTCGAACCGGCGACCCTCCGGTTCACAAGCGGAAGCTCTACCCACTGACCCACCTGACACACTAGTGTGTTTACTTAATCTCTGAAACAGATTCTGGGATGACCAGACATTTAGACCAAGGACATTATGTTTACTTTCTCTCACACACAGTAAGTGAAGGCCCTATAACATAATGTTCACTTACATACTACTAACCCTAATAATGCTATGAATATGGTGTATTTTCTACCACAATGGCAACGATCAGAATTGTTTTTTCACCTCACCTGCAGCTGGCATGAATGTTCAACAAGAAATTACTACACAGTGGTTAAGTTCTTATTCATATTAGGACACATACTTAACATTTAGTATAGTGAACACTTTCATAGCAGTTGTAGAGGTTGCCTTACACATGGGAAAACTGTGTTAAGTGTAGACTGGAATCTGTATGCTAGGGAGTTGCTGTCACAACTGCAGATGAGTTTCACTTCCGGCTCCTTTGGTGTTATGATAAATAGCTGTGTTTTCAGTAAACAGAGGTGCCCAGCCTGTTCCTGCTGGCTTGAAAAGCTCACCTTGGAAACAAGCTCTCTCTCTCTCTCTCTCTCTCTCTCTCTCTCTCTCTCTCTCTCTCTCTCTTTCTCTCTCTCTGTGCCTCTCCCTCTCTCTTTTTGTCTCACTCCTGGGCAGAGCACAGTACAGGAAGGCCTCTCCAGATCCCAGGCCCTTCATCTGCTGAAATGGCACAAATGACATCTGGTGACCACCCTGATACGGACAGAGTCTCCATCCAGAGCAATGAGACGAAGCCGAATGGTACCACAAAGAACACGCAGGGTGTGAAGGAGTTCTTGCGGCAGAGCTTCAGGCAGGTGGGAGAAAAGAGCCCCTTCTCTCCCAACAATAAGGGATCAAAGGCCACACGCAAAGTGGACTCTGCCAGAAATGATTTGGGGTCTGTGCATCAACAAGAACCTCCATCGCCCAGTGAGTACCATGTTTACATTTCATGAAATCCTCTGTAAAGCTGGACCTCCAGACAGCTAATATGTCCGCCCAAGGTCACAAGAATCGTAAACACACAGTGAGAGTCTAGCGTTGGTGTTTCTACCTAACAGCAACCAAATTATCTGGCAAGTTGTTCTTGTTGTGATGTAGTGTTCTATTTGAAGTAGCCTGTCGTGTTGTCGTGGATGTAGAAACTTGTCTTTTGGCTTCTTTACTTTATAATTGTACAATTCAGTAATATCACACACAAGTGATAATCATAACGACGAGAAATGAAATATACTGTATGTGATCAATGTAATAACACCGGTGTTTGCTGAAAAATATCCATTGTGATTCTTTAAGTCAACGCCGAAGTTTAGTAATTAATGACAGAGCAAACTTACAAGTTGCTTTATTTATCAGGCCGTGGAAAAACTATTGCAGAGTCATGGAAAGGTTTCGGAAATTTGATTAACTAATAAGTGTTGAAACACTGGCTACAGATGGAATGAGTTCATGTAATTAAGTCCTGTTGTTAGAGTCTTATTCATTAAACTCATTCATTGACAGTTACAAATAAAAAATGTCCTTAAACAGCTTTCTTTTTTTCTTTTTTTTTGACCCAGAGCTAAGCCAGAGTTACCTTTATCACAATTCATTATTCTCCTACATTCCTAACTTGATTTAGTTTTAGGTCACTGTGGAGGACAAACACACAACGGGGCCATACATACAGAGAAATACAAACTCACACACACTATTTTTTTAAATGTGACTATGCACAGTTCCAAGAATCTGAAAACCATATCAATGTTAAGAATCAATCTTGAATTTCTTTATATACTCACGTAAAATCAAGAGATATGGTTGTGAAATAGATATGGAAGCCAGTTCCCAATGCTTTGTGGGAAACTTTCTGGTTATCAGCCTCATTGTTTCCCTCTCTCTGCCTCTCAGCTCTAACTCCCAGCTCTCCTGTCGCCAATGGGAACCCCAGCTCTCCAGCAGCCAGGAAGAAGTCTCTTTCAAGCTCACTATCAGGTAATAGATACAATCAGTAACAGATCCATATTTGCTCTGCAACACACTAAAAATGCACAACAGGCTGCTGATTTGAACAGAATGAAAGAATTAATTTTGTTTCTGGAAGTTTCTTTAGCGTCCATAACATTTGAGAGATTACTACCTGAACTATATGGTTTAGGCTCACCACTCACACTCAACCTATGACCTGCATGTTATCTGAATTTATCAGAAAACCTAAAAACAAATCACCTAATAAGGGGTTTTCACTGGACCGTGACACAGCTTATGTCATTGGAATGGGATGTGCTGTGAATTGTGAATGATTACACAGTTGCTAATGACATGACGTCCCAGTTGACACACACGCACTTCCCAGTTGACACACACACACACACACACACACACACACACACACACACACACACACACACACACACACACACACACACACACACACACACACACACACACACACTACTTGAAGAGCCAATCAAAAAGATGGCACGAGCCCAGTGTTAGCTAGTGATGCATTATTGGCTAAATACAATTTTTTCCATCCTTAGATCCCACAATGATGATTAGTGATTCTTTGGTCAAGCGGGGAGCGTCCATCCGCCGCAGCCTGGAGTTTGGCAGTAAGAGAATCAAAGCAAAGATTTGCAGACAGGGGGCGCTCACCCCTTTCAAAGACGACTTAATGGTGGAAAAGAAAGAAGAGGGGGAGGAGGTGTGTGAGGAGATAGAGGAGTCTTACACACTTCCAGAAATACCAAACACTCCACTCTCAGGTAGTGTCTTAAGTAGTTTTAGTTGTTGATTTGCCTGTTGAATATTGAGCACTCATCAGTTGCTCTAAAATGCTGACTGTGTTTTTCAATGCACGATGTGCTCTTTTTGATGGGGAACATTTCGGGCAAGATTTACTGAGCATGCATCCAGAGCTGAATATGCTGCATTGTTACGTGTTTTCAATTTAGCACCGTATTTTCATAAGAATGATTATGTAAATGAGCCGAGTCACAAAACGTTCATTGAATGCACTGTAACTAAGATGCTTATTGCGTCCATTTATCTGGTGTCCTGTGAAGGAACCAGGGTAAGCACATATAGAAAAACTGGGAGAGCAAGTAAAGGTGTAAAAATTGTGGTTATATTCATTAAGATTTTTATCAAACCCTTTGGAGAGATTGACCGGGCTCTTTGTTGTTTTTTAGTGATACAGATCAGTCAGCTGATTGACAAGGAGGAGCTGGAGGAGGCCCACTTGAATCTGCTCTCACTACGGCAGGAGGTCCAGCAGGAGATTGAGCAGTGTGGGAAGGACTCCCCCATGAATCTGGCCAAGAAGGAGAAGGACCTCAGCCTCCTCTATAAAGATCTCAGACACAAGGTGATGGACATAGTACGTGACCCCAACTCCTCTCCCTCCAGAAACAAGGGTCTGCTGGTGCATGTGGCTCGCATCATCCAAGAGGAGGACAAGGATGCGGTTGGGCCCCATAAGAAGTACCACCCTGGTAATTGGATGGAGGCTTGGGTTGAGGCAGTGTCTGAGGGGGTGAAGGCCAAGCTGGAGAGCATTCCTTTAGAGAGCAGGGAGCAGAATGGCTCCTGGTTGTCGGTCCACCTGGGCCTCCTAGGAAAAGCCATGGTGGAGGATTTGGAGACTGTGAAGAAGGAGCTGCGGTGCTCCTACCCACCCAGCTTCAAGGTCTTCAGCACCTATGTGAAGAGTTACCACGGCATTGTGGGACAGCACTTAAAGGAACTGCAGCAGCAGGTGACAGAGCTGAAGGAGTTCTACGCTCTGCTCAAATGGATCATCAAAGACTACCAGAGGTCAGAGCACCCTGGATTTGTTAGGAGTGGAAAGGTTCAACCTGAGCAATGTGTTCTAGGTTACATAGATCCCACTGTCATATTCATTTGAGAAAACACACTTTTAATTGAACAAAACTAAAGCTTACTTCTAAACTAAAATTAAACCGCATGGTAAAGGTCACATGCACATAATTTCAACAATGAATATTCCTGATGATCCCTATTTTTTTTTTCATATTTTGGAGTTATGTGGACTCAAATTCCATGCCTTGACTCAATTTGGGATTGTGTCACAAATTGGCCAACTTGAGACTCAACTTGACGTAAACAGAAATCACATGCAACTCGGCTTGGACTTTGATACAAACCGGTACATTGACATGCGTCTGAAAACGTGTTGTTCAATAACTGTAATAATAACTCTGCACTCATATAGCAACTTTAGCCAAAACAATTGGCTTACAATTCATATAGTGATGGCCGGGGCAAACCATGAAAGGAGCCAACTTGCACATCAGGAGCAGTTAGGCGTTCAGTGTCTTGCTCAACAGCACTTTGGCTCTAGGAGTCGAACAAGGAACCTTTAGATTCCAAGAGAACCGTTTACTATCCTGAGCCACGCTCAGAGTGACTCATTACATTACATTACGATCATTTAGCAGACGCTTTTATCCAAAGCGACTTACTTACTTACTTGACTCCTGGTGGGCATTACCGATTTTGAGATTGGTGTTGAAATGCCTTGATAGGGATTTGTGGATGGTAGTCCCAAGAAACGGGAAGGAAGAGACTCTCTACAACTTGCCCATTGATGGAGAGAGGGAGACTGTGGCTAGTGTTCCTTCTGAAATAAGACACATTCCTATGGGGAGCCACACAGACATGCACAAACTGTCAAATCACTGACTTTATTTTGTACTTCTGTCCTGATTAAGATCTGCATACTTTGGAACTAGTTTCTTCAGTTCCTTGGCATGAAGCAACATGTTTACTACAGTCTTTGGGTGCTGTGCTGTACAATGTTATTCGTATCTCTTCACAGTAACAGAATCATCGGAAGTCCATCCCAGGCCCTCATTGTCATGAGCAAAGCTATACATCTACTGACTCAGAATGTGATCTACAGTTGTTTGTGTATAGACAGTACAGTAAAGGAGCTTTCAAGCACACATTCCTAGGGGGAGCCAGTGTTCAGGAGCTTAGGCAGTGAAACATGTTTACCAACTTTGTCTTCTGTTACATTAACATTTTAAACCCACCGACACAGATTGCATTTAAACCAACTTCCTGTGAGTACTGAACCAACTTCACAGGAGCAATGGTGTTAAATGTGGAACTGAAATCTCTTATGCTTTCACTTTCTTTCTCCAACTCCTTACTTATTGCCCCCCTCACTCACTATTACCCTCACTTAATCCCTCAATTCTTTCTCACACACACACCTGCACAAAACACTCAAATCACTGACTTTACCTCTTTCCTGATCGAGATCTGCATACTTTTGAACAAGTTTCTTCAGGTCCATGTCATTTGTATCGTTTGACAGTGATAGAATCATCGGAAGTCCATCCCTGCAGCCGGAGATTGGAGAGTGTGAAAGCACCGGGCTGCTGCTGGAGGACAACTTTTTGGATCAGCTCACAGAGAAGTACTGCTGTAGAATGAAGGTGATGAAGATGCTTGGCTAAAACTTTTTGTAGATTCCACCAAGACCTGAGAGTCCTCCTTAGTATTCTTTATCCAGGTTAATGTATACAGTATGTCCATGGTCCTTATGCATGGTCATCTCCATCAGGGAGCTGAAGTGAGTCCGGCACAGCTGTCTAATACTCTATGAGCAGGAAAGCATTTCATACTGCCTGAAAATCACAATGATCCCAGCCTAATGCAAGGGTGCACCTAAACTGCATCAGGAGCAAATTATTGCAATTTTCATGTATAGGCTTTAAATGCTCAAAATTCAGCTGACAGTTGTTACCATTCACCATTTAATCAGTTGTTGCTACATGAATCTATTTTTGAACCAACACACCAAAGTCAATGTTCATCAGCGCAACCTCAGAAGTCCAAACCATTGACCTTTCTGAGGCATGAAATTGAGTCCAGTTATGGTTCTGTTTTGTCAGGTCAGTGTTGGTTGAGTGTCAGTCACCGGGGTTCTGGTAGAAAACAATCACTCATCCATTCTTCTCGCTGTCTATCTTCCTGTAGGAGGATATAGGATCTTCACTGGACAAACTCATTGAAATGGAAATTGAGGACGTTTGGAGCGAAAGGAAGTTGCCAGAGAAGGGTGACGATGGGTTCCCAAGCTCCAAGTTTCCCATGGACATCCGGGTGGTAGGCCGCTCTTCTTTCTAATAAAAGATAATGTCATCAGTGTTGTTGTTGCCTAGTTTCTCCTCTCTCTGCGTCGGTATAGAGAGCAGGACTTCAGTTGAAGCAACAAGATTATCATTAATTAGACAGTAAATAAACAGTAAATAAATCAACAATAAATATAACATGTTCTTAAATGAATGAGGAATCTTGGAATGACACCAGTGAGCTGGATGGTTTGTGAGTGAGATTTTATTCCTTGAAAAAACAATGTAGGACAGTCGCACAGACAAAAGGGGGCTGCAGAGAGCTTCAGCTCTGTGTTGCTTCACATGTTGATTTCTGGTTGTTGCTCTTCTCCACAGAAATTTGACTCAAACGTAAAGAATTCCAAACAAATTGATGCTGAGCTGGAAGGGAAAGTCATCTCCTCCTGCCTTGAAGAGCTGAAACTGTTTCCAAAGAGGTCAGAGGTCACAGCAGACATCAGTTTATGTTATCTTAGCTTAAAAGTAGAGCACTCTTCCACAATTTATTTGAAAGGTCGAATGAACAAAGAATTGTTAAATATTCCAAAATATTCTTAAAATAGAAATAAACAAAGCACAAAAAGTAAGGATTGTTGTAACAATGCTTCTTGGCAATAAATCTTATACTGTTGGAAAGCCTACTTATTTCCCTTTGAAATGGTGCCACATTTGTGAGGAACATGCATTTGTTGGTTGCGCCCATGTAGAATTTGCCAAATCTTCTCTGCCAATGCCATACAGCTTTTTTTTTACTGTTGACTCTTCTTTAGTGTTGTTTGGTGGATTGGAGTCTGATGAAACAAGACTGTCCATACACAAAACATACACAGCCACAACATCCTGGCACCTCCTCCTCATGCTGGTCACCAGCCTGGTCACACACTCTGCTGTGGGATGGCATTCCATTCTTCAACCAGTAATTGGTGCAACTAAGCCAACGTGGTTGTGTTGGTCACTCTAGGACAAACAGCACGCCCAAGCTGATCCCACAAAGTGTTCAATAGGCGTTGAGGTCAGGACTGCTGGCAGTCCATTCCATCCTCTCCACTCCCAAATTCTGGAGGTAGTCTCTGATAAACCTCACTGTGTGGGGGAGGATAGAGTTTGGTCCCAGACTGTAGAGATATCATCTTGATATCTCTGCCTTGAGATTACCTCCAATGATGACAAGCCTGTTTTTTCCGGTGAGCGAGATGCCGCATCAAAAGATGTTACTGTATCGGTGCAGCAATCCGCAAAGCGTTCTCTGTGTCTTCTCCACATTTCAACCCTACGATCCACACCAGGAGGTAACAGAAGCTCAACACAAGAGTCAATAGCAACAGCAAAAAAAAAAAGCTGTTTGGCATTGGCACAGATTTGGCAAAATTTTCATGGCCACAACCCACATACTCAGCTCTGCTGCTCATCCCACAATTGCATGCTCCTCACAAATGTGGCATCATTTAAAAAGGTAATAATCAGGCTTTCCAATGGTATAAGATTTATTGCCAAGAAGGATTGTTACAACAAAGAAGTAATCTACAAAAAACTAATTTCCTTACTTTTTGTGCTTTGTCTATATATATTGTGACATCATGCTGTTCCTCGGGATGTCAGGGTCAGGCAGTGCCACGGATGTCAAAATTGACACCAAACCAAAAAGTCTTTTAATTTCCACAGGGCCAAAAAGTTCAACAGAGAGTGTCCTTTTCTAAAAAGGCAAAACATAAGTCTCTTCAAATACCTTTCAAAACCACCAACCAAAAATAACAAGGTTTTACCAACCCATGACCAGTCTATCAACCTGTCCTGGCAGAGACTCATGTTGGGTGGTAATCACCCTGATGTCCCACAGGTGTGGCACCTTGTACACCATCTTTGTAGTCTTTTTATGGCCGCCATTCTAGAGTTTGTAGTCCAGAGTGCAACCAGCAGAAGGGGACATATCTCCCATCCAGGACCCAGCCTCTGGTGTGTTCACAATTTATGTACTGTATATGTCTTTTTTGCATTAACTCTCATTTGAGAAATATTCTTGATACATAAAGTCTCCATTAAGGTATTACAAAATGTCAGTAGATAGAATATGTCTTATCTGATGTACTATACATTCAAAGGTCAAATACATTAGAAATTGAAACCTCCCTGCTGTCTGATAGGCGCTAATCAGCTTTGTCCGCCTTTAAACTACATTTATCTCCTGCAGCTTTGATGAAAAGTTCAGGGATCACTGCAGCACTGCAGAGGAGCTTCGGGCAGAGTATCAGATTACGTACATCAACAGCTTCAGTGACTTACAGTAAGTCTCACTGTTTCCCGGAAACCCTTGAAACACTGTGAAACTTTCTCCTGTCAAAACCCGCCTCCTGCCTCCCAAGTCTGGCATCAGACAATATGTGTTGTTTAACTGTTTGTTTTCTGCTTTCAACCAATGTTGCCACAAAATAACTGGGATCTTTTTGTAAAAACAGCATGTAGCCTCTGAGAGGCTGATTTTCAGTTCTTTGAAAACTGCAGACAACACAGAAATATTAGAGAACCTTATAGATGTTTTATGCTGCTATTTTTGGATAGATCATTAACGCATGCACACAAGTGTAGTTTTCATCAGCTGGCAAATACAATGTCAATCCTAGATAAATTCTAGAATATTCTATGCAAATTCAACTCAAATCTTTATGTTAAAATAGCAATTGAGACTTTAAATGAAAAATCAGTTTAATCCTTTTCGTGCAAGAAGGTGATAAGCCGACACCAGAAAGGTTAGTCCACCTTTCCCTGTTTAAAAACAAAGGAGGTTATTGGCAGAGAAGATATTTGTTAGATTATGTGGCAGCTCAGGATGAGTATCCAGAAACAGGAATTTCTTTTTGACCTTTTTTTTATGCTCTTTCAATAATTTGGGCATGGGTTTCCTTTAATCAGGGATTATAACGTCTTAAAAACCCTGGAAAACTCTTTTACTTTACTTAACTTTTCAAGGCCTGGAAATGTTTGTGAAGATAATAAAATCATATTTTTAATAATGATCATAATCTTGTCACGCATTACATGTTGTTTTATGATCCCCTATTCTAACATTTGACTAAAGCTAGCTGTCTTTGTCTCAATGTAGGCAAATGTAGTGATGATGACACCTGGTCATCAGCTGAAAATATAATGTTGCCTTTGAAAAGAGGAGAATTGGCAGATGTTTTGTTTTTTGTTTTGATGTTTAGTTTTGTTCCTGCTTGTTATATGGCTGCATTCAGACCTGATTGGGTATATGCAGAATAATGAACTGAACTCCTCCTGCAGGCAGCATATGGAAGGATACCGGGACTACTGCCCAGAAAAGGTGGAAGATTTCAGAAAAGAGGTGAAGTGGCTGATTGACAGACGGATCAAGGATCTGGAGGAAGAGTTCAAAGAGCATGTTAAGGTAAAACGAGTGTGAAGATAAAAAACTTACTGCCTCAGATTGGATTATTTTAGGTCAAAGCCTGGTTTCAGTTCCACAACCACTTTGTTTTGTTGTGGTTTCTAAAAGAGGAAATGAAAAATGATGTTCTTTGCTTCTTGCTGAGAACTTTGCAATAGAGATTGATTCAAGAATGAAATGTTTGTCCAAACTCATCCAGCACCAGTATTTAATGAATCTGGCACAGCCCGATGCATACCATAACACAACACTGAAGCAAAACCAAAGAAAGTTGTGTTTGTGCTCAAACAGCCCAACCAAACAGTACCAGAGAAAACACAACATACTTACATCAGTGTCTGTCATAATCATTACAACATTTATATTGAATTCTGATCCTCCATGCTTAAAATGAAATAAATTGACTTAACTCATCATTATCTACTGTCAGTATCAAATTGTATTCCTAATATGAACTAACTGCATCTCTGACTGTGACAGATCTGGCACAGCGAACATTCTTCATGTTTTTAATAGCACATGTTTGCTATTTAGCCAAATTATCTTAATGGTGTTTTGTAATCTGAAAAATGACAGAGGAGATATCAGATTCAACATGATTTTGTTCACTCCAAAAATTCACAAATGTGAGTATTTGACCATTGGAGAAGGTTGAGTGGTTTCACTGATGACTAAATGGGATTGAAACTGTGTCTGTGATGTTTTCCAGCCATACCTGGGGAGAATGTTGACCAGGAAGTGGCTCACCGATGACGATGACTTTAAAAAGCTTTGTAGTTGTATAGAGAAGCTTTCCCAGCACTGCGCTCTGATTCGGCCTCCACATGCCCAGGTGAGAAACCAGGCAGAAAGCAGAAGAATTTATCAACCTCTTACCCGATCAATCATTTCTAATCACAGAAAGGAGCACAGCCTCTTACTGATGATAGATCACCTGCCAAATGATCTGCAGTCAAGCATTTGCTGTCATTTGTCTTGCTCTCATAACAGAATTCCTGCTGCTGCTGATGGTTGTAAACTTTGCATCTTCAACTAGTGAAATTTTAAGGAAATTATGGAAAATCATTCAACAGTTTTCAAGAACCATTGAATTACACCAAAAATCTAATTAAGTATTAATTGAAATTAGCAGCATTTCCACCATTGTAGTGGTAATTGCACCAGACACTCCTTCACTGCACACTGCACTTCTATGCACACATTCATTTCCCAATTTTGTCCCTGTCGTGTTTTCATCACATCACAGCTCATGTTTATTCCTCAATAACAGGAGTTGGCAAGACAGTTGCACTATCATGTGGTGAAAGAATACGTCAGCCAGCTGATGAGAAACGACTACTCATGCAAGAACCAGAAACACCAGAAAGCAGCCAGCAAGATCCATGAGCAGTTGGGTCTCAGACTCCCGGAGCTGTTTGAGGAGATGGTAACTCTCTCACTCTAAAGTACTTTACTCAGCAATAGTAGAGATACTGATACTTGAGTATTTTAATATTGTGCAGCTTCAAATTCTCTACACTTCAGTTGGAAACCTTGTGCTTCCTGCTGCACTCCATCTTTCTATGGTTTCTTTGCAGATTCAAACTTAAAATTGCACTTGCTGGGTGAAAATCTTGTACCTCAGTCTCTGTTTTAGAAAGAGAAAAGGGTTCAATACATCCCCTTTTTACACAGCAGCTAAAATCCTGAAATGACGGTGTGTGATTTTGTTTTGCCAAGGTTTCACCAAGGACAAACTTAGCAGTATTTAACACATAAACACATACACACACTTGTAATTACAGATTTTGAAATAAATAATGATGTCTTTAAGTTAAGAGTGATCCACAAACTAAACCATTTTTACTATTTTACTTGTTATTCTTTCATCTCTCATTCATTCTCTTATGTCCCATTTAAGAACTAGTGAGTCATTTTAGCATCCAGAATAAGCAGCTACTCTGATTGGCTGAAGTCAACTTTGCCTTGAAAAGAATGATGAATTAAAAAACAGTAAATCGTCCATTTCTGCACAAAATTAAACCCAGCAGCAGTTTAAGTCTGTTTCCTTTTTTTCCATCTCATAGAATTCAACTCATGAATGGCTACATCCTTTAGGAGTTGAGCTGAGCGGCATCATTGGACAGAAAAACACCATGGACATAAAGGACCGTGTATGGTCTCTGGTGTTGCATTACCCAGACATCAGGTAAACACCTTTCATTCAATCCAGGGTTTCTAATTTTTATTTTTTGGGAAATTTTGGAAAACATAACCAATGATTGTAATGACACAACTAAATAGAACTCGTGAAGTCAAAATAATGCTGACTTTTTTGTCCATATTTCTGCCCCAAAAATTCACTCTGCCAGGACTTCCCAGCATTCATAGTTTGTGAGGTCACATGTATGTCAAATGGCAGCAGTTTAGTTATCTGGATTTCCAGTCACTTCTCTATCCTACCGGCTGTTAAAACCTGCTGAAAATAACTGACCGCTGAATGTTGACTTACAATAGCACATCCCAGAGAGCTGTAATATAATAAGCAATGTTAATGTGTAATATTGTGGCCTTTAAAGTGGGCCAAAATTATGTAAAACTATTAAGTAAATTCAGCACAGTAAATGCAATGAAATACAGTCACTTCATTTGTTCCTAGTGTATTGCATCTGAAATGATGAAATAAAATGTAAAACTTAAAACTGGTAATATTAAGAACACGGAGCGTACAGTGCAGACTTTCAAACATTCAAAACTAAACTTAATTCAACAGTGAAAACTAAACTTTACCTTTATTTAGAGTGCTGTTATTCTGTAAACTCATTTAGAGTGCTGTTATTCTGTAAACTCATTTAGAGTGCTGTTATTCTGTAAACTCATTCAGAGTGCTGTTATTCTGTAAACTCATTCAGAGTGCTGTTATTCTGTAAACTCATTCAGAGTGCTGTTATTCTGTAAACTCATTCAGAGTGCTGTTATTCTGTAAACTTGGACACATTTTTCTTCTTACTCTTGTCACTCCTAGGACATCTTCAATTTGTATTGGTTTGTGTTTCAACTGTGGTATTAACATTGTACATACGCTACATAAGTAATGTGAGTACTTTCACCCCTGGCCTGAATAAATGAGATTAGACTATTTACTGGTGTGTTTTCTGTGTTCCTCCTGCAGCAGGAAGCACTTGGCTGCTGTTCTGTACTTCAGAGGTGTGAAACGGGGCCGAGAGCACCAACAGATCCTGGAGAAACTCACCGACCTGAAGACGAATATTGCTGGTGACAAAAGCCGGGTTTTATTCTGTGACATGGAGGTCATCAACCGCATAAACTGTTTGTCCAACCTGCCATTCTGCTGTCTCAGAGCCTCATCTACCCAAACATGATGGATGATCTGATGGGAGGGAGGAGAAAAGGTGCAGAAAGCTTGTGATGCTGGGACATATTTCTCCAAAGTAACATGCATGTCCACAGACATAGCCATCAAATTGCATTCACTGTCATTTTGATTAAATTTACATCGACAGACATGGTTGAATTGTAGGACACTGTGATGCCTTGTGACTGACCTTCACTGGTCATGAAGTCCTGACAACATGATCACAGTGCTGTCAGGGCTCTATGGGTTGCTGTTGGTTGATTGCCTTAATAGTCTCACTGCTGCCCAATGTAAAAAAAATGCTCTTCAAGGAGACTTAAGTGAAATTATGCAACATATTTAAATGATAGTTGTATAAATGATCATGTCAAGTTTAATTTGTCATTGAGTGGAGCTTCAGGTGCAAGTGTGGTGCAGAATGGCTGCTTTGATCCTTTGGAGCTAATTTCTTCACATCAGGAACCAGCAGCTCCTGTGTGCACTAAATGTCACTTATTAGCCAGGTTATCATTTTGGAACTATAGACAGTTTTTGTGTAACTAAAACTGTAAAATTAAATGTGACCAACCTGAGACCTCAATATCATTACATTACAGTCATGTCACAGAAATACACATTGACCGTGACACTGTTCTTAAAGTCTTCAGGGGAGTGAAAGAGAGCGAAAGTCCTGGTCAGCACCCTACTTAACTCAGCTGTCTTTAGTTATCAGGCTATTCTCTTGTGGAACCATCTCCCAGATTCGGCCCTTTCTTCTTCCCCAGAGTTTTCTGTGCTCTCTCGTCTCTCAGGTTGTTGTGGTAGCCTGTCCTATAGGGATGAAGGCCCTGTCCAATTCATTTGATTTAATTAATGGATTGCAGAGCATCCTTCCAGACAATCCTCTTCAACATTTACCTCACAGAAAGGATTCGAGTACCGTAATTTTCGGACTATAAGCCGCGGCTTTTTCCCCATTTTTCGACCCTGCGGCTTATATAAAGGTGCGGCTTATCTATGGATTTTTACAGCTAACGGCCACTAGGGGAATTCCTAAATCTATGGATTTTACAGGTTACAGTCCTCCGGAAGGCGGCCGTGTACTGCACCTTAGCCTAAAAGATGAAGACGAGGATTAATGACTTTTCTGGTAGGCTGATTACCGTATATTTTAAGCAGCCGTGTTACTGCAACTTTATGCTTACGCGCTTACTGTCGTGTTACAGGCACTTTATTTTGCACTTTTAAATAAACATTTAATTTAGCCATTGACGTTATGCAAATATGCAACTTGTTTGTTGAAATGTTAATAAATGGGAGCTTCCTCAAACAGCCGCCTCTTTCCCGACAATCCCCTCTGTGCACGAACCCTTACATATGGTAATTAAACATTAAAAAACCTGCGGCTTATAGTCCAGTGCGGTTTATAGTCCGAAAATTACGGTAAATGAAATCCTTCCAAATAGCTGACCATGTAACAGTCAGTGTATATATCTTTGAACAAATTATAGATAATTTTAATATATGACAATCAAACAAATGTTCTCTGCTTCTCAGCCTGTGAGATGAACCAACCAACCTTTAAACGATCCCCTCTATCCTCTTACTCTCAGAAATAACAAAAAATAAAACATAGCAATATAAACTGTATATATAATATGTAAAAATAATATCAAATAAACAATATTTCACTGCAGGTATGTAGATATCTCTTTACATCCATGTTTCAATTTCAATCTACTTCTACCTCATTTTGCCTACTTTACCTCAGGGTCTACATTTAAAGTTTAACAACAATAGTAATAATAATACAACCTTCCTTCTTTCTCTCTATCTCTCTCCCTTTCTTTTATTATAATTATCTCATGTAAATGTTTGCTTCAATAAAAACAAATAAATATTTTTCTTGTTTTTCTTATCCATATAGATAGATAGATAGATAGATAGATAGATTTCAGGCGTCTTCACTTCCTACCCTCCTGTGCTTCCCCAGTGTGATTACCTGCCTCCCCTAATGTCGTTCACCTGTGTCTCGTTGTCTCCTCCCCTGTCTGATATATACACACCCTGTGTTCTGTGTGTTCTTCTTTGTCAGTTCGTGATCGTTCGTGGCTTCCTTGTGTTCGTATCCCTGTGACAGATTTCTTATAGTATATATAGAATACATACATATATATAATTATGTATGTCAAGTGTATTTAAAACAACATGGCTTCCCACACTTGAAAAGGGAAGGACTTCACCAGACTCAGGATTTCACTCGTTCTTCAATTTATTTGACCAGTAGACAAGGAAGGTGAAAAACCTTTAAACATACAAAATAAAACAATGTCAATAAGACAATGTAAACAAAGTTCAGTATTTCCCATCAAATAACACAAAGTACAACCAAGTACATTTAATTAGGCAAAGGGTAAGTATATTTACATGAACCATTAATTTGTTATTTAACAACCCAGGTAAATATTGTGTAAATTAGGCATTGAATAAACAGAAAGCCAGTTTTACTTTTAGAACCATTCACCCCTTGCATTTCAATAAAGCGAAATTTGCTATACTCTAACTAATACTTATACACTCCATTAATGTATACATCTTCAACCAAGGTTTCTTAAATAGTTTCCACAGGTTAATAACTACACAAAGATTTTAGCCCATAGACACAGACTACTACGTAGCCAGTGATCATATTTAAAACAGTCTCCAGAGTCGTGAGCTTACCGGTAGCCCTTTTGATCTTTTCCTTTTCCCATGCGTTCTAATTCTGTGATTCTTTAGCGATTTCGGCTTTCTCCTGCTGTCCTTAGCTGCGTTGCAAACAACTGAATAAACTTCTGTCGCTTATTGTAATAAACTTATGTGTTTATTCTAAAATGATGAGATGAGATGAGATGAAATCGATGTACGACTCTAACTGTCGTAAAACATCTATTAACAAATACATGTCGCAAAACACATTCTCTGATATCTCCCCCCTTTAATTACTTTTGAACCCCATCATTATTAATGCATGCAACATAAATTCTGCAATGCAGGTAATGGTAACTTCCCCTTATAGACTCAGAACAGGTTTAACAAATAACATTGTATTTATCAATACAATATAAGACTTCCTCATGAACAACGTAACCATAATGTCCTTTACAGATCCAGTCTCTGAACAGGTTTAACAACTCTACCAGACCTGGTTTGAGATAGTCCACTAGGGGTCACCTTTGGACCAGGACAGCTAATCTAGAGCTCGCCTGAGTATCTGGTTCATTTGGTTTTGTAGAGTGTTCGACTGGGGACCTCATATCAGGCAGTGCTTGGAGATGGCGACGGTTTCGCCTGTACAGGGCTCCTTGCTCTGTAACGATGACATATGATCACTCAGTTGAACTCTCCCCAGCCACTTCCGCAGGTGTGGACCAAGTCTTCCGATTGTCTCTCCTAGTGAGAACAGGGCCTCCTGGCTGCAGTGGTGTGAGCGGATTCACACCATGTCGCTTGTTGTAGTGGAAAGCTTGCTTACTCTTCTCAACAGCATCCTTAGCTCTGACGTGCTGTTGGTTCGGACATTTTGGTTGCAGGACTTTAGTCAGAGTTGGTAAAGTTGTTCGGATTTTCCTGCCCATTAATAGTTCAGCCGGACTGACACCAGTGCTGCTGTGCGGTGAGGATCTGTAGATCATAAGAGCCAGTAGTGGATCTTTTTGTCTCAGCATTCTTTTGGCTGTTTGCACTGCAGGTTCACTGCACGTCCATTGCCCTGTGGGATGTGGGGGCTAGAGGTCACATGCTTTGAGCCAAAGAGAGTCCTACACAAGGCGAAGAAAGTACACATGCAAAGTCCATCTCACGGGCAAAGTCTTTGAAAACATCACTGCTGAACTGTGGCCCGTTGTCACTGACAAACCAACCCATCATGCACAGACGGTTCATTTCTCACAGGAAAATACTCTGTTGCACAGCTCTGTGTGCGTGTTATGTGTTCAGGCCACCCATTCTTAATGTACCTGATTATCATTTGGAGTTGCTCATCAGCGGCTGTCTCTGCTCGGATGCCATCCATTTTTGTCTGTGACGCCGGGATGCTGCTCATCACAGCAGCAACGTAACACTCAACATCTGTGTGGCTGTCTTCGCTGTGCCCCGTTCCCTGTTGTAGGCTCCTGGACAGCATGTCAGCAACAACCAGCGTTTTCCCTGGTGCGTATTCAGCCTCAAAGTTGAACCTCATCAGCCGCATGAGGAGTCTTTGGCAGCGTACTGGTGTATTGTCAAGGTCTCGAGAGTTCATCAGTGGAATGAGGGGTTTGTGGTATTTCTCAAATCTCTCACATGCCCACACTGATGCAAGGCACTCTTTTTCTATTTGAGCGTACCTTTTTTCAGCATCACTTAGTCATCTTGAACAGAATGCCACAGGTCTCCAGTCTTCACCATGGAGCTGTAACAGGACGCCACCAACTCCATAGCTGCTAGCATCAGCTGAGACTACTGTGCTCATATTAGCATCATAATATATCAAGGTAGGGATGTTGTGAGAAGCTCTTTGATTTTGTCGAAGGCCGCCTGCTGCACTGGACCCCAAATCCAAACTGATGTTGATCTTAGCAGTTCATACAGTGGTTGACCCACTGTGGCGAGGTCAGGAATATATTTCCCCAAGTAGTTTATCATGCTCTTGGAGAGTTTCAGGCGGTGAGAGCTTATTGATCGCTGACACTTTCTCCGGATCCGGTCGTACCCCATCTTTGTTGATCACTTGGCCCAAGAAATGTAACTCAGTCTTTCTCAGCATGCATTTCAGGCCTGCTGACTCCAGTCAGTTAACTTGGATCTGTGACAGGCTTTGTTGATGTTCATGACGCTAAATGTCTGCTCACATACGTAGGTCGAGCCAAAAAAAAACTCAGCATCTTCTGTGCAGTCCTCCGGAGGTTTGGAAACGTGGCTGTGTTAAGTGAAGCATAAAAGTCATTCAGTTTATGAGAATTAAACTTCTCCTTTAGGATAGAGTCAGACTAGATCGATCAGTTCCAATTGCAGCTCCTGTGGCGCTGTTTCAGGGTCTTGTGACAGGGGACAGGAGACCAGCTGAAGTGACTTTTCAATGTTTTCAAAATCAGAGAACATACGGCAGAATTATCTGTGCAGGTCGTCAAGTGATTTGCTGTATGTCTTTGTGTTTTGCGTCGCCTCTCTTTCTTGCGTTGACTGCTTGCTAGCGTAGTTAGCAAGCAGTGACGGCTGATATTGTACTCTTTGAAAACTGCCACAGTTTCTAGGCAAAACAGGCATACAGCCTTTGGTCGGACTTCAGTGAAAAAATATTTTGCCGACACTGCGTATTTAACACTCGGCACTCACTGTCCACTCTTCGTTTCTTTGATCCGCTCATTTTTACAGAAGGGCTCGTAGGGCAAAGCGAAAAAGTGAAGAAGGGAGTAATACCGTCAATGTCTCTGAAGTGCGCCATCTATTGGGGAAACGCGGGCATTGCGGGGAAAATGAGACAAACGAGATTTACTTTAAATAAAAAATAATTTAATAATAATACGATAATAATTCGGCTGGCCGGATTAAAAAGCCCAACGGGCCGCATATGGCGCGCGGGCCTTAGTTTGCCCATGTCTGCTCTAGACGCTCCATTACTTTCTGCAGGCGCTCATTGTGTTCACTCATGTCCCCTCCAAAGACAATGATGTCATCCATATAGACTGCAACTCCCTGCAGCCCTTCGAGAGTCTCTCCCATTTTCCTTTGAAAAATTTCTGGGGCGCTGGTGATCCCGAATGGGAGACGTTTGAAGCAGTACCTTCCATAAGGTGTTATGAAGGTAGTTAGCCTCTGGCTATCCTTGTCCAGAGGGATTTGCCAGAATCCTGAAGCTGCGTCTAGAGAAGAGAAAACTGTGGACCCACTCAACTGGGCTATCATCTCCTCAGTTGTAGGCAGAATGAACCTCTCTTTTGACAACTTTATTTAGTCTCTTTAAGTCCACACAGATGCGTGCCTTTCCATTCTTTTTCGGGACCGGCACCATCGGTGCACACCACTCAGTTGGTTCTGTCACAGCCACAATGATGTCATTGGCCTCCATTCGGTCCAGCTACCCCTTCAACGCATTTAGCAGGGGTATGGGAAATCGGCATGCTGTGGCTACTGCATATGGCTGAACATTATCTTGCAGTGCGATTTTCACAGGCTGTGTTTTCAGTAGGCCAAACTCCTGTTCACTGGTACTGATCTCATACACTCGCTTTATTAGCCCCATTGCTAAAGATGTTGGCCGGCTGAGCAGGTTATTCACACTCTCACCTCGAATAACATAGAGCCTGAATGTGTATGTTTTGCCCTTGTATACCGTCCGTGTGATAAACTGCCCTAAACAGTGCAAACCACCCCCCGGACCACTCAGTACTTTCTTCGCCTTGTGTAGGACTCTCTTTGGCTCAGTTGTTTCATACACAGTCTCACTCATAACACTGCAGTCAGCTCCAGAGTCGATTTTAAACTCTACAGGTTTTTTTCAATATCCAGTGTTACTGTCCACTCATAATCATCATCGGATGTGCTGTTAACTGAGCCAAGGTAATAATGTTTATTATGACCATCATCCTCAGTCTCTTCACTCACCAGCCTACCTCTGCATGCTCTTTCCCAGTGCCCCTTTTTCCCACATTTGTTGCATGTAGACTGTCTTGCTGGGCACTTATTATGCTGACTATGTGGTGTTTTGCCGCACCGTCCGCATTTTCTGCGGTCACTGTCTTTGTGCTTATGTTTGTCCTGGCGCGACCTCCAGTCTTTAGTTTGCGCGCCGCCGTGTTTCTGTGCAACTTCTTGAACGGCACAGGCACGCTCTCCTTGCTGGTTAACCTGTGCTTTTACCTCTTCGGACTGCCGCACCTCTTGTACACCTTTTGCACCGAAGTCACAGTGTTCAGACAGTTCGTACAGAGCACGGATAAATGTGTGCAGCATGTGGGCGCGCTCGCCCACATGCTGCACTCTGGTTGAAACAGGCACGTTCGTGCATAACGTTACGTCTCGGGATAAAATAGGCATCAAACTTTACCGTAACTACATCAAACTGGTCTTCACATTCTCCCTCTTCATAGGTGAAAGAGCTCAGTATGTTCTCCGCTTCCTTGCCGAGTGCATACACCAGCGTGCTCACTTGAACCGAACCGTCCTCCTTGTCCAGTTTAGTAGCCGTCATGTAAAAAATCTTTTTTTCCAGTCAGGCCACTCCGCCGGTTTCTCAAAACAGAAACTCTCCGGTGGTTGAAACTTCGCCGTCCTCAACCACTTCTGACACCATGTAATAAACTTATGTGTTTATTCTAAAATGATGACAGTTCGTTGTTGTTTCAGCTTCGGTCTTTTATTGACAAGGTGCTCTAATAATATGTGTGTCGGCCATAACATTGACTTCCGTAAAACCCCCACATCGCTGTACGACTCTAACTGTCGTAAAACATCTATCAACATATACATGTCGCAAAACACAATCTCTGACACTTATATTGTCTGGGGTCTATGGCGTTTGCTGCTGATTGCGCTCACCCGCTGAGGCTCGTTGTGGAGCAGCGCGCCCGCTGTTCCGCACATGTACCTGTTGAGCGGATTACACGTCACATGCACCCGCACGCATGCGCACCTCCAGGCAGATCGCCGCAACATTGTATGTTTATATATATATAATTATGTATGTTACATTATTAATTATTTTTATAATTATTATTATTATTATTATTATTATTATTATTATTATTCATCAATTAATTATTCACCATCGATGAATAATTAATGTATTATTCATCTGAATCATACATCAGGAGTTAATTTTTTCACAGTAACTCCTGAGCCTTTGTTTGGTTTTAAGCCTGTTTATACGTCACTGATCTCAGCAGAGGTAGGAAAGATAAACTGTGGGGGGAGGGATTCAGTTTCATTTACTGAAAGCGCCACCATCACGAAGGAGGAAATGAAAGCAGTTAAGGTGTTAAAGGACCTGCGCAGGTAAGACGACGCTTTTAGTGTCTATTTTCACGAAGTAATATATCTGTAAAATTGCAGTTAGGCAAACGGAGAGTGTGACACACGAAGGTGTTTGTTGGGTCACTGTGGGAGGTTAATAGGCTGGTGTGCAGAGTTGATATATTGTGTTTATATGACAGGTAAACATTCTTATCGGCTGCTTTGTGATTATGCGCCGAGATTAATTATTAAGACGTGATTGGATCGTGAGTTTCAGTGACTTTATCCTATAATATGTCGTTAAGGAGGGACAGCAAGAAGGAAATGTTGGAGAGATTGTTCGGAGTAAAGACGTGATGATTGATAGAATTACTTTTAAGTCCTTAACAGAAATAAAAAAAAGAAGTCTATTCATTGTTTAAGTTATCACAGACAAAATGGCGGATTCCAGTGTCAAAACCTTCCAGCCATATATATCATGAGTTGCGTCCTTGTGTCTTCTGTAAAGCTGAACAGTCAGTTTTTTGTTATTTATATTTTGGAGCCATGTGGACTCAAATTGCTTGACTTAGACTCAATTTGAGATTGTGTCACAATCTTGAGACTCAATTTGACGTAATCAGAACTCACATGCAACTTGACTTTGAGTTTGATACAAACCAGTACATTGACATGCGCCTGAAACTTTGAATATTAACAGATTAAGACAACAAATCCATTTTTCAAAAGTCATGGAAACACCATAACCTGATTGTTATAATGAATCAGCAAACTCTTATTCTGAGTCACACTGGATTATGTGATTATAAATTGGTTTATTCAGGTATGTAAAAGTAATAATCTGAATAAGACAGGTGATACACGTGTTTCCTTCATACAACCATAATGCAAAAAGTCATGTATATTCAGCAAGCTGTTGAATAATTTGATGACAGTGCAGTAGCTGCAATGTTGTTCAATAACTGTAATAATAACTCTGCACTCAAATAGCAACTTTAGCCAAAACAATTGGCTTACAATTCATATAGTGATGGCCGGGGCAAACCATGAAAGGAGCCAACTTGCACATCAGGAGCAGTTAGGCGTTCAGTGTCTTGCTCAACAGCACTTTAGCTCTAGGAGTCGAACAAGGAACCTTCAGATTCCAAAAGAACCGCTTACTATCCTGAGCCACGCTCAGAGCGACACCTGGTGGGCATTACCGATTTTGAGATTGGTGTTGAGATGCCTTGATAGGGATTTGTGGATGGTAGTCCCAAGAAACGGGAAGGAAGAGACTCTCTACAACTTGCCCATTGATGGAGAGAGGGAGACTGTGGCTAGTGTTCCTCCTGAAATAAGACACATTCCTAGTAGGCCGTGGTGTGAAGGCTGTATCGTGCAAGTTCGTTCCACTAATTCAGGCACTACAAAATAATGGTCGCAAAAAACCCATTAATGCCGTTTGAGTTCATAACCAAAAAATTCTCCACTCGAACTATTCCACAATTAGTGTAACGAGTACTTTAAAATCAGAAGTATATCCGTAACCGGACAACAACGTAACCCTGCTCGCATATCAAGCCGCACCAGCGCTGGCCAATAAGACCGCGTCGTTTGGGTCACATCATTACCCTGAGCTCTTGCTCAGTCCTCACCAAAACAGTAATGGCTGCGCCTGATGAGCAACCCTGTACCTCAGAACCTGACAGAAAACACGCCAGCAACGATGATTACAAGTGTGCCATATATGTGTCAGCTATTGAAAATGAATCAACAAAGCCTTTGACAGCTGTTCGTTGGAGTACATTACATTACATTACATTACGAGCATTTGGCAGACGCTTTTATCCAAAGCGACTTACATTACATTACCACCCTACGCAGAGGGGGGAGCAATTGAGGGTTCGGTGCCTTGCTCAGGGGCACCTTGGCAGGGACTCGAACCGGCTACTGCCTCCCCCCAGTAAGTTGGTTGTTTGCGCCCATAAATGGATAGAAATCGGCGGAAATGAACGCGTACTAGCGGAGTTCATTTGTAAACACAATGAAAGTTTCATCCAAGAATATAATTCCACTTCAAATCCTGCAGATCTGTCACTGTTTCTGGAGAGTAAGAAACTTGGCTTCCATCCTACTTGCTATAGACGTTTTATTGACTCGAAACGAATTACAAGTGCTGAGAAAAATGCTTCAAAATGTACTGCCTGTGATGATGACAGTGGAGCATCTGACCACGAGTGTACATCGTCTACTGTGCCATCATCTCCCAAAAGGTTGAGATCCACAACAAAAACAAAAAACATTGAGCGATCACGTCGTAGTTCTTTGGGGACCCAAAAGATAAGCATCTACAGTAAAGATCAGAAGATTCCCAAACAGTGGAATAAATTCCTTTCAGATGGTGACAATAAAGAGGCCCTTGTAGAATTCCTCTTCTCTGCATGGAAGGATGCTGATTTCAGTTCACTAAAACAGGACATTGCCATATTTGTGACTCATGGAAAGGAATGCCATCTCTTGACAATTATGGGTGGTAAAGTCTGTTTGTCTGTTGTACCAGAGTTGACTTCATGTGACCACGAAGAAGCAGACACCCGACAAGAGTTACTGCTTTTCTTGGTGCGAAATGAGTGAAGCATTAATAGGGCTTCATGTATTTACAGGCTGTGACTCAGTCAGCGCTTTCTTTGGTAAGGGTAAAAAGAAAGCATTTGAATTATTGACCAAAAAAGACTTTCTGTGATGCTTTCATTAAGCTAGGCCAGAGCTTTGATTTGACAGAGTTTTCTGAGTTGGAAAGATTTGTTTGTCATTTGTACGGTCAGGAAGTACCAAGTGTCAATGAAGCCCGATACAACTTATTTTGTGTATCAACACCATCAGAGAAGCTCTTGCCTCCTACAAAAGATGCCCTGTATCAGCACAGCTTACGAGCGAATTATCAAGCAGCTATTCACCGGAGATCACTTGAGCCTCAGATCTGTGCTCCTTCACCAGAGAGCCATGGCTGGACCTTATTGGATGGAGTATTGTCTGTGAAATGGATGACTCTAGCTGCTGCTCCAGATTTGGTTTTACATTTGTCTTGTGTTCTTGTAAAGTTGGAAACTGTTCTCAGGGTAAATGCTCTTGTTCATTCTCCGGCAAATGTGTGAACTGTGAGAACTGTGTTGCTACCCTTGATGAAGTGTCTGGAAACCTCAGATGGCATAGATGACCTGTCAGACAGTGAAACCGATGAAAGTGATGCCGATTCTTAATTCATTTCTGTTAAATAAAAGGTTGTATTTGAAATTCACTAGAATGTCCTTAATGTTTTCTTTGAAGCATTAAAATTGGTTTTAGATTAGGCCTATATTATTGTATATAGATACATTATATATTTGGTAAATGCCATTTTAAGGTCTGTCTAAATATACATTACACCTGCATGGACATTAAATTCTTCATAATATAAGAATTGGACAGAAAAGCAAAAGAGAATTGAAGAATTACTTGTGCTAAGTGACGAATGCTGTAATCACAGAAAGTACCATGTTCACTTTAACATATTTTTACAACAGAACAATGAAAAGTATTGATACTTTGCACATTTGCTGAAAGTTGTAATGGCTGATGAAATCCAAAAAATCATGCTTGTAAGTCCAAAAATTAGAATTTTATGAGGGCGTGAAAAGTGCTCCAAGGCCAAATTTTGACGTTTTTCCCTTAAAACTTCATTTTCTGTCTTTGATTTCTCAAAACCGGGTAGGATTCACACGGAGAACTTTTTACCCATGGTGTAGGACATATTTAAGATTAGAAAACCACAAAGAGCAAGTAGTTCTGAGGTGATGGAACGAAAACTCATTTCTAGGCCTCTTTTTGGCTTCACACCACAGCCTATAGGGAGAGCCACACACACCTGAACAAACTGTCAAATCACTGACTTTATTTTGTACTTCTGTCCTGATTAAGATCTGCATACTTTGGAACTAGTTTCTCCAGTTCCTTGGCATGAAGCCACATGTCTACTACAGTCTTTGTGGGCTGTGCTGTACCATGTTATTCGTATCTCTTCACAGTAACAGAATCATCGGAAGTCCATCCCTGCAGCCGGAGATTTGTGAGCGTGAGAGCACCGAGCACTTTTTGGATCAGCTCAAAGAAAAGTACTGCTGTAGAATGAAGGTGATGAAGAGCTTGGCTAAAACAATCTGTTGATTCCACCTAATCAGAAAACCTTTTTTTTTTGCAGCTTTAGAAGAAGGAGATCACCCTTTATTTATCCCAGCATTTTGAGAAATTCACATGCAGCTACATTACATGCAGTCTTTACATACATTACAGTATATACAGTATTGCATGTTTCTGTAACGGGTGGTGTATGGACCCAATTGCAGTACAAAGGACTCAGAATCACTGGTAAAGTTCAATGGTTTACTGACACTCCGGCAGACAGACAGGCAGACAGCACAGAAACAGTGACAGGTGGCGATCGGTCGAGCGGGCAGGCAGACGATCTAGCAAAGGTACCAGGAAGGAGCAGGCAGGCGGGTAGTCAGGAACAGGCGGGCGGTCAGGATACCTGGGAATTCAGGAGGCAGACAAAGCAGAGGAATCAGGGACAGGCAAGGTTGGTACCGGGAAGACAGGCAGGAGTATGCTAGAAGGTCTCGCATGGCAAAGAACAATCTGGCAAAGGAGTGAGTGTGGAGCTGGTGAATATATGTGCTGGGCTGATTGCATGTGATGAGAAGCAGCTGTGTGCACAGGTGAGTAGAGAAGACTGGTGAGGTGGGTGTGCCTGGCAGGCTGAGTGGGGCGGAGGCAGGATCAATGGAAAAACACTGAGAGCTGGATGACTGAACTGTGACAGTTTCACAAAATGCAATACTATACACAATGCAAATCACACACATCTGAAATTTGCACCACCCTCCTACACACACATGCACCAGAGGGGGCACCGCCGGGCAGCCAGCAGCAAGCGCCCTTGGAGCAGGTTGGGGTCTGGTACCTTGCTCAACGGCACCTCGGCAGTGTCCTGGAGGCAAATCTTTTTTTGGTCCACAGGGGACTGGAACCGGCTACCCTCCGGTTCCCAAGCCGAGGTACTTGAGAAGAGAATATTAGGCAGGTTATTTAAAGTTTTACAGTATTACATTTTTTATTATCTAGAAAAAAATTCAAATTCAAAGGAGTGGGTGAGTATGATGACCAATAATCATATTGGTTCTGATGGATTTGTAAAAGTCCATGGTCTTTATGTGTGGTCCTCTCCATCAGGGAGCTGAAGTGAGACTGGCACAGCTGTCTAATATGTGCTGGAAAGCTTTTCTTACTGCCTGTAAGTCACAATGATCAAAAAAACTGCCACTACCACTAGAGTTTTTTCAGTTGTATATTAGATAAATATATTTAACAATAATTGTATTTACCAGCTGTGTGCATCTGCATCTGTGTGCAGCAGCTGTGTGCATGTGAACTGCATCTGGAGCAAGTTGCACCTATTGCAATTAAATGTATAGGATTTAAATTCACAAAATGTTTCTACCATACCAACATACCAAAGTCAATGTTCATCTGTCCAACCTCAGAAGTCCAAACCTTTGACCTTTCTGAGGCAAGAAGTTGAGCTCAGTCATGGTTCTCTTTTGTCAGGTCAGTGTTTTTCACTGAGAAAAAACGATCACCACCATCATCAGCCATTCTTCTGCCTGTCTATCGTCCTGTAGGAGGATATGAAGCCCTTTCTGGACAACCTCATTGAACTGGAAATTGAGGAGTTTTGGAGGGACAGCAAGTCGCCAGAGAAGGGTGACGATGGGTTCCCAAGCTCCAAGTTCCCAATGGACATCTGGGTGGTAGGCCGCTCTTCTCAACAAGATTATCATTAATTATAAACAGTAAATAAATCAAAAATAAATATCACATTATTCTTTAATGAATGATGAAACTTGGAATGACACCAGTGAGCTGGATGGTTTGTTTTGGTGAGCAAGATTTTATTCCTTGATAAACAGTGTATGACAGTCGTACAGTCAAAAGGGGGCTGCAGAGAGCTTCAGCTCTGTGTAGCTTCACATGTTGATTATCATTGTTGCTCTTCTCTACAGAAAGTCAAATCCAAACATAGGGATGCTGAGCTGGAAGGGGAAGTCATCTCCTCCTGCCTTGAAGAGCTGAAACTGTTTCCAAAGAGGTCAGAGGTCACAGCAGACATCAGTTTATGTTATCTTAGCTTAAATGTAGAGCACTCTTCCACATTTTATTTCTTGATTCAGAAAGATTTGAATGAACAAACTTTTTTGAAAAAAAAGAAAAATATTCTTAAAAATATTCTTGAAACATGAATATGTATATGTTCTCTAAGAAAACGAAAACAAAATGGTGAATTAAGTCTAATTTGCGAAATATTCCTGATAACAAAATTTCTCCATTATAAAAATAAACAAAGGAAAAAATACAAAAACATAGTCCATTTAAGTCTCCATCTTCTTACTGTATAGTCAGTCGGAAATGTCCGGAAAATCAAAATTTTGATTTTAATTCACTGATTCTACAAAATTATTACAGAAAAAAATCTAAATAGCTTTATTTAGATTTGCCATTTACATCAGAAAACAGTGGAATTTTGTTTTAAATTTATTAATTTTAGAAAGTAACAGATTCTTCTTTTGTTTGTAGGGGCGGCAGTAGCTCAGTTCATAGGGATTCAGTTTGGGAACCAGAAGGTCGCCAGTTTGAGTCTTGTATGGACCAAGAAAGTGGACTGGTAGCTGGAGAGTTGGCAGTTTGCCTCCAGGGCACTGCCAAAGTTCCCTTGAGCAAGGCACCATGGGCGCCGTATCATGGCTGCCCTGCGCTGACCCCTCTGTAAAGCATGTGTGTGTGTGTGAGAGAGGGGCACGCAAGACACATTTCAGATTGCCATGTTTGCATAGTGACGTGCAACACTACTAAACAAAACTTTGTGTTCGCATGTGTGATTTGACCCGATAAAGTTTATTTGCTTCTTTTATAGATTTGTCAGAGATGAAATTTCAATCGATAAAATATGTCATTTAGTTACTGTACATGGAAAGGTCAAATATATTAGAGATTGAAACCACCCTGCTGTCTGATAGGCATTAATCAGCTTTGTCCGCCTTTAAACTACATTTCCTGCAGGTTTGATGAACAGTTCAGGCGTCACTGCAGCACTGCAGAGGATGTTGGGGCAGAGTATCGGATTACGTACATCAACAGCTTCAGTGACTTACAGTAAGTGGCACAGCTTCACACACAGCCCGTTTCCCGGAAACCCTTGAAACACTGTGAAGCACTCTCCTGCCATAACCCGCCTCCAGCCTCCCAAATCTGGCATCAGCAGATGCACCAGGCAGTCCATGTGTCGTTTAACTGTTTGTTTTCTGCTTTCAGCCAATGTTGCAACAAAACTGCCTTTGGCATCTGTAACCTTAAGCAGATCTTTTTGTAAAAACAGCATGTCACAAAACACAACACTCAGAGAGATTCTCAGGTCTATGAAAACTGCAGACAACACAGAAGTATTAGAGAATGATTGATTTATGCTGCTATTTTTGGATACATCATTAATGTGTGCACACAAAGAAGTATAGTTTTCATCAGCTGGCAAATATGTCAATGCTAAGATTATAAATTATAGAATTATCTATGCAAATTCCACTCAAATCTGTATATTAAAAAAAAGCAATTGAGACTTTAAAGGAATCGGTTGAAGGTGAGAAGGCCACACCAGAAAGGTTAGTCCACATTTCCCTGTTTAACAACAAATTAGGTTTTACTTTAACTCTAATGACTATAAACCAAACAAAGTTAACTTTAAATCATATCCTTGTTGCTGCATCTTTTATTAAAACGTCTTTAATTAATTAATTAATTTGTGTGATAGAGAAAACAAACAGTTAAATTTACAGCCCTGAGGCTGCAGAGAACCGGACCTTTGTTTGAATGAGTCATCCCTGGGTTATTCCACAGTGTTACAATTCAGTGTTCGTGACTCTATAAATCATAAATCATTCCAATTCACTTCTTCTCATATGGTGAAAGCACATTCTTACAATATCATGAACAGATCTATGGAGTGTCCCTTGAAAGTGTGAGAAGTCTTCACTTATATGAGGTCATGCAGCTCTGTGGTGCCAGCCTCCCATTAGCCTGGAAGAGCAGAAAAGGCTCACGTGATTTTAGGGAAGCTGGTCTGCTTGTGAGTACTGAGAGTACAGGCCAACTTCAAATTGTAGATGTAGGTCATCCGCATAGAGATGTGTGTGATGCAACACGCATAACATTAGAAGCAGATGTCAGAAGAAAGAAAGAAGGAAGCAGAGGGAAGGAATTGTCAGTGACTTCTCCTTTTTTCATCTACTCAAGAGATTATGCTTTCACTGGTGTCATGTTACATTACATTATGGTCATTTAGCAGACGCTTTTGTCCAAAGCGACTTACAATAAGTGTGTTCAACAAAGGTAGATAAAAGAACTTCAGGTCACAAGAAATCGTAAGCGCATTTCCTTCCTAAACCAACAGCTAAGAGCATAACTAGAGCTAGAGTAGAAGTGCAATAAGTTAGGTACTATGATGAATGAGAAAAAAGGACAAATTAGAAATGAAAGATTAGAAAACAAGAGCATCAGAAGAGCTAGGACAGAGTAGGTGATGTCCTAAGAGGGAGGATCCGGGTAGTGTTTCTTGAAGAGAGGGGTCTTCAGCCTGCGGCGAAAGATGGGCAGCGCTGTCCTGACATCAGTCGGGAGATCATTCCACCACTGAGGTGCCAGAACAGAGAAAAGCCGTGACCGCATCGATCGCAAGCAGGGGCCGCTGAGCGCCGGGGCAGCCAGTCGCCTGGAGGTGATGAAAGTTGAGAGAGCTGTAAATACAATAGCTGGGACGACTCTGAATATTTGTTAGATTATGAGGCTGCTCAGGATGAATATCCAGAAACACTTTTTAACATTCCCCATTTCAGTATTTCAGGTATGGATATCCTATAATCAGGGGTTAATACAGTCTTAAAAACCCTGGAAAACTCTTTTACTTAAAATATTTTTGATAATGATCATAATTTTGTGGTGTATTCCCTGGAAATCTGCTCACACATCACCTATTCTAACATTTGTTAGACCAGTGAATTTCAACCACTGTGCCGTGAGAGATCGTCAGGTGTGTCGTCGGATATTATCCAACTTCACTTAATTAGTCCCAAAAATTATTTAAAAAATCCCTTTATAATGTTGCCTTTGAGAAGAGAAGAATTGACTTGGACTTTTGTTATTTAATGATTGGCCTTTTAAAAAAATTACCTCTGTGTCGTGTGGTCATTTGTTATCTGAACCATGAGCATTCATTGTTTGGAGGATATAATTCAAAACACCAGCGAACTGAAGCAGGGACACAGACTGCTCTGAAGTTTCCCACCTGCATAGTTTTGTTCCTGCTTGTTATATGGCTGCATTCATCACCAAATCTGATTTGCATTCAGACTTGATTGGGTATATGCAGAATTATGAACTGAACTCCTCCTGCAGGCAGCATATGGAAGGATTCTGGGGCTGCTGCCCAGAAAAGGAGGAAAGTTTCAGAAAAGAGGTAAAGTGGCTGATTGACAGACTGATCATGGATCTTGAGGAACAGTTCAAAGAGCATGTTGAGGTAAAACAAGTGTGAAGGTAAAAAACTGGTTTAATGCTTCAGATTGGATTATTTTAGGTCAAAGCCTGGTTTCAGTTCCACAACCGCTTTCTTTCTAAAAGAGGAAATGAAAAATGATGTTCTTGGCTTCTTGCTGACAACTTTGCAATAGAGATTGATTCAAGTCTGAAATGTTTGTCCAAACCCATCCAACAACGGTATTTAATGAATCTGGCTCGGCCCGATGCATACCATAACACAACACTGAAGCAAACCCAAACAAAGTTCGGGTTTGTGTTTGTGCCCAAACAGCCCAACCAAACAGTACCAGAGAAAACACAATGTACTTACATCAGTGTAAATTGACTTAACTCATCATTATCTACTGTCAGCATCAAATTGTATTCCTAATATGAACTAACTGCATCTCTGACTGTGACAGATCTGGCAATAGCGATAGCACATGCGTTAGCACATGAGAACAATGAAAAATGTTTTGTAATGAAAAATGACAGAGGAGATATAAGATTCAACTTTGTTTTGTTCACTCCAAAAATTCACAAATGTGAGTATTTGACCATTGGAGAAGGTTGAGTGGTTTCACTGATGACTAAATGGGATTGAAACTGTGTCTGTGATGTTTTCCAGCCATACCTGGGGAGAATGTTGACCAAGAAGTGGCTCACCGATGACGATGACTTTGAAAAGCTTTGTAGTTGTATAGAGAAGCTTTCCCAGCACTGCGCTCTGATTCGGCCTCCACATGCCCAGGTGAGAAACCAGGCAGAAAGCAGAAAAATGTATCAACTTCTTACCCGATCAAGCATTTCTAATCACAGAAAGGAGCACAGCCTCTTACTGATGATAGATCACCTGTCAAATTATCAAGATTTTTGATTATTCAATAAATGTCTCCTCTGCAGCCAAACATGCCAACAATGCTGACATTTGTCCTGCTCTCATAACAGAATTCCTGCTGCTTCAACAAGTGATATTTTCAGGAAATTATTGAAAATAAGTCAAGTATACCTTTAGTCAAGTATTTTCAGTTTGTTTAGGACAGGAACTATTGAATTACACGAAAAATCTAATCAAGTATTAATTGAAATTAGCAGCATTACCACCATTGTAGTGGTAATTGCGCCAGAGGTGACGAGAGGAAATCCTTATTTACTTTCCAATGAACCTCTGGGAACTTCCAGGGAATTCATTTAGATGCTTTTGTTAATAGCCGGATGCTCTTGTCACTGCCAGTATGGCATTAAACCTCGCAATACGGACGAGTGAATGAATTGGTGGAAGTGTTGGTCAGATGCTCTGAAGATGGCAAGTTGCCAGATCTGCCTTCCATGCAGACATTCATTTCCCAAACACATGTCATGTTTATTCCTCAATAACAGAAGTTGGCAAGCCAGTTGCACTATCATGTGGTGAAAGAATACGTCGGCCTGCTGATGAGAAACGACTACTCATGCAAGAACAAGAAACACCAGAAAGCAGCCAGCAAGATCCGTGAGCAGTTGGGTCTCAGACTCCGGGAGCTGTTTGAGAAGATGGTAACTCTCAGTGCATGCAGGGATGCAAGCAACTAAGTACCTTTACTCAACGATAATAAGAGATACTGATACTTTAGGATTTAGTATTTGAGTATTGATCTCAATAGTTCAGTGGCAAACATTGCAAGTCTTGCTGCATTCCATCTATCCATGGTTACTTAGCAGATTCAGACTTTAAAGATGGGCATGCTGGGTGAAAACTTTTTATCTCAGCCTCTGTTTGACCAAGTGATAAGGGTTCAATAAGTCCCTTATACAGAGCAGCATGTAATCCTTAAAAGACGGTGCGTGATTTTGTTTTGCCAAAGTTTCACCGAGGACAAAATTGGCAGTCTTTAACACATAAACACAGCCAAACCTATTCACACATGAACATTTTACTCCTACTATTTCTTCATCAGTAAGGCTCATCTGGGTCAGATGAAGTCGCAGACAACCCGTCTCTCCTCATGAAATTGCGGCATCTGCATCTGATAGAATCTAAGATCATCCTAATCCACTTCATGCATTCCTAAGGTGTGAAAGTGGGTACACAACTCTTTTTTCCAACAGTGTGTCACTGTTCTGAGCAAAGAAGTGAAAGTGAAAGAGTGTGCTGTTCTTTCCATTTTTCCACATTACCAATCATTTGGAGATTACAAATATAGCACAGAAACAATCCTTCACCGCTGCATGCAATTCTCAATGATGGCCCCCCTCTTGGTCCCACCTTCCAGTGTGGACCTTCGGAGAATTGTAAACATGGCTGAGTAGGTGTAAGGATGGATAGATGGATGGGTGGATGCATCTATTGCTTTTGTTGAATTATGATTTAATTCGAAATTTTCAGAATTTCAGTCCAAAATCTCCCACATTTGAAATGTGATTTGTATCTCCATGTCACAAGTAAACACTTTTGGTGTTAGTTAGAAGTCCTCCAACCACTGCAACATGTACTGCATATGTTTAGCTCATGTTTATTAAGATTTTTCCAGCTGATTTATTTCACTTGTATTCTGATAGTAAAATTATAGATTTTAAAACAAATAATATTGTCTTTAAGTCACGAGTGATCCACAAACTAAACCATTTTACTATTCTACTTGTTATTCTTTCATCTCATTCTCTGATGGCCCATTTAAGAGCTGTGAGTCATTTTAGCACCCAGAATAAGCAGCTACTCTGATTGGCTGAAGTCAACTGATGAAGTGCTTTTTCATCCAAGTACAGCTTTGACAAGACATTTTCATGTTTTTTTTAAACAGTAAATCATCAATTTCTATAATATATATTATATATATAATATATTAAACCCAACAGCAGTTTAACTCTGTTTCCCCTTTTCCATCTCATAGAATTCAACTCATGAATGGCTACATCCTTTAGGAGGTGAGCTGAGCGACATCATTGGCCGGAAAAACATCATGGACATAAAGGACCATGTATGGTCTCTGGTGTTGCATTATCCAGACATCAGGTAAACACCTTTCCTCTGATTTTGGATTTTTACATTTTTGGAAAATTTGGAAAACTTAAATAATGATTGTAATGAATAGAACTTACTAGATGTCAATATAATGAGCACTTTTTTGTCCCTATTCCTGTGCAAATACTTTACTAATGTTTGCCAGAGTAAATCTATCTGGCAGCATTTGAGTCACAATGCCAGGCAAATGTAGTTTTAACAAAAAGTTATCGTTTCATTCAGTCAGATTTGCAGTTGGTATGATAAGAGCATCAACACAAATCTTTCTTTTAAGCAGCTTTTAAGAGCAGAGAAAGTAATTTTCATGTCATCATTTCAGGGATTGAGGTTTGAACCTTGAAGTTTACTGTACTGTGGTCAGCTGAGATCAGGAAGTAGGATGGAGGGATTTTTGCCACATGGCAATTTCTTATAAATCAATACTGAAGTGAAACACACATGACTATTACTCGTGTCACTGTGGAGCAAGATTTTAACCAAGAAAAAAGCCCAGAGTGAAGACACAAAACACGACAACCTGTTTTTGATTTCCGTATGAAAAGCTTAGAATCATAGCTTCAGAGGAGGTGGTTAGCAGATTGACAAAATACCCCATTTACTTCAAAGCACCCTGGTGAATCTTATTTTAAAATAAGAACCGGAGAGCCATTATTGAGTGTGTGTTGTCATTATTATGACTAGACTGAGGTATTTGACAGAATTTTGTGTTACATAAAGCCTGAGCCTGAGCTCAGGAAATGCATGTCTATTTTTTCGAAAAGAATATTGTTTTTGTTTATATCTGAAATTCACAGACAAGTTTCATGAGTGGAAATGGTAACAAACCTTTTCCAAATTAACTTATTTATTTATTGTTTTATTACTGTTTATAAATGAGTTGACATTAAATAAAAAGGTCAGACATTTGCCATAAGAAGCTCACATTTGTTAATGCTCACATTTCAACAACACAGGAAATTAACAATGACCAATAAATTAAGATGACACAGCACAGAAAATAAGTAAGGGACAATGTAGTATTATTAGCAGATGAGTATATAAAGGTAAGTGGAGAAGTTTAATCCATGAAATCACCCTCTGACAATACATGATCCCACTAACAACATGCGTAGTTACCAAAGAAACAAGTCACTATTTAGTACAATATATTAAGTGAATTCAGTTCTAATTTCAAGAATCCACTGAGGAAAATAGTTTCATGCTTGAAGGAGTGTGTGTGCGTGCATGTGCGGGTACTGCTACAGGCAACACATCAAAACAAAGGGGTATAAGAGATGTGATCCAAATGTAATTTAGTGGTTATCACGTTTTGTGTTTGTATTTCTGCCCCTAAATGTTGCTGGTTTGCTTGAATGTTAAAACACTCTGCCAGGACTTCCAAGCATTCCTAGTAAATTCAATTCAACTTTATTTATATAGCGCCAAATCACAAAAAAATGTTTTCTCAAGCATTTAAAGAAGCCCAACATTCCAGCCCTAACTATAACCTTTATCTAAAAGGAAAGTTCTAAGCCTACACTACACAGGGTGTCTGACCCCGGACCGAATCTGGGAGATGGTTCCACAAGAGAGGAGCCTGATAACTGAATGCTCTACTTCCCGTTCTCCTTTTGGAGAAAGTAGGAACCACAAGTGAGCCTGCACTCTTTGAAGTAAGATAGAGCCTGACCATCAAGTGCTTTGAAAGTGTGCAGGAGGACTTTAGTTGGCAGTGAGGATTTTAAACTCTATTCTGTATTTTACTGGGAGCCAGTGCAGTGAAGCTAAAATGGGAGAAATATGATCTCCTTTCCTTTCCTTTTTTGGTCAGGACAGGTGCAGCTGCATTTTGGGCCAACTGGAGAGTGTTCAGAGAATTATTAGGGCAGCCTGATAATAATGAATTACAATATTCCAGCCTAGAGTTAACAAATGTGTGGACAAGTTTTTCTGCATCATTCTGTGTGCCTGATGTTTGCAATGTTGCGTAAGTGAAGAATGCAGACCTTGAAATGTGTTTTTATGTGGCTGTTAAACAACAGATCCTGATCAAAGATAACTCCTACATTTCTTTCAGTGGCGCTGGAGGCCAGGATAAATTTCATGATGGCTATCTCATTTAAGGTGTTTAGGGCCAAGCACAATAACCTCTGTTTTATCAGAGTTAAGTAGTACAAAAATGATAGGACATCCAGGTCTTAATGTCCTAAAGGCATGCTTGGAGTTTATGAAATTGACTGGACTCCTCTGGCTTCATTGATAAATAAAGTTGGGTATCAGTGTTTCTAAATAATTTTACCTAATGGAAGTAGATACAGAGTATTGGTCCAAGCACTGAACCTTGAGAGACTTTCATGTGTATGGCTGATTCATTAGCAAGGTTAGCAAGGTATGTCAAATGGCAGTGAACAGTTCAGTTACCTGGATGACCAGTTACTTATCTGTCCCAGAGACGGTGTTTTTGAGAAAATAACTGACAGGCGAATGAAAGACCTTACCTTTATTTAGAGATTGCTGTTCTGTAAACTTGGACAGATTTTACTGCTAACTCTTGTTACTCTTAGGACTTCAACTTGTAATGGTTTGTATTGTGTTGGTGTGATTTTCTGTGTTCCTCCTGCAGCAGGAAGCACTTGGCTGCTGTTTTGTACTTCAGAGGTGTGAAGCGGGGCCGAGAACGCCAACAGATCCTGGAGACACTCGGCAACCTGAAGAGGGATGTTTGCGACGCTGGTGACAGAAGCCGGGTTTTATTTGGTGACATGCAGGTCATCAACCGCACAAACTTTTTGTCCAACCTGCCATTCTCCTGTCTCAGCCCCTGACATTTCCCAAACATGAGGGATGATTCGCTGGGGTTTTGGAAAATGTGCAGAAAGCTTGGGGTGCTGGGACATATTTCTCTGAAGTAACATGCGTGTCCGAAGACACAGCCATTGAATAGTGTTAAGGATAATTTTGATTATTGTCACAAGAATTCTTTTCTTCAGGCACGGAGACTTCAGAACACTTGGGTTGAGAGTTTATTGCTGCAGCAAGAGTCAAGTCAGTTACATTTACATTACGATCATTTGGCAGACGTTTTACCCAAAGCGACTTACATTACATTACCACCCTTCGCAGAGGGGGGAGCAACTGGGGGTTCGGTGCCTTGCTCAGGGGCACCTCGGCAGGGACTCAAACCAGCAACCCTCCGGTTCTTAGGCGGAAGCTCTACCCACTAAGCCACTGCCTCCCTGCACCATGCACTGGAGGGCTTGATCAGGCTGCTCTATGAGAGGCAGAGGATACTTATTCCATATACTAATATATGTTTAAACCCCTGAAAATCAATACAAGGTTTGAACAAGCCATCTCTTTTACCCACAGATTAATAACCTGCACCCACCCGTTTTTAGATTGTTTTTTCATTTAACTGTTCTTCTGAGCCTATAAATGTGCTTATGCTAATTTAGACTTTGCATGGGTGCCATTATTTTCTTGTTCTTCCCTCTTTCCAGGGACAAACAACCCTGTGAAGTGAGGGACACACTAGTTTCTGCTCGACTCAGGCTGCAGTGTGTTAAACTTTCCTTCCTGTGCCGCTAGTTCCTTTGTGAATCTGCCATCTTTGTTTTCAAACCTTGGCAAAAACAGGACTCAAGTTGAGATCCGGACATAAAGACTAGTTAGAATGCGGCCAAAACAGTAGAAATACTTCTCAGATGGCTGGAGAGAAACTAACTGGATAGCTGAGTCTACAATCTGACAAGTTCGGAGAGTTTGGGCCGTATTTAAGAAGAGAGCAGCAAATTATGTGCTTGTTGGCAGCTGGGGATGCTGGAGACTCGACTCCTAATCCTACAATCACACTCACAGGCATACACACATAGGCGTGTGTGGTCATTGCAGTCTGGGTTGACTGATTTTCAATACCTCAAATCATCATCTTATACATGGTTGCCAGAGGACTTTGTCCCTGTCACACACAGTCTTGATCAGTTTAACAATATCAACAGGACACACTACCACACTACCAGCAGGAAACATCTTGGTGCACACTGTCTGAGTCAATCATAAGACTATCTCTAGTCAGACTGCTTGTCTCCTCCTGTACTGGACTTCAGCATGCTCTCATAGTATAACTCAATCAACATTTTTCCAACAATTATACTGACATGGACAGACATGGTTGAATTGTAGGACATTGTGTTGCCTTGTCACAGTGCTGTCAGGGCTTTATGGAATGCTGGTGGTTGTTTGCCTTGATTGCTCAATGGAAAAATGCAATGCATTTAAATGATGGTTGTATAAATGATCATGCCAGGTTTAATTTGTAATTATTTACCTTTGTTGAACACACTTATTGTAAGTCTCTTTGGATAAAAGCGTCTGCTAAATGACCATAATGTAATGTAATTGTGTGGTGCAGATTTGCTGTTTTGATCCCTTAGAAGCTAATCTCTATATTTCTGACTTATGTGCTAAACATTCTTCACATCAGTAACCAGCAGTTTCTGTGTGCGCTTAATTTAACTTATCAGTCAGTCACCATCGCAAATGTACAGACTGATTTTGTGTAATTAAAATTATAAACATGTATGTAACTGACCTTCTTACATATGTCAAAGACAAATTCCCTTTTGTTTCTGTCAATTAAATAGTTAAATATTGGAAAGGCAGAACAAAATCAAGGTGGTACTGTACATATTGTAGTAATTTTAATCATTTTATGACTGTGAAGTCTTGAGATTTTGTAATGTAACAGCTCCACCGATGGTCTACACTCTTTTTTCTTTTTTCTCTGTCTAGAACATGTACAAACAATGTGTTTAGGAATAAACCGGTGGCAGAGAATTTATTTAGTATTTAAATGGAAATGTACCTATTAGCGATTACTACACTGGAGGTATGTTATGAGCCAAAATACCGATTTTCAAACCAACTGATTCTTTGTGTGAGGGCTTCTTACTCTTTACATGGATACTGGCTGATTGTGACAGATTAGAGCAATGGACTGTGGATGATTGGAATAAGACTAAAGCAGCCTTGTCCCAGTTTTTGTTGATATTGTCTCACACTTTCAGGCACAGCAAACCTAACAGGGGAGATACAGAACATCCAATCAAGCCATGCTTATGTCTAAAATCTCTGATCAGTGAAATTAAGCCTGATCGGACTTTCTGAAGCTTCTCCAGGAGCACAAGTGTTCATCTCTGAACAAAAGAACCCATGAAACATCCCAAACAAGCCAACACTTTACTTTCAGGGATCATTAATTTACTATGTGTTTCTAAAGTGTTTGGGCTCACTGCCCATGATGAAGAATGAAAGGAATCTGCTAATAGAGCCTCTATGTTACACTGTGTTTCCACAGTGTGGTTGTGGTCAAAGTTGTCACTGTCTGTTACAGTCTTACACGAACATCCTGACATCTGTTCACTTTCACTTTTGGTATAAAAATAGCTTTGATCTTGCTCACACTTAAATTTTTAATTTTCCCTTTATGGGGATCACATTTGCAATCCAACAAGAGCGTCAAAAGTCAACCATGCTGTATTTATAGAGCATACATGATCAAAAAAACAGTTTTATAGAGTCAGTTTATACATTTATACAGTCAGTTCTGAATGTTTGTATGATGTGCAGGTCAGAAAGGCAAGGAAATGTTGGAGTGTTTTTAGCTGAGGGTCTGGTTGGCAAATATCAGGACATTTTCAGATGTATTTTCCACAGATCGATTAAAATGGATCAAAATATGGCTCTGAGAATATGAGATATCATGTGGTGTTTCCTTTTTACTTTACATGTTCACAACACGTACTGGCCAACAGATACAGTGCATAGTTAACTCACTGTTCTCACTTAGTATGTTTACATACACAACACATAATAATTGTAAACATCACGTAAACCCCATGATCAGATTGAAATTGGCTGTTGCTCAAGGTAAATTCATGTTTTCGTGTAAGATGATGCAACTGTAAAATCAAGTTGCTCAGGCATGTAAACATTGTGACCAGTGACAGTAAGACACCACCATGTGCATTTCCACAACCGGTGAACTCAACTGACATTCTGATTAAATGATATATGTAAATTTGGCGAACCCCTGAATCCTATTAATTCTATTCAAGTATTTATCTCACTCGCAATTTTTGCCTTAATTGCAGTACAGACAAAACAGAGTATAGTGTGCATGTAAACATAATGTCTGATCCAGTAATAAAACCTTAGGGATTCATTTCCAAAAACAAGAAGGGTATTCATTAGAGCTCATACCTCCACCAAGGCCAAAAACCATGAGGTATTTATCTCATATTATTGGAATCCCTTTTCAAACCCTTTTAAACCCTCAACTTTTAGGCCCTTGCTGCAAACAGTTGCTTTCCTGTAAAGCCACTGTTTCAGACAGTTTGAGCAAGTATTTCCAGCGGTTCAGTTGTGGTTTTGAATGTTCTCTTTCACTTTTGGTGGCCTTGTTATGGTTCAACATGTCAACACGTCACTCATACACTCATTCAGGTTCAGGGGCAGCAAAAACTTGTTTACAGCTTTTATATGAACATGGGTGAAATCAGTTTTGTGTTTAGTGTATGGAAAGTGTGAAAATGATTTATCTCTAAATCAGCATGTTGAGACACTGTTACATGTTATGCCTTGGTAAAATAACAGAATAAAAGTAACACTGAAGAAGCCTTTGGGATGAGAGGAGAAATTTTTTCAAGCCTTGACCACCAAGTCCATTTGCCTAAGATTAACTTTCACTAATCATTTAAATCTCATGGCTTTGTTTTATTATTTCAGATTACTTTTTTTAATGTGAATACTTAATCCTAATATTTTACAGTACTTTCAAACTTAATTACAAGATGAAAATTGAAAGCCTTTTTTACATAATTGTAAATGATCTCTCATGGCTCACTTGCTTAACCTTGACTTCTTCAACCACACTTTGGGAGACGGTGGTTTAGTAGATAGTAATAACTGTTTAAAATGTCATTGCTCCTTTGACTTGTATAGACATATACTGTATATCTATTCAGTGGACTTAAACCGATGTTGACTTGTAGGAAGGTATGTGGATGATGATTGGATGGAAATTAATATTGAAGCTGTTGATTAGATAGATAGATAGATGGTTGGATGGATGGATAGACAGACAGACAGACAGACAGACAGGTAGGTAGGTAGGTAGGTAGGTAGGTAGGTAGGTAGGTAGATAGATAGATGGATGGATGGATAGATAGATAGATAGATAGATAGATAGATAGATAGATAGATAGATAGATAGATAGATAGATAGATAGATAGATAGATAGATAGATAGATAGATAGATAGATAGATAGATAGATATGTACTTTATTCAAGCAAATTCAAGCATCCTGTAGCTCACAGAGGACAAAAACACACAATGCCTAATAAGGAAAAAGGAGCATAGAAAAGCCATGTGCATTATTGGCGGCCAGGGAGGGTCCTATCTCTTAACTCAGAGTCATTGACTGCAGCTTTTCAGTAGCTTTGGATTTTGTTTAGTGACCTCTTCTCCACCACAGTCCCAAAAGTATCTAGTTTGCTGCCAACATTCTGCTGCACACATTGAAAGATCTCAGCTTCCTTAGGAAAATGAGTCTGCTCATTCCTTTCCTGTATACAGCCTCAGTGTTGGTCTTCCAGTCCAGCCTGTTGTCAATGTGGACTCTGAGGTTTTTATAATCCTCCACCACCTGAACATCCTCACTCAGAAAACTGTCCTCTTTCTTCTGAAATCTTACCATCTCCCTGGTCTTGATCACATTCAGAATCAGATGATTCCTCCCAGACCACTCTACGAAATCATCCACCAGTTTTCTGTACTCCTCTTCCCTTCCATCCCTAATACACCCAACTACTGCAGAGTCATAAGAAAACTTCTGCAAGTGGCAAGACCCAGAGTTGAACTGAAAGTCAGTGGTGTACAAGGTGAAGAGGAAGGGAGACAGCACAGTCACCTGTGGAGCTCCAGTGTTACTAACCACCATTTCAGACAGAAAATTGGTCAGTCAGTCAGATAGTCAGTAATCCAGGAGATAGTGGACGTGTCTACCTTCATCGCTTGCAGCTTCTCCCTCAGTAGTGATGGCTGGATGGTGATGTTTATCACTGATACAAACAGACCTAAATAAAGTAAAATAAAAAGATAAACTCTTTAAATCCCTACATTTTTGACAGTTAGAGAAGTAATAGAATTGCGTCATCATACAAACACTGCAGTTCAAGCTATTGAATACATCTCAAAGTGGCTAATGTAGACTTGAATAATTTGATCGGAGTATGGTGTTTACAAGTGGCCAAAGTGAAACAATTTTTTACAGAAAATCTCCCCCATCACTTCCAAGAAAGAGGTAGTGATGAATGGTTGCCAACATTTTGCTCCGAAAGTCATAAAACCTTCTGCAACCACTACAGCTCTTCCATCCAGTGGGTCGCTAGAGCTGTCGAAGGGTGAGGGCGGGGTACACTCTGGACAGGTCGCCAGGCCATCACAGGGCACACATAGACTCACTCTCACACCTATTGACAATTAACTGCATGTCTTTGGACTGTGGGAGGCAGCAGGAGTACCCTGAGAAAACCCACGCAGACAAGATAAGATCAGATAAGATAAGATGAAAGTTTATTATCCAGAAGGAAATTACTGTGCAAACCTAGTGCAATATAGAGAAACGTGCAAGAGTGCATGCAGATAATAAGTACAACATAATAAGTACACACAATAAGGGGTACGAAGTACATACAATCAGGGAACAGTACATGACAGTACAAATGTATAAGGAGGACAAGGGTACAAGTGCAAATGTGCATCTGGCAATATAAGTATAGCATACATGTGTGTATAGATGATATACAGCAGCGTGTTGTGCGACATACTATTAAGTGACAGTGAGATCCCTGTGACCCCACTGTCCCTTCCCGACCCGAGGTAGATAAGGGGGAGGACATGCAAACTCCACACAGAAAGCCCTTGGTCTCATACCAACAACCTTCTGCTGTGAGGCACAAGTGCCAACCGCTGCACCACCATTCCGCCCTGGCAGAGCTCTCACTGAAAGTATTTGTGTCATATTTAAACCATTCACACACTTCACATAACTGAGACATGTGACAGGAAATCACCCCAACCCTAAAATGCAAAGCAGAGTGTAGCATTGCAGAGCGTCTGAACCGACATCCTGTCAAAAAACCTTTATGATTGCTTTATTGTTGCTCTCACTTCAACATTTAAGTGAAATGCTGCAGAGGTGAAGTTGACTTCATCCACCTGCCTGTGACCATGTGTCTGACTCTGCGCCACTGTCTCCCTTGCAGACGAAGGACAGCTGATGGTAAGGAACACTCTTTCTCCACAGCATCATACATGCTGTTTACATCCAGGTCAGCACAGTTATATTCAAGCTCGGTTACATTATTATTTGTATTATAACATGTGGCATTTTACTGTTTACACAGTGATGATGAATAAGGCTGACATGCTTTTAATGTAACAATGTAAATACTGCATGTCTCCCAAAAGCTCATCGTCTGAAACCAAGTTTATTAGCCCAGGGAAATTACTGCAAATGTACATGTGCATAGAAACACACAACATTGGTGTCTATATATGATCCCTTTAATATAGACTTTATACATTAGACTGACCCTATGTTTCAACTGTGATGGTTTCTCATGGAGACATTTTCATGTGACAGTCACTGATGAGTGAAGGTCCTGAGCCTGAGCCATCAGGAAGTGAGTAAGTGATGTGATCTTGTGAAAGTGATATAAGTCCATAGATAGTTCAGGGGAAGTGTAATAGGGACCTGAGGCTCCTTTCAGAACAGCTTGCCAAGATAACACAGCTATAGCTCAGTCTTAGGGGGGCATATGAAATGCATGGGGGGGCACTATTATTTGTATATTTTTGATCTGATATGCTATTGTATTAGTGCAGGTAGGTCATACTCACTAAGTAAACTGGCACATTTACAATGCAAACGTTCATAGCATGGTGAGACGATTGGCATCAACCAGGAACTTACAAGGTTTTGAAAACAGTTGCCTTTAGAAAACCAATAAAGAGGCTCCATGGGCCAGATAGGCGATCCGTACAGTCATTACCAACTTAGTAACCCTTTCATACAAATATTATTTACATTTGAATATTTGATACAAGAAAAAAGTCAAACACTATAGTATAAAAAATGTTTACATTAAAACAATCACAAAACTCCACTTAAACCTCTAAATAATGTGAAATATGTTCACTTTAATAAAAAAAAAAAACTCAACTTTGATTTATAGGCCTGGGAGAGGACTCTACTAAACTACTTTATTGTCCCCCAGCTTCATGAGACAAGAAATGATCATGTGCTGTGTATCTGCTATATGCGTGTGAGTGTGAGCTCCATGCCTGTTAGGGTTGGAATTCCCACTTCCCTGGGGAGTTATTTTTGTCTCTGTCATCATAAGGAGGAGGAGCATCCTGCTTTATAGACTCTGCAGCGCTCCCCTTTTTAGCCTCCTAACTGAACAGCAGGCGGAGTGCGCACAGTGAGTAACACCCTGCAGAAGGTCAGCAAATGATTTATTCATTTACTAGATATATAAACATATTTTTAACTCGTGAAATTGCAATTATGCAACTTACTTTTCAGCAATGAAGTATTGTTGTGCTGCAAAATAGTTGATAGCATTGTCTAATGAAATTTATCCTTGATGAACGTGTTTTTTTCACCCTTTTTTAGTTGTTTGCTGATAAGGCTAATTGGGGGGGAAAGGAAAAAAATGTTTTAATAATTTACAGTCATTGTTCGCGTGTAAATACAATGTTTATTATAAAAATGGCTTGAGAGAGTTGGTGAAGGAAGGTGAGGTGGGGTTACTAGGAGTTCTGTATTTTGTGTAAATGTGATTAAACTTTCCCTAACCTGCACAAAGCTGCTATAGAATCCTGTTTATCGTCGATTTTGTTATTCGCACATTTGTTAAGCTTTTTAAGATTTTGAAAATTGTACTACTTTGTATTTCATTCATTTCATTACAAATAAGTATTTCATTTTATTGGAAATCAAACTATACTTTAGATCGAAGTGCCAAGGACAGAGACTGAGCATGAAAAACCTGGTTGCACATACACCTCATACAATATAGAGTAAGAGACCGGAAGTAGTAAAACATCACGACAAAACTAGTTTGCTTTCCAGATTAAAACGCCGAATTTGTTCTGAGTAATAATTGTTCATATCATAGATTGATCTAATTTGGGTCAAATGTCGCCAAATTTAAAAAACAAATACACCTCCTCCTTGTTGGCTTCACAGGAACGATGCGGACCCCGCCAGACTCGTCGGACACAGACCGAACCAGAGTGGACTCTCCCACGGAACAGAATGCGAAATCTCCAGGAGGAAAACGCTTCCATTTAAAATTACCCAAGTTTTTGAGGGCTCCGGGTGTTGTGAGAATCTCTCCTACGGCTACGGACGGAACACAAGTCGGGGCCGCAGGTACCAGTGATGTGGACAACTCCTGTCCCGCTGTACAGCAGCGTTGCGTTTTACCCGGAGCAGAGGCGCCACCAACTGGTAACTAGGATCATCTCTTTACTACTACTAATAATAGTAATCATAATGATGATGATGATGATGATGATGATAAGGGTAATAACTTAATATATAGTGGGATAGTACATATTCAACTTTATTGTCATTGACATAGTACAGGCACAAGCCAATGAAATGCAGTGGAGACAAACTGAAAGAATAACACAATGGTGGACACAAATATGCAGTCTGTTCTGAATGGCTTTCTAATGGAGCACAGATGTCAGACTTCATTGCATGACTTCATTACAGTGACATTTCCTGCAGTTTAGAAACAGGCTTAATATTTCTTTATCTCCCTCAGAAACACTGTCGTTTGAACAGACCCTTGAGAGGCTCCTCTTGTCTGAGGCCAGCCAGAAGCTGATAGAGAGAGAGGAGCATCTGTTTGGGGAGATAACTGAGAGAGACAGCTTAACACGCCAAGAGGAAGAAGTCGACAAGCTCATTGCAGACCGTAAAGCCGTGGAGACGCTCGTGGAGCAGACTATAAGGAACTCTCTTTGTGCTGGGCAGTTCAATGTGAATATTTTGACATCTGCTGTGAAGGCCATCTGCCAGGAGGAGAACCAGGACCAGGTGTGGGCTCAGAGGGATCAGCCATCCCCAGTGTGGAGGCCCTGCTCGTGGAGGAAACTCCATGACTCCATCCTTCTTAGTTTGGTGGAAGAAAGTTTGGACAACCCTTCATCAATCTCGGCTGTCGCGCAAGGTCAGCTTTCATCCCTCCAGCAGGACCTGTGCAACATGGGCAGACAGATAAAGGGGGACCTGCAGTGGGTGGTGACTGCGGTGAAGCTCTGCTACCCACCAGAACTGGACATCTGTAATCTTTACGCCAGGATGTACCACAAAACCTTTGCTACCAGACTCAGGAAAATCACAGACTTTGCCCTGGACAACAGCGATACCATTTACCTGCTGCGCTGGGTGAATGAATTCTATCCAGAGTAAGTCACATGTTGTCTTTTAAGCACTTAAGCGTATTGGTACAGTACGTGTCCCTGCTGTTGAAACATGAAATAACTTCATCAGTAAATGTGTGCACATTGAAAATGAGAAGGCTCAGAAAATTAATGAAAGTTACTGTGATTTTTTTTTTTTTTTTCAGCATCTTTAAGAAAGACGAGTTGGTCATTGAGATTGATAGTGCAGCGCTTGGAAAGCTGCTGTCTGAGGAATTAACTGCACCTCTGGAGGAGCAATACCTGAGCCAAACACAGGTGACTCAAGCTTCCACTTTAACATCTCTCAATAGGTGTGTGTACATTTCCATAGAATGCAATGTGGATATTAATGGTATAGTGAATTGATATTTTGTGACCCCCTTTATCATGCCATGATGGATTTGATTGGTCACCAAACTCAAGGTCTGGTGCTTTGATTGGCCAGTCTGAAACTATTAGATATACAATTCTGACAGACTGGCTGATGAGAAGTTTTTCGGCCAGGCAGAGGTATGACATACATGTGTGTATTTGAACTAGAAACAAATAGGATAGTAAAGATAGATTATACACGCTAAGAATACCCCAAAATGTAAAACCTGCATTTAAAACTGTGCAGTAAGTGACTTTGTTGTGTTCTTTTGTGTACTTTCAGGAAGACCTGATGAGATACAGCAATAAAGTCTTGGAAGATGCAAAGCTGGTCTGGTTGAAAAGGGATGAGCTAGAGAGAGAAGACGGCTGTTTTGTCAGTCATGTCGCCATTGATGTCATTAAGGTAGAGGAACAAGGAATCAGACACTCTGCTTTTTTATAGATTTTTATAAATGACTGACTTAACCTACATTCATTCGGCCATTTTCCAGTCTGGAGGCCGCGTTGCTTGAATACTCACAAACATTAACCAACCAGGAAGAAGGATTGTTTTTATTTCAACCTAATGTTGTAGGAAGTTAAAGAATTTCGTACCAGTATCACAGGGAAACCTTTAAAAAATGCAGCCATCCCGCTATGTTACTACTGACTGAGGCGTTGAACAAGGCAACTCTACCACGGTTAGAGGTTCAATATCCTATTGAAAATGCTTGGATGCATGGTTGTGAACGGTGCTTTTAGGTTCCTATTTGATGGGTATAAACCTATAAAATCTCCAGTTAAACATGGACATTTGCATCTCAACTAAAGCGTTTAACTTTTTCACAGGAGAAAATTGGTCTTGAGTTTTTGTCCTCTGTCTCTTTGCAGTTATTCTATGGTGCTGTAAAATCCGCTCAAATCATTTTGGGAAATCAACAGAAGGCCAAGATGATCATGTGCCAACTAAAAGACTTCCTGCAAAGGTAACAACACTGATGTCATATCTGGCTTACTGCTGCAGGATTTGATTATTCTCTGAATATTTTCCATTTTATTTGTATTTCTGTTGTCAATATAAATGTGTTAAAAAATACATCCATAACTTATATGCCTTCGTACTGTATATATATTAATACACCAGCGTCGGTTACAGACCCACTGATTTGTAATATTAAAGTATATTAAAATAATTCCTTAATAATTCAACAGTTTGTTTTAGACACAGAAATGTAAGATTTTTCCATAAAAGTATACCTTAAAAAGATTCCCAGGAATCTGATGCTGATAACCAGTAATAACTTACCTTATACATTATACCAAACAAATGATACTTAAATACAAACTGCTGCAGGTTCAACAAATTCCAGCAGGATGTTATGAAGACAAAGAAAAGGAACAGCATCATCTTGGCAAATCTCAGCTGTGTCAAACTGTTCAGGTATGATTTGATTTTTCCGATATCTGAGACTGGAAATGTATGTAAAATACCATTCAGCAAGCGTGACACAGGGCCTCATCTCAGAACAAAGAGTTAAATATTTTCCATTCTCTTTCTGCAGGGACTTCATTGTTGAGAAGAGTGATCTCTTCCCAGAGGATGTGAGGGGAAGCTGTTTGTCTCTTCTGACAGCCATGAAACAAACTACACACACGTATTTGTTGGACCCCGTGCACAAGGCCCTCATGGTAGGCTTTTATCATTAGTCTTGTCCTTTGATGAGAGAGTTTTTGCCACAAATTTCACAATATCTGTCATTTGATATCCTGTAATGTAGAATAAACAGATGATCGACATCTTTGTCTTCTGATATAACCAACTAAACTAATCTAATAATCTACTCTGCCCTAATGCTAAGCTTTGACCATCGTACCACACATTTTTCAGCTGGTGTTACTTCTGGTCAACATACTTATTAATTTATTGTACTCATTTTTTTGTGGCTCAACTTTAGTATGAGGTGATGTCAATAAGGAGTTTGTTTTGTATTTCTAAAAATGCTCTACAAGCCCAAAGTATTTGCAAAGAAAAAATGTGATCCTCTATGATTGTAGTTGTTGAGTTTCCACCTCTTGAAAGGGAATTTCCTTGAAAGCTCTGCGGCTATATTTGATTAAGTGTGACAATAATAACATGATAAAGACGTGTGTATTTACTCTGTCCACATGCAGCCACTGTACCACCAGCTGGGGACCAGTGACTGGCTGAAGAAGCCAGTGTTTGACAAGCTGCTGGCCAGCGTTGATGAACAGGTTCAGCATCTGCAGGGCCTGACTGAACCTTGTCACCAGGTAGAACAGAGCATGAAACAAGTGCTTCAATATGATCCCACTGTATATACAGTATATGTCCTTTTCCTTTCATGTGTCTGTTTATTACAACTTCATTGATGGGACTGATTTCAGGAGCTGATGTGCCAGCTGCAGCAGGATGTGACTGTTGAGTATGTTGAAAGGCTTCTGCGAAGGAAACTTAAACTGAAGAATAAAGAGCAACAGGAAGAAGCTGCTATGACTGTGAAAGAGGATGGAGAGAGTCTGCACAGTCTCTTTGTCACACTGGTGAGACATGAATACACCTCACAGAGAAATTATAGCAGGAAGTTCTTTCATCCTTCCAGCAGGCATGGAACGTAAAGATCCATTTGAAAAACAGCTAAGCATCATCTGTAAAAACTCCCAGGAGTTACTCTAGCCTCAAAGCTCTGCATGTTGACCTGTTTGATGTGCCATTCCAGACTGTCAACAACAGTGATCGTTAAATTCCAACCCAAAAAAAGCAGAGCAGCTTCCATGTAACAGTGTGTGATGGTCTAGTCTCTCACTCACTCTTCCTCTGCTGTTTTATTCATTTAAGTGGTGATGTGTAGGTCCCAAAAATAGTGACAGAGGTGACAGAATGTTGGGCTGAGCTGAACTTTAACTATGGCCAGAGACTTCCTGATGAAATCTTTGGTTGTTAATCCAAAGCGATGGTCCTAGATCGCAGTGTAACATGCGTCCATTGATTGACTTTTGCCCTCTTAACCAAAGAAAACATGCAAATTCATTCTGACAGTTTCAAAAATGTTACTGCTAGACTCCTACAACCCTCATCTATGAAAAAATGGGTGCAGATGGATCACAAGTAGGCAAGTAAGCGTATTTGTGCATGCGGTTCTCTCTGCGTGACATAGCTCTGTGATTCACCTGGCAGTCATGTGACTTTTGCACAATCTGACGTGCATAAAGGTTGACATTTGTACAGCCTGACAACCAAGATTTTATTTATTATTTTACACTTTATCAACAGAATCTCCAATCTCCATGTGGTGAAACTTCTAAATATGGAAATAGAATTCGCCTCAAAACATGTGGTGTAAGGATTGCCAAACTCCCCTAAGTGTGTCACAATTGATGTGAGGTAAATCTGTGTCTCATCAGGGATGGAAAGAGGCCTGGCCTATTGACGTCCTACCCCACATTGCAGAAGTGCTACAACTCCAAAATCTCCCGTCCATACAGATGGAAGTCATGTCACTTGGGACGAAATTTCCAGACATCAGGTGATCTTTACATGCTGAAAACCTCAGATTTTGTTTCACCTTTCCTGTTTTGTGCAGCATCCTAAAGGGGTTTAACTTTCACAATAGATACTTTAAATACCAATGAGAAGCACAGGTGAGAGGTGGAGGTGGACATTACATGGAATTCAGCATACACCTACTTTCTAGACAAAAGACAATCAGTAATGCCAGCATGAGGAACTGAAGTCTGCCAAAGGTCAAGCATGTGTTCAGGTGTTTCCTGATCTTTTGTACTAACAGCAGAAACATGAGGGAACACTCAACTGCTGTACCAGTGAAAACCATATATAACAACTAAGTGAACACTTAATGTTCTAATATAAACATCAGATCAATTGCATAAAAAATAAGCTTTCCATGCAGAGCTCTGTGGATGAACAAAGGTCACAGCTGAGTTTCAGAAGTTAATTAATGAATAAGTTAAGTGAGCTGGAAGGAAATGTGGTTTATCTTTAAACTCAACAGGGTTCTAACTAGCAAGCAGCATGACTTAGCAAAATCACTTTGAGATTCTGTGATACTGAACAACCAAAAGCTTGACTGGTTCATATTAACATGCAAATGCAGCTCCTGTTAGACACATGTGTGTTGCATGTTTTAAACTCAAGATAGAGATGTTTAAAGGAGACAACTAACAGCTAACTTAGCCAGTTCCAAACAGGCCAATCTTCTTCATGATTTCATGATGTTGTTTGTGATTTTTGCAATCAAAATCCCTGATTTGTGTTGATGTTGCTGTATGAATCCACAACATACATTTAGATTTTGTTGTGGTGAACATAACTTCTATCTATTTACTGTTTGACTTTGTCCTTTAAAAGAATGACATTCCTTGTGTGTCTGCCAAAGTTCCCCAAAACGTAATTTTTGTAAAATTCCTCTGTATGAAAAGTAATCTCCAAAATGTCCTATAACTGTACGCCGGTATCATGTCAAATGCTTGCTTCAATAAAAAATATACAACAGGGAACATTTCCTTATGCCAGGCATACATACACACACATACAAGAATGTATTATTTTGATAATGTAGATTGTATTTTAAAAATAATTCTTTAACAATTTCTTTCTGCTTCCTACACAGTGAGAGGCACGTGTCAGCCCTGTTAAAGCTGAAGACCAATTTCTCCAAGGTCGACAGGGATGCCGCAAAAGCAATTCTGACAGACAGCTTGAAGCAAACCAACACCATCGGTACTCGACCCTTTTTCTCCAGAGTCAACATCCGTTGAGGTGTGTGATCATCGGCCTCATCCAGCTCAGTGTCTGTATTAAATAGCTAATAATAACACCAATATCTCACATCACAGTTTGCTGGATAAATTTTATATATACTCTATATGTATATATCATTGTATATATATAATGTAATTTCTCATATATTTTACCTGTGTGCAATTCTGGGCAATGGTCAGGCTTACATTTCAATTTAATGTATATATTTCACAAATGTACTGTATTTGTATAAGTTAAGAAACAATCACGTCAGCTGTTTGATATAAATCTGTTTTTTTACTGTTTATTGCATATTTTCAGTGCATTTAAATAAATAAAAAACGTGGAGAGTTTGACTCCTTGTGTGTTTTCTCATTTTCCCTCTAACGACTCTAGAAAATACATAAGATGAAACATAATAGCATGGAAGAAAGTCAGGTCATCTGTGACCCATATACAGACTTGTGCTGGTTGTCACAAGCCAACATCCTGTTAAGTCTAATAATGTTGATCCTCCAGGGGTTAAAATGTCATGGATGTGAAAGCAGAGACTAAAGCAGGAGGAGGGTTTCTGTGTTCAAAGGAGGCTGCTGCCACTGAGTATGTCAACAAGACAAATATCTTCCAGTTCCAGAAACCTATTGCGTCTTTGGTCCGGGAATTTAACTTGGAAAGACCAAACCAAGGTCTTTTCCCGTTTATTGTCATGAGTTATGACTGCAGGGAAAGGTTAATTTCTCCAAGGCAGAGGAAGGAAATGAACATGTGCTACTGGATGCTGTCAGCATGTAGTTTTTCCTGGAACTCTATCAATGCTTTAAAAAGGGATGTGCAGGAGGAAAAGACCATAACAACTATTTCCCCTTGGAGAGAAAGAGGGACCAGGAAATGGAATCTCTTGTAAAATACTAATGATGAAAACACCCAAGGGGTTTTTCCACTGTGAGTCACTCAGATAATAATAACTTGAGTCAGTGAGGGAGTTCATCCACCAAGACCTACGACTCCCCTTATTCCACATTCTTAGATACTGTGTTCATCGTCATTTCATCTTTCATGTTTTGAACTTAGCTGGAATCACCCTTCTTCCCTTTCTTGACTGAGGCACAACACAACTGTTACCGCCAGATGTAGAAGTAGGAGAATACATTGTGCCAAAATTTACCAATTTGCCCAATAAGTCAAGTCAACTTAGTTTCTATTGCCCAATATCACATACCAATGGTTCAAAGGGCTCCACAGACCCACAACATCAGGGAAATTCCTGAACTCACCCAAAGCTCCCTAGGAAGATGAGGAAAACAGAGAAAACGTAAATGTGTAAGGAAAAAAGAGAGAGAGAGAGGGATTTCCCCTACAGGAAGGGCTGGATGTGCAATAGGAACTTCCAATTGGATCATACAACAAGTACAATAAAGCCTGTAAAACAGCTGTTTGGGTGGTCAATTCAACAGAAATTAAAAGAAAAAAAATTGTAAAATGACTTCACAGACAATGTATTATGGATGCTTATCATGAAAATCTCAATATCTGCCACGAAATAGCGTCATCAGTGATCTTCTGATCTTTCATTTCATTTCATGCACTTGGACTTGACTTCTATCTTGAGTTCCAAGACTTTCTTGAGACTTCCTAAGCTTAGTCCCACCTCTGTTCATTATAATGAAACATCAGGTCTGGAATTTCTAATCAAGCTCAGTGTTATTGTTATTATATTAGTTCATTTATTTCATATGCTCATGAACATGCACTTACAAAAAAGTATTGTCCAACATGACTGAGACTGATGAAAGTGTAACAATAAAGACTACGTTGTTCAGTTTTCATGACCTCTTATCAATAAGTGGGAAATGATAAAAGCGTTTACCTTTATGTTGAAGAGGTGGGAAAAAGCAGGATCATGGATCAAACCTGCACAGACAGTGTTTACCTTAAGTCAAGTTTGTTTAAGCTTCACAGACCCACAACATTCCGATCCCGCGCAAAGCTCTCTAGGAAGACGAGGAAATACTCCCTTCATGTACAAGGGAAAAAAGGCAGAAACCTCAGGATGTATTAATGTGACAATAAATATAGTTTGAAATCACTCCTGTATAAGGCAGAATAAATCAGTGAAAGCTTTTTAAATGAATGTCATTGCAATGCTCACATAGTAGCTCAATGTATTAACTTTGCACAACATATGTAGTTCAAGTACAAATCCAGTTAAGTTAAAAATAGAGATATTGTTTAAAATACAAAGCTTACTTTACAACCTATACAGTATTTGATATTATTAATTTTATATCGTACATTAGTATGCATTTTGATGACTTTTTCTAACCTGTGTACAGCATTTTGGACAGATTCTTTCTTAACATAATATATATATTATAAACCAATCTGATAAATGGAATGGGATAGAAATTTAATTGAATAGAAATTGGAGCCAGCACAATTTTATCATTGATTTCCTGATTTACAATTAAATAAATAAGACTTGCTTTGTTACATTCCATTTGTACGTGAAATAAAAAAGAAGCATAAGCACCAGTTTCCCAAAAATTCATTACTTCAGCTTTTTCTACATGATAGAAACATTTCTACTGCAACGGAAGCTTCACACTCATTTGTTCAACGACGGCAGGTGGAGGCAACAAGGTGTGCAAAGGCCGCGGTTCAGGCAAGGCAGGGACAATGGATGAGAAAGAAAGAAAAAGATCTCCAGTGAGCTTCACCATCAAGATTGCCTATGATTGTCCTGCTCTCTCCCAATAATCTCGTGAAGAACCAGAACCAGTGGTATGCAGACGACCCCACATGCTCCATCTGCTCTAGAACCAGCAACACTAAAACACTAAATCACTGAAGGCCGATAAACCTGACAGCACACCCAGGAAGGTGAGGGTCAAGCCAAGTTTTTCAGATAAAGTCCAGATACAGGGCAGCTAGGCTGTGTATGCAAATGGAAGATGGCGTTGTGCTTTGTTTACATCATCAAGCCTACTGTGCCCTTGGAGGATGCATGCAGTGGAGGAGGCCTACAAGCGCAAGAAACTGAGGTATGCTGAGTTTGCGGGCACTCAACAACTTGATTGGAAAGCAAAGGTTCCAACTGTTGAGGGAGGCTGCAGAGTATTCATAGCCACATCAACATCAATGCTACTTTAGGCGGGGAGGAGCCTATCAGCAAGCAGCTGATCCAAAGCTACTGAAAAGCTGCAGTCAATGCCTCGGAGTTAAGAGATAGGACCCTCCCTGGCCACCAATTATGCACATGGCTTTTCTATGCTCCTTTTTCCTTATTAGGCATTATGTGTTTTTGTCCTCTGTGAGCTACAGGATGCTTGAATTTGCTTGAATAAAGTACATATCTGTGTATCTATCTATCTATCTATCTATCTATCTATCTATCTATCTATCTATCTATCTATCTATATCTAGTTTGGGCAAAAAACACTTTTAAAATTTTGAGATACTTTATTCTTGTCATTTCGGTGCCTTGCTCAGGGGCACCACGACAGTGCCCTGGAGGCAAACTGGAAACTCACCTGCTACCATTCCACTTACTTGGTGCATACGGGACTTGAACCGGCGACCCTCCGGTTTCCAAGCTGAATCCCTATAGATTGAGCTCCTGCCGCCCACGTATGTACAAATGTAAAATGTATGTAAAAGCTTACTTGTACTGCCTGGTGTCTTTTCCTCTGGGACAGAAAGTGAGCAACTTCAGAACTGCTGTGAAAAGCAAAACAGAGCAAATGTACTGTAAGAATCGACCCACTGCATAGTCATAAAACATTTGATTGAATTTACAATGATTGGTAAAGTTGATAGGCTGTGTTACCTTTAGTCTCAGACCCTAATCTAGACTATAGTTTCCTAAAGTGTGGGCTGCGGCCCCCTAGTTGGCTGTGCAGATACTGCAGGTGGCAGCGAGCGGTCATCTGTAATGAATAAATACATTTTAAACTTTGCAATTTCGTTTGAAATTACCATTAAATGCTTACGATCAAATATGTAAATTCTAAAATGGAATCAGAACTAATAAAACAAAGTGATGAGATTTAAATGACATGTTGTTTTTCATTGTTGTGTTGATCAGAGTTGTGTGGTCTAGGCAGGCTGCAGACGATTTTCATTCTTAAATTTGGGAATGGCTGATCTAATCCAATAGAGCCGTTCTAGGGAGAACACTATCAGGCCGCTTTATTGCTCAGCATAACAGTGGGATATTCCAGTCACACGCAGTGGAGTTAACCCAGCCTGTGTATTTAGCTACTGGATGATCCTGAGTTTGCCACAGTGCAGTAATGAGCCTTACAGTGCTTCCTGTTTGGGCCTTTCAGCATGGCCACAGTGATGAGTCCAGGCAGCACGTCATACCAACATCTAGTCCTGTAGAGCAGTCATGGCCACTAGTTCCTCACTTGACTGTTGACCAAACTTGGAGAAAAAGACATCACATTTTACCACCCATTTTTTCCATACACTTCTTTTAATGAGTATGTGGGAAATTGTGATTGTGATCACAATTGTGATCCTTTGTAGATTGATTTCACCACTGGCTTTAAATGGTGGGTCTCTCTTTCTCAAAATTCCTGACAAACCTGCAGATGACATCACAGAAGCTACTATTTTTGTACAGCCTCTCAATTCAATGCAATGCAGTAAGAGAGCTGTTGGCTGTTGCAGGTATATTGTAGGTAATGCTTTTAAAAAATGGGATGAGTCAAATGTGTTTGTGATTGCATCCATCAATGATCTTCAGTGCCTCAACACATCTCCAACTTTCAGCATAATCAGATTCCACAGCCAAACACCAGGAGCCTGACAAAGAGCACCATGTGCATAAGAGATAACAATTCTGCTGCGTCTGACCGGGGGAGGAGGAAGTACTTTTGCGCTGTGAGCTGCAAGTCTGACAGGAGGGGGGAAAAGTGTCAGTTGAATGTTTGATGGGCCGCATTGAAAATCGCAACGGGCTGGATGTGGCCCGCAGGCCGTAGTTTGCCCATCCCTGGTGTAGAAAGTCATTTCCAAAAGATGGTGTCTTTGTTTTTGGGAGTGTTTTTTCACAAAATTTGGAATAAAAAGACATGATTCCACCTCTCTGAATTGCAAAAGTCTTTGATAAATCAATGCTTAGTTTGAGCCATACCTTTTGTACATCTGGATGACACAGCATGTTGGCAAAACGTTCCTTTACAGAACCAATCCCGTAGAACATTTATTTGCTATCTGACTTGAACCTGATCAGGCGGCTCTGAGGGAGAGACATTTAGATTTTTAAGTTATATTAAAACACAAGTGGAGATCCCTGTAACTGTGTAATTATGCATAAGTTAGGCACCTTTGTAATATCAGCTATATTTTCCAGCAAAAGCATTCAAATGAGGACTTGGCAGAGAGATGTTGATGCTTCTGCCTTTGGTTTGGATGTTCAACCTAAGATGGAAGATCATTAATATCATGGTATGTAAATGCTGATATGAAACACATTATCATCATCATTATTTATCATCATCATTTTAACAGTTGATCTTATCTAAATGGTTTATGCTCTGTTGAATAATGCAATTTATTACGATTTGGCAAGGAGGGGAAAGTTGCTCATTTGATTTCTTTGCAGTTATTCAGATTCTTGTAGAAGTGGATCATTTCTGGTTTCTGGTTTTGTTGTGTATTTTTTAAGAAGGCTTCTCTGTACAATGATGTAACTACAAAGTAATAAAACAGAATCCTGTTATCATTTAAATACCATGGACATGTGGGCTGGGGAAAATGTTATTTGTCAAATATCAGCAACTTGCAGAATAATAAAATGTACGAGAAGAAGTACTAGTAGTACAGAAAAAACGTATAATTGAAAGCAATGAATATTCTTGCAGGACATCAGTTCAGGGTAAATATATTCCCAAAGTAAACATGGGTCACATACCTCTGCACAAACATCTACAGCTGTTGTTAACACACCCCCTGAACTGTGACGCTTGTGTGCTGATTTCCTCTGCTGTTTAGAGAAAACCATCATAAGCTTCGAGAGAGCATCAGCAAAACACTGCATGTTCTCCTTAAACCGCTTTAGAAACTATTTCTAATTTGTGAAGACATGCACAGGTCATCTAAGGCTCTTTTTGTATTTACTTGCTTTGCAACATTTACTTTAACTAAATGTAGAACCAGGAACTGCTGACACTAATAATCTTTGGCCTTTACTGACGTTGTTGAAACTTCCGGGTCATCTCTGGCTTCTGTTTTATTTTGGCTTCATCTGCTTCCTCTTGGACATTATTCAGCTTTAAGGCATATAGCATTATTATAATGTATGATGACACACAGTTTCACCTTTCAAAAAAACCTGCTGACCTAACCTGACCAAATATAAAAACAGACTAAATATTGTAGTCACTTGGCCTCAAACTGACTGAGCAGGTATACTGGGGTTTTAGTTCTGCTTTGTTTAGATTGTAAGTGTAACCCAACTTAAATTAAATCCCTAATGTCATAAAGTGAGTTGTCATTTTTTATTTAGCCCCAGAGCATAACAGAGCTGTCATAATCACTTTGTCTTAAAGCACACTTGGGTAATTCCCTCAATCAGTTGTTTTTATGACCTCCATGTTCCAGAGGTCAGCACCACCCAGCAACTGCGGACTAGAAAACACATACCAACAAATCAAGTTCAGTGAGGTGATGAGTGAATGACTAACTGCAGGTTAATGTTCACTTGGGACTACTCAAATGTTTGATAGTTACAATTAACTTTCCGTTCTCATAGATTTGTAAGCATGTTAAATTACTCAGTAATGAAAAGTTAAAGAGGATTCCAAAGTACCTTAGTACCATCAGCTGAAAGGCTTCTTTGCAGGAGTTTTAGTGCTCAGAACACTGAGCTGTTCAAATGTATGGCGATGAAGCAATCAATCAGACACCCCAGCAGCCTGTTATCTTGCATCCTACAAGCTGATCTTTGCGCTTCTTTGCGAACAGTTACCTGGATATTCAGCAGGCGTGTTCCAAGGTTCCTCTCCACCTCTGCTGATTCTTTTTTGTGCTTGTTCACGGACATTTGGATAACATGGCTGGTAATCTGTTCACCACCCACAGAGTTGATTTGTGTGTCAGCAACATCTAAAACTGCCATCACTTCCTGCCCTTTTTGCCTTTTGTTATCAATACTTTTATGAAAGAGACTGAGGAAGCTCTACTCTGTTAGTTGACACAGTTCTCCATCAAATCACACAGTAGACATGAGTAAAGCTCAAAGGAAGTTGTAGTCCTTTTGGATGAGGTAGTTTTGAAAGAAATATACAATTTATGCAATCAATTTGTACTGGAAACCATCAACCGAGATTTGTCTTTTTATATTATAATATAAAAAAGATGTGGCACCTAGAAATGTCAAATGTTGCTTACGTCTACATTACAATATGCCCACAAATATGGCTCCATCTATGTGGATTAAAGACTTTCTTTCCAATCGCACACAGACAGTCAAAATTTGGTTCAGAGCTCTCTCTCGCAGGGCTCTGTCCTCAGTCCAATGCTGTATTCACTCTACACCTTTGACTGTATTTCCACACACCAAACTAACACAATAATCAAATTTGCCGACGACACAACGGTGGTGGGACTCATTTCAAACAACAATGAAACCCACTACTGTGAGGAAATACACAAGCTGGCACACTGGTGCATGGACAACAACCTTACATTCAACATTAAAAAGACAAAAGAACTCATCATTGACTTCAGGAGACACCATGAGGACCACAGTCCTCTTGTCATCAGGGGAGAGGAGGTGGAGAGGGCTCGCTGCTGGACTGTAAAAAACAGCAGGAAAAATAATTGGACTTCCCCTGCCCTCTCTGGAGGACATTTTTAAGACTCGTCGTCTCCACAGGGCCAACACCATCCTGAAAGATGCATCCCACCCTTGTAATTCCTTGTTCTGTCTGTTACCCTCTGGAAAGCCATACAGATCACTGAACACACAAACCACCAGACTGAAAAACAGCTTCTTTGTAAGGGCCATAAGTGAGCTCAACAAAATCAAACATTAGACAAATTACTAACCCAAAAGTCAACTGCAATACTGGGACATCTTGAGCAATGGGACTACTTGTGTTTTAATGTATGAATGGAACTGTGTGTTGTTTATTTATTGTTTATTTATTTATTGTTTATTGCTGTTTATTTATTACTGTTCTAAGATTCAGGCACATCACAAATGCATTTTGTTGTAATCTCATGTACAATGACAATAAAAGCTATTCTATTCTTTAAAATATATCCTCATTATTGTTTTAACAAAGAAAAACATTAAACACTTCAGAAACACACAATATCAATCCATGTATTCAGTATTTTTACTGTTGGCCAACATTGTAACTTGTACTGGGTGAACATGCTTAACGTTGTGACGCATTTACGGTCCATATATCAGACTGAGAGCAGTTGTGGGCGCTTTACATTCAGGCTGGAGTTTCTGCCTGCTGTAATTTATCTAATCCAACAGAGGTCGCTGTTGGATCCTCCGAAACAACAACCCTTTTCCAGACATAATGAGGGAGACGCCTCTTACTATATCTTTCATGAGGCTTCATTTGCCCATTAGTGGAATTAAATCTCACAAGATCCATTATTAAGACCCCAAAGAAGAATTTAAAACAGTGCAACCTAATATGGACCCAGAGCCAAACTCGCCAACTGACCTTCTCCAAGTCAGTGGCCGTGACAAAGAGGTCACCCCTCTCCTCTCCTCTCCTCTCCTCTCCTCTCCTCTCCTCTCCTCTCCTCTCCTCGCTGTAAAGCTACACTGCAACTTACTAAACATACAGGTGCAGCTCAATAAATGAGAATATGGTATCTTCCCCATGTTATGTAGCCTACTGAACCAGACTGAGAGACCATTTAAAGGCTCAGGAAACCTCAGCAGGTGATTTGAGTTAATTAGCTGATTGAGTCTGACAATGTGAGTCTACAATATTGAACTTCACATTATTAAAATCTTCTGAGATACTCAACTTGGGGTTCTCATGAGCTGTAAGCCATAATCATCAACATTAAAACAAATAAAGGCTTGAAAAAGTTCACTTTGTGTGTAATGAATCTATAATATACGAGAATTTCACTTTTTGAATTGAATTACTGAAATAAATCCACTTTTTCACAATATTCAAATTCATTGAGCTGCACCTGTATAAACATTTACTCATGCAACATTTCAGGTTGAACAGGCACACAGCAAAACTGAAAAATACACATTAAAAGCCACTACATTAACACATCACATGAACCTAAAACTACCTTTCTTCATTAGAGGATCCACCAGAGTTCTTATTATGTGTAAAGCAGCTGATCTGGAATATTTGGGCTGCTGAATTCCCCCTTTAGTGTACTTTTACTTTCATGATATAAGAGTTATTAGTATAGGGAAACTAATAATAACAACATTACTGATGCTGAGGCTATATAAATACATAAAACAGTGAAAGTGATAACATGCCTGTAATTGCAGCATCAATATAGAGAAACACATCAGAAGCTGATATAAATTAGATTAGAGTTTTTAATCTAAAATCTCATTTCTCATTGTTGTTCTAATTTGAGTTTGAAGAGTTCATTTGCAAAAACAGATAAGGTCAATTTTATACATTTCAAAGACTTGAATACATTCTTTTTTGCTATTACTGGGGATATTTTACTGTTTACTTTTCTTAGGACACCTGAGGTCCGTATGGGTTTGTCATTTTTTTAACCATTTCAATAATGGAATAAACTCTGTACTGATGTAAATAAGATTCAGAGACGATAAAAGCTACAAAGCTGTTTGAGAGTTATCTGGGACACTCTGCCACTCCCCTGACCAGACTGAAAAAGGAATATCAGTTATTTGAGAGTTGGATTTCCTCTGTAATACCTCCCAGGAATCATCCCAATGTACTTAATAGTCCCACAGAGGGAGAAAGCACAGATCTGATTGGTTGATGTGCTGAATGCTTTGTTAGTGTGACTTAAGGAAAGATAGTGAGACGTTTAACAACACTAACACATATAAATATCAAATGCAAACACAATGGGAGAGTATTACTCTAAGTACTCTAAGTAAGTATTTTAAAAGTTGTTCAACTTCAGATCTCAGATCTGTGCTTCTCCTTCGTGCCTGAGGGAAAATCTAGCTCTCTCTTATAGTAACAATTTTATAAAATAATTTTCTGCACGGTATCAATAAAGTACTAATCTATTTATATAAAAAGAAAGATTTAAATTCTCTAGACCAGAACCTTTATGTGTCTTCTTCTGTTTGCTGTGGAAGTTAACCCACATATCAAAGATTCACCGTCACCAGGTCATGTTCTAGTGAAATTTAAAGCCTCCAGTCCACCTGATTTACACGTGTTGGGAGGAAACCAGAGCAGCTGGAGAAAACCCACCAATGCAAATGAGCAGAGCTGGGAGTTTAAACCAGGACTGTGTATTTGAAAAGCTAACAGCAAACAATTATGCAGTCTTGACCAGAATGATCCTGTTTATACCTTCGGCTCATATCAAGTTGATTTTGTGATTTTTATCTTTCCATGAGGCCTGTAATGAGCTGTTACAGGGCCTCAACAATGTCATTTCTTTAGTCAGCTGGACAGATTAATTTGCGAACCACCGACTTTGTTTTTGGACTTCTATGAACCATGAAAAAGCAAGTTACATTTGCAGATAATGGGATGTTCCACAGGGTCTATCACCCGGATGCTTTGAGGAGGTAAAGAGTAGACAGTGAATGCTTATGGGGAAATCTATTCTCATCTGTTGTTATATTTGATGAAGTCATCCAGCTTCCTTTATGTTGCAGACTATGTCCAGGGATGCAGGATTCAAAGATGGGTGAGTTTAACTACTTACAGCAACCTTTACAGAAATGGAACAAAACAGAAAACAAATGAAATTTCACTCTTGGTCAGCTGTTTATGCAGGATATCCATTCCACTGTACTTTCTGTCTGTTTGCTGTGTTCTGTGGCTCAAATATCAGATCTTGTTGCCAAATAAACAAAACATATTCTGTATCCTGTCTGTGTTGAAACCTGAGCCTCAGGTTTTCTAATGGGGACACAGCAGAGAGGATCAGTGGAAACCAGAGGAAGTCCTAAACCTGACACCAGCCTGGAAAAAATGTTCTCTCCTTCTCTTTTTTAATCACAGTCTCATTGCTTTGACTGTGTATAGCCCACATTCAGCACAAGGACAAAGGAGGTGGACACCCAAACATTCCACTCATAGGTTGTTGTTCATAATGACAGACAGACAGTCACATGAATTAGACTGAATTAAACACAAATCCGCTGACTTAGGATTTGACTTTGTCATAGGTCAGTGATGTCAAAGATGTTATTATACTAATATGAACTTTTTCTAGTCATATCCGTTTGTATTTTGCGCATCTCAGATGTCAATGTTTATCTGGAAAGGTAATAGATAAACCATGATTTGTATGAATTATAAGTCTGTATCATTGCAAGGCTAATATTTGCTTGTTGTTTCTGAAAGTGATCTGAAACTTCTGTTACATTCACAACCTACAATGTCAACACCTAGGGTACAAATGAACCATTGTACATGTGTTAAGTGTCTATGAATATAAAAAAAATAATATCAACTGTGATAGGATAAACTCCAATAAACAGAGAAACGAATGGCAATGCTACAAAACTGTACATTAGTATTTATGTACTCCAAATACTTTTTTTTGTTCTCGACCTACAATGAAATGTAACAAACAAGTATTGAAAGCCATGAGTGCCTAGACTGGAGCAAAACACTGCCCCCTCTCTGCAGCAGTCAGATGGCATCTGCGCACACTCTCAATGATCCAGTTACATCTCGCCTGTGCCCAAAATGTGTTGACCCTTTTTTGTTTTCCAGCTCCGATGACGGCCAGTATGAATATCAGCACAACTTTAAAAGCCCATAAACCACCAGCTGCTACACCAGAACCCCAACTGCAACACGGAACCACCATCCACATCCCCAAAGCCAGGACCTCAGCTCCCTTTCTCAAGGTGATTAAAGCAGGGAATTCATTTGAGCACAAACCTCCTTCCAAACAAGCCAAGATAGTGATGTGTTAGCCTCACTGATGTAACACATTGTGAAATTTTTCCTCTGCATTTGACCATCCTAACTACTTTAGAACATCCACACAAAGAGGATGAGGGGGATCTTTGGATTGAGTCCAGGCTCTTTTGGCATCAGCAAAGCGCCACCATGCTGCTCTAAAGAGAGGAAGATGAGAGATTACTAGGACAAAAATAATAAGAATTACTATACAGCTCTATGGTTCAATCAGATCTTTCAAGCTGTGTATTGTTTTATGATAATGACTTAATGCTTAATTATAACATTCCCATCCAGGAAGTGTTGTCGAATCCGACCAGTGCCATCTTGTGGAACAGTAATATGACTCCTGACACCTTTTCTCCATGCCAGGAACAAACGACAGATCAGACCTTATTCAGTGTCCGAATGTTCTGACCAACTTTGTGCTGAATATATTATTTGACAGCAAACTTACACCCACGTTTAAAAGTTTCTGTCAGAAATCCAGTCTGCAGTGAGCCTGGGTTGCGTTCCAGTAGAAAGTACTAATGACAAATATGGATGCTGTGATTTTAGAGAATCGATCTGCAGAACAACAACCTGTCAACTGATTTTGACAATTAAAAAACCTCAAAAAGGTCCAAAGCATGATCGGATGCTGAGTTGCTAAGCTAGCAGATAATACACATATAATTGGACTGTTTTTGTCAGCAGAAGCTTAAAATGAATGTTTTGCCAATAAATTCACAAAATGATTAGTTTCTTTTGTGTAAGTTGGAATGCATGAGACAAATGTAAAAAAAAACTCTGAACTCTGACCTCTGTCTGTCCCTCAGCACACAGAGCTGACGCCTGGTCAGAGGGAGTATCTGTACACCATGGCAGCGTCTTTCAGCCCCATGCACGTCCGCAACCTCATCAACCAACACTACCTGAATGTGCTGCACAGGAACAAAAGAACTGGTAAGAAATGGCAAAGCAACAGGTTTTACTTTTACATGAAGCGCCATTTAGGACAAATATCCAGCTTAACACGTTTCTCTTTCAGCTTAACACACCTCTCACACACACAAATGAGAGACCTCCCGCAACCCAACCCATACACACTGGCAACGCACGACACTAGTATGGAAGGCTGTATGAGACATTATTCATACTTGATCACACACAATATCAAGATCACACACGCACACCATCAAGATCACACACACGCACCATCAAGATCACACATGTACCATCATGATCACACACACTATCAAGATCACACGCACCTTCAGGATCACACACGCACTATCAAGAACACACACACACTATCAAGATCTTACACACGCATCAGCGGCCGCTGTGAAAAATCACATTGGTGAAGCCGCAATAACTTCCTCACATTATCTGTGTCAAAAGCTGTATCTGTATCAGAATCTGTAGCGATGGTGAAGAATATCCTCTGGGGATTTAAGTGTATTTTGCAGCTCTAAATATCTTCTTGCAGCTTTATAGGGGAAACTCCCCAAAGATACGCTAAACTAAAGGGACCCTGCAGGTGGCGTGATATTCATTTCCAACAAAGTGATTGGTCAGAGGTCAGCTTTATATGTCACTCTGACTAAGCTCCAATATATTCTGCTCCGGAACTGGATTGCTGTGGCGCATAAGTGACCATGGTGACAGGGTGAGCTTTTTTTCCATTACCCAATTTTTCACTTTACAACTTCAAATTGTGCAAAACGCAGGTCAATATCAACTTCGCTGTTTCCGCTGCTTATTAAATAGTCCTGAAATTCAATTCTAGATTTTACTGGAAGCCAACGCTGCAAAGCTAAAATGGGAAAAATATTATCCCTTTTCCTAGTTTTGGTCAGGACACGTGCAGCTGCATTCTGGACCAAATGGAGAGTCTTTAGAGACTTATTAGGGCAGCCTGATGATAATGAATAACAATAGTCCATCCCAGAGGTAACAAATGCGTGGACAAGTTTTTCTGCATCATTCTGTGACAGAATGTCCCTGATTTTTGCAATGTTGCATAAGTGAAAGAATGCAGTTCTTGAAATTTGTTTAATGTGGGTGTTAAACAACAGATCCTGATATAAGATAGCTCCTGGATTTCTTACAGTGACCAAGGCAATGTCATCCATGATGGCTATCTCTTTAGCTAATGTAAATCTAAGGTGTTAAGGGCCAAGCACAATTACCTCAGTTTTGTCTGAGTTAAGCAGGAGAAGGTTATGACATCCAGGTATTAATGTCCTTAAGGGCTTGGATTTTGGACCCCTCTGACTTCATTGATGAATAAAGTTAGGTATCATCTGCATAGCACTGATAATCTATCGAGTGTTTCTGAATAATTTTACCTAATGGCAGCAGATAGAGAGTGAATAGTATTGGTCCAAGCACTGAACCTTGAGGACCGCCGTGTCTAACGTTCGCGTATGGAAGATTAATTTTTATTAACATGAACGACCTGAAATCAATCTGACAAATGTGATTAAAACCAATACAGTTCCTCTAATGCCAATTAGATGTTCTTGTCTCTGTAATAAAGTGTTGTGGTCAATGGTGTCAAATGCAGCACTAAGATCTAATAGAACAAGAACAGAGAGAAGTCCTTTATCAGATGCAATAGAAGGTCATTTTAGACTTTCACAAGTGCTGTCTCTGTGCTATGGTGGGCTCTAAATCCAGACTGAAAAACCTTGAATAAACTGTTGTCCGTATGAATTCACATAACTTATTGACTTTTTTGAGGATCTTGGCGAGAAAGGGAAGGTTAGATATAGGCCTGTAGTTGGCCAGTATGCCTGGGTCAATAGTAGCTTATTTAATAAAGGGTTTAATTACAGCTACTTTAAAGGACTGTGATACATAGCCTGTTACTAAAGAAAGACTGATCATATTTAGTAGAGAAGTGCTAATTGAAGGAAAAACTTGCTTGAGCAGCCTAGTTTGGAATTGGCTCTAAGAGAAGAAATCATTGAAGCGAATTCAGTGAGGTCAATTAGAGAGAAACCAATCGAAATATCAATTTTACAGCCGTTTTTAAGGTTCCTGTGATTGAGGATAAGTCAGTGCCTATTGTCGGCAGGAGGTGATTCTGTTTCAAATTTTATCGTCAAAGGAGCTCATGAAGTCATTACTACTGATATCTATGGGGGCACATAGGTCAATAGAGTTAGGGCTCTTTGTCAGCCTGGCTAAAGTGCTGTAAAGAAAACTAGGGCTGCTTTTGTTCTCTTCAATTAGTGACGAGTAATAGGCAGCTCTGGCATTACAGAGGGCCTTCCCATATACTTTGAGGCTGTCTTGCCAAATTGAGCACGACTCTTCCTCTTGTGGATTGCCATATTCTTACAAGTTTCCTAAATGTTTGTTTCAGTTCGCAGGGAGTCTACAAAGCTAATCTCTTTTGTTTAATTATCTTTTTTAAAGGGGCAATGGAGTTAAGAGTCATTTGCAGTGACCGTGCTGTACTTTCAACGAAATGACCAATCTGGGAGGGACTAAAATCAAAATAAGTCATCCATATATATGAAATTAAGTTCAGCGCTGATGGAATTGCTTCCTTAAATTTAGCTACAGCACTATCAGACAGACATCCAATTAGAATATTTTGTCTGCGGGTGTGTAGTCCAAATATCTCAATTCAAAGTAGTGATCTGTTAAATATGGTTATGCTGAAAAACTATTATTTGATCTATATCGATGCCATAAGCCAGAACAAGGTCAAGGGTGTGGTTATGGCAGTGAGTGAGTTTACTTACACTCTGAGAGAAGCCAATAGAGTCCAGTAATGAAATAAAAACAGTGCTGAGGCTATCACTATTGCTGTCCACCTGAATATTACAGTCGCAAACTATTATTATTTTATCAGTACCCAGGACTAAGCGTGATGTAAACTCTGAGAAGTCAAATAGAAATTATGTGTATGGGCCAGGAGGACGATACACGTATGTGCGGGAGGTTTCTCATTTGTATGTGTTAGAGGTGTGTTTACAGGTGTGTGTGTTTGCTTTCACTAGTGCGTGTGTGAATGTAACATAGATTTGTTCCTAAACGGCACTTCAGACTGTTTTGTTTGTGTTGTTTTAGTTCGTCAATTACAAATTCACAAGCAACAATCTGTGATGAAGTCATTAATGATATGACAGTTGTATTGGACGTTGAAGGATCATCATACACAACACACATTCAACAACTACTTCTGCATTTCATGACAAAACTTTTTTTGGAAGTATGAAAGTAATTTCTTTCATGAACTGTATTTTTGTCATTTTGGTTTAACATTTTGGATGAATCCAACAAAACTTGAGTCATTGTTTTGTTGGCTTTTTTTGTTTTGACGTTTTGTTTGTAGAGTTGGGGATGGCTGCAATAAGTAGTGGGACCGGTCACCAAGCTAAGCAGCCATACCAGAACAGACCACCTTACAGAAATGTCCATAAACAAGCCATTGTGGGGTACATAAATGGATAGTAAGCCATTACTGTTTGTCATACAGAGAATAAATCACCTTAAGTATCTGTCACACCTGGAAAGAGCAGAGATGGAACTATGTTAAAGATGGGGTCAGGGGGAGAATGAAGGGAGGACACTTTGTTTGAAGGACTTCCTACCCTCCATATGGCCACTGGTGTTTGTTCTTTCCACCTCAGACAACACATGAAACTTCCTTGTGCAGGGCTCATGACTGGCTGTGGGACCCCTGAATAATTTGCTCCTTCCATCCACCCAACAGCACTCATGAATCCATTACTAACATTTTCTGAATGGTCCAATTGGACTGGTAATCCAATATGTGAGACGGACCTAAAGGAAAAGGTAAATGTGAAATTTCGGAGCAACGATAGAGTTAAAAGTACATATTCGTATTCAAAACCAAGTAACACCTTGAAGATCCTTTAATGGCCACAATGTGTGGTGTACTAGCTGCAGCAGAACATATAAGACCTGTAACCATCATCTCCTTCACATGGTCAGTTTTGGCACCCCTCTATTGCAGGCTGCAGCGCCGAGAGAAGCGACCTTACAGTGATGTCTGTAACCTCAATGGAAAATGTAGAAAAGCAACAATCAGAGGACCCTGTCTGGCCAAAATGTGAGGCCAAGATAAACACCGCTGCAAAGAATCCTGGGAAAAATATTCCCCCAAAAAACTCAAAGAGCCGAGTCAGGTAGGGTGCAAAATATAACAATGTAAATATAAATAACATACAATAGAAATACAGTAGATGCTTTCAAGGAGATGACATATCAGAGGCTATTTTGTGCTCTGCTGATGTTTAAGGGTCTCCTTTGTTGACTGTGTTGCACTTTATTGTCTCGCTTGTTCCTAGATCTCACTTAAGAAGTAAACAATACACACACTATGATACACAGACTGACCATATTTAACTTTATAGGAGTTCCAACACATCAGCATCAAAGCATGCAAAGATGAAGACACACACAGAAAAGCAATCATCTGTGAAAAGAAAAAGTCCAAGAAGTAAGTCAGAGAAAACAGCATCATCTTTCTTTAGAATAGACTTTTGATATTATTGTATCTTTTGTCCTGTTGTTAATTGTGTCTTTTTGTTGTATATCAAGTCAATTTATTAATTCTAGTCTAGATTAGCAAGTTTTAATTCCGCTGCCAGAAACCAGGATCAAAGTCATGGAGGAGGAAGAGGGTGATCCGTGTAGGAACGACCCTCTTCTTTTCTATTGCAGTATGCTGATTTTGTCACTATGGATGTGCACAATACTTTACTTCCATGATAAATGCAAAGTGTCAGAGTAGTTCAACCATATTAACACATCTTTGATATTTATGGTCTTCTTATTTAATCAAATAATCGATTCTCAATGGAGCTCTAAATCACACAGGTGCACTGGAATCAATTATGTGATCAGTTTGAAACATGTAACCATACTGACAGAGATTTAAGGCTTTTATCCACTATTCCAATATGTAATTGTACCACTGCTTCATCCTGGAGCTGACATTCCCTATTTAGTCTATCAATCTCTGATGTCAGGGAACAAGGAGGCGAGGATGAAGAGGAGTGAGATGAAGCATACTACAGAGGCTGCTGAAGTCCCAAATGATGAGGATGAAAGTGGAAGAGAAGAAGATGACAAGCTGGTGGACTACAGCCTGTACCAATATGATAAAGAGGATATAGGTGAGGATTGTGATTTTACACCTTGTATCGCTTTGCTGTGCACAAACTGTAGATTATTTCTGTCCTTGTCTCCTTTGGTTCAAATCTTTCTGACTAAACTCAGTTGATGTATAATGTGTTTGTCATCTTCAATGCAGTGACAGCTCACCTCTGCAACAGTCTGGCCGGTCTCTCCGTGTGTAGCTCCAGTGAGAAAGATCCTTGCATCACTCTCACAGAGGTAAGTGATCCTTCTGTAAAGAGTCCTGAATCCACCTGTACAAGATGTTAGGATGGGTGTCTTTAATTTAAGTAACACAAAGCCTTTGTGTATTATATTATCAATAAACCCCAGGAACATTGTGGAGAGAAACATGCAGAAGAAATTCAGAAAAATAGAGCAAAATATTTACTTATTTGTGCTTCTGTCTTTGTTTTTAACCTTCAGGATCAGTATGAAAGCAAGGATTTCCAAATCGAAGCCGGTGATAACGTTACCCTGAGGGGCCTGAAGATCTAGAGTGAAGATGATAGAATGTGACATGGTGAGGTCACAGATGGAATAAAAATCTAAATCTTAGCACTGTCATTAATGAGATATGGTGTAGGATTGCTGGATTTGTTTTGTCAGGGACCATGAACAAAAAACACAAATCTCAGCAGGGAAGCTTTGTACCAGTGTTAGCAAATACAGAAGCTCAACTCCATCTGCAAAAATATGCAATGCAAGATAACAACAAGCACAAGTACAGTTCAAATGAAGCTAAAATGATAAACTAGCACACTCTAGTAAATATCAGATACATGGATGGAGATAGATAGATAGATAGATAGATAGATAGATAGATAGATAGATAGATAGATAGATAGATAGATAGATAGATAGATAGATAGATAGATAGACTTTCAAATTCTTCAGTTACTTTAGGGAGGAAATATAGGATGTTTAGAGCTATTCTGCTCTGTTGTGATTGCACCATCCACTGTCATGACTTTCCCCCCCAGGACTCTTGTAATATATATTGTTCTAATAACAGGGATATCGGATTTCTGCAGTGGTTAAATGTGTTGTAATCAGGGTGTGCTGTTCTGTGTCTAGTGTCTCATGTATACACCTTTGGAGGACACAAGTACAGACAGTCCTTTGATGTTAGACGGTTTTGCATCATGTTATCAAACTCTTACTAAGGTTAAATTCCATTTATTTGTTGATAGCAAGCTTAAAAATACATGCTAATTCAAATATATACAGCATGCCTCCCTAAGGTTTCCCTATTCTGATATCATTGAATTTGTTTTAAGGTGGCCGAGTTGCATGATGAACATGCTAGCACAGCACAGATGGAAATCTCCTTGAGTGCGTTTCATTTCAGGACTGAAATGTTTCAGTGAAGTTCTTTGGCTTGTTGCCTTTTATCACTCATGATTTGTGTACAATTTATATCGAATTGTATTCATTTGAGCAATATATCAGTTATTTACCTCTACCTCACTAAACTGGTGTTATTTTAGATTGAATAATTAATACATCAACACTTGATAAGATCAAATTGATCTGCAGGGTACAGTCCTACTTGTCAATAAAATGCTGCTGTGTGTAAACTACTGTGGAATTGCAAACTCGTTTCTTGTGGACTGCAACCTCAAACTAACAAAGACCAACACACAATATACACACACACACTGTCTATGACTTTATGATGATCAGTAATCGTCAACAATAGATTACATTACATTACATTACGATCATTTGGCAGACGCTTTTATCCAAAGCGACTTACATTACATTACCACCCTTCGCAGAGAGGGGAGCAATTGAGGGTTCGGTGCCTTGCTCAGGGGCACCTCGGCAGGGGCTCGAACCGGCGACCCTCCGGTTCCCAAGCGGAAGCACTACCCCCCTAATCGTCATCAATAGATAATTTCATGTCTTTTATAAAACGTTTGGCATATTTCATTATTTTCAAAAACATTGGAAATGGGAATATTTCCAAAGTAAAATCACAAGTGTTGGAGTGAAATTAGACCTTTATTGAGGGAATGAAATAACTGAGAGAGTCGACTACATGTAATTAAAAAGGTCTGTCGGTTACATGAGCACGACATTGTGAAGTGATGAAATTACACAAAAAAAAGAAGAAAGAAATGGCACAGAATATTTCTTTTGATTACAAATTACGTGTGACATAATTGCGTTCTCAACAGTTACCAAATGACAGCCCGACATATAAACAATATAATACATACTTCTTTTAGAGTTAATTTACTGCACAGTTTGTTACAGCATTGATGTTGTGGTCACGATTGGGGCAATGGGAGCACTGTGGGCCCCTGGTGGAAAGGAATGAAACAATTTAGCGAGCCATGGTAACACCCCCCCCCCCCCCCCCCCTCCTTCTCCCCCCCACCCCCAATAATATCCCCCCCACCCCTTCTCACAGGCTGTATTTTATGATTTCTTATATTCGATTCTCTCCACCTTCACATCATCGCCGATCAGCTGGTAAACATACGTCACCACAGTGGAGGCCTGGATGTCCATTAATACGAAAGAGGGGATGATGTTGCTGTAAGACAGAGGGCAGATGAGTTTACTTCCATGAGACTTCTGCATTTCCTTCGCTTTTTGTAGTAATATTAAAGAAGCATTTGTATCCAAACAGTTGGAATGATTGAAACAGAAAGGTGCTAGTGGCTTTAGAGTTCATAAGACCCATTTAAAATTTTAATAATATATATATTGACAATATCAACTTAGGTCCTCTCGTGTACAGGAACCTGGGAAAACACAATCAAGTTAATATTTCTGTGCCAGGAGCAGGTAATGTGTGTTTGTGTGTGTGTGTGTGTGTGTGTGGGGTAGTGATGCTCTGCATGAGACATTTCTAGATTTATTTGTTAAAATCCAAAGCGTTTGCGTGAATTTTCCATAACTTTTTTGCATTGAATAAGTAAAGCAACATTTGCAATTAAGATGTCATTGTAAACTAAATGTGTTACTTTAAGTACACTGTAAGTGTGTAGTGCAACATGACGAATGACACGCTTGTCAGATCAGATCACACCCAGCATGGCTTGTTTAAAACAATTTTTCTAGCCATTGTTAATATTAAATATAGACATAGATAATAAGTTTGTATGCATGGTGACAGAGTTGAGTGAGTCACTACCAGCCAGAAGCGTCTCATAGCAACTGTCAGTGGCTGGTTTCCTAATATGACACAAGAGTGGATTTCCGGGAAAATAAAATATCGCCATTGTTTTCTCTTGTCACTGTCTAACTTGACTTGGCAAGAAAGTGATCATTTTGTCAAATTTCCATGGCATTGCAATACTTTTGAGACCCTTTAATCATTTGAAGAAACACTTTCAGGCCTAGAACACACATTTTTCATCCCCTAACACCAATTTTAATGTTTAAAATAAATGCAGGAGAATTGAAAACTAAACATAAGTTGTAGGAATAAGCTAAGAAAACTACCTAAAAAGATTACCTTTTCAATCATTAATGAAAACCCTCCATGAAGTGCCTTTTATGTAATAGTTGTAATGAATAAACTTATTTAAACCCATTATGCCTTCATTCTCTACCTTTCCAGTGCGTTGTAAGCCCCAGTGGCTGAACCAGGGTTGATGTAGAACTTGTTCTCGTTCTCGAAGGCCTCAAACTTGTGCGTGTGTCCAGAGATGAGGATGTCAACATCCAGCTGCCTCTGGAGCAGAGCCAGACTGGCCATGTCACCCCAAGGAATCACCTGGTGGCCATGGATCAGACCGATCTTAAACTGGCCCACTGTCACCACCTTCTGTTCCGGATAGTTCAGGTTCTGAAAAAGGCGTTGGCGGGCAAAAGGTGAGGACAACAAAAAACAGCACCTCAGGGTTTCCAAGTTGTTTTTCAAGTATAAAATTAAGACCAAAAATACTGAATTACATGTGTAAAACAGGGATTTTCATTACTCTGCAATTCATCCAAGAATCTAACATAAGATCCATGTCCACCTGCCTTGCAATTAAGTAATAATTCCTATAATTTGTGCTAATTCTGCTGGTGTCCCTTGTAGCCTTCACTATTCTATTACTATCAACTATTCACAAGCAGCTGAAAGTTGCTGTGGCCACACCAAATCGGCCATCAGTTCATGACAATAGCAAAGTTAATATTGACCTTCTTTTTGCACAATTTGAATGTGTTTAGTCAAACATGTGTGATAGGAACGGACAAAGAATAAAAGGTTTTATGTTCATATGAAGTGGATTTTTGTGGGAAGTTGTTGAAGAAGTTATTCATATAGGTAGGGAGCACCCACCACTGTCCTCCACCTCACCAGTTACTCTCTGACTGCTGGGCCGTAGGACACTGCCCTGACAATCCACAGCAAAAAAATGAACAACAAGCACATACAGACCTCATCAAAGTCTCCACGGACTATGTGGACGTCTCCAGCGAGTGTCTTCAGGTAGTCATAGCTCTCCTTGGTGCACAGGTTGCCCGTGCACAGAATGTGCTGGATCTTCCCCGGGACCAACAGCTTCTTGAACTTGGCTGGCAGGGTGTTGCACCGGTGGGGGATGTGCAGGTCACCTAACACCAGGACCAACTGACAGCATTGCACAGACACACAGACTGGTTAGTATTCGACCAATGGGTGCCCAAAGGTTCAGTCTGTATTGCAGCCTGTGAAAATGGAGGTGGACCATGGATGGAGCCCTGCGGGATGCCTCAGGTCATTCTTACAGTCAAACTCCACCAAAACCATCATACACCTCAGTTATTTATAATAGGTCTGGTATATTGTTTGAGATGATTCCATATATTTCCATGTTGTTGCACACAAAAACTAGTCCAGATGAGAGTTGGGTTGTCATCCCCAGTTCCATTTTGGAAACAAGAGCAAGACTCAATTACCGCAATAACTGCTAACTGAATCTTTAAAGTCAATCACAGTAGCACATTTCTGCCCTGTCGCATTGTCATTTATCAGAAACTGATTCAGATTCAATAAGGAAAATAATTGATGAGATGCTTTCAAATCCACAACTCTAGTCCAGATCAGTGCTTTGCAGTTGATACAACATGCCTAATTCATAAAGCTCATACTGACATTCTAACTCCCGAATAAGCAACAGTTGAGCTCCGAAAACTTTACCGTAGCCATTTATTGCGTATCTGATATCAAACTGGGTCAATCATGATCATGTCACTTATCAATGTAATAACAGCTTAAGATGAAAAACACATAAATGAATTCAGATACACAATATTAGACACAAAAGAGTTAATTGTGCTTTCACAAAAACACATGGTGTCAAGTGAAAACAAAACACTTAGAGGCCTGAATGTTTATTGTAGAATGGTAAACCCATAATGATGATTATGAATGTATCTGCCATATGTCAGTCAAAAGTTACCACCAAACAGCAACAATATCAACTTTGATATATTTCTGTTACTCTGGCAGGTAACAAAGAAAATATCAAAATTGTGTAATTACCATGTGAAACCATAGATCCTACTATGCCTGATGAAAACAGTATATGTGTCTATGAGAACATATCTAGTCATTACAACTATTTATGGGACTGGAAAATGACTGAAATTGACGTACGATACAGGATTTCAGTTTCTTTGGCTAGTCCCCTTTGTGGATCCCTATGAGTTAAGTTAGTTCAGCATCAAAGCCCAGCACCAGATCAATGCGCTGCAAAATGCTGAGATAACCAGAAACAAGCAAACAGATGCAGTTGCGCGATACCAGCCCCGATCCCACTCCTGTGTTAGTGTGGCAGACAGGAGAGCAGGCAGAAAACAGGGCACCCACACACAGCCAGGGCACTTACCCGGTGACCAGCCTGGTTGATTGGAGACAGGTGGGGAGGGTGGCAAGAGGAGAGCGAGGGGAGCAGGTGAGACGGGTAGGAAGACGGGATGTGTGTGTAGGGAGAATAACACAAGGCGTGATTCAAAGATTTGGGTGGGAAAACATACAAAATAACAAAAGAGAGAAAAGATGACAAAGAGTTGGGACAAGAAGGGAAAACTGAAATTAGAAATTAAAAAGTGGATGGATTAAGCAGATATTAATCATTCCAAAACAAATAAAAGGTGAAATGACAATGTTGGGCTGAATTGGTTGTTAATGGTTAGTAATTAAGATTTAGCAAATATATAGCAATGCTAAATCATGTGGTGATGGAAATCAAAGTATTGATCTGTATTAAGGTGAGGAAACTTGACATAGTTAAGCTTAGATATAAAGTTTCTATCTTAAGTTCTTTTTGACGGAATTTGACATTTATTGCCCCCTATAAATATTAAGAATCTTGCTTTCTCCTGTTCATCTGGTCCCAAACTAAAATAGAGCACAGCAAAATCAACTTTAGTAGTCTATCTATCTATTGAAATGACTAGAAAATCAATTACTTTACAGGGGACAACAGGGAACGAATCAAGGGTCATTTTCTTGTTTTCAGTGCTGGTAAACATCTGCTACAGGACTGTTCCCCACACTCATGTCTCAGAAGCTCCTAAAACCAGTTCATTTAAACAGGAAACAGGGTAAAAGCATCTCATGTTGTTGTTCGGGCCTCTAAATAACACACAGCATAACATAAGATGCTGATTTATACAATGCAACACCATTTTCTCCATAGTAGATGTGTGTAAAATATATGGAGAATGAATGAATGAGTGTGTGGGGAAACTTGTCTGCTGGTTTACATGAAGTCAATGTTAGCCTGTTAGCTTAGCTGGCTAACGGGTTGGCTGTAGCTGCTGAAGTCAAAATGTCGATCAAACAAAGTGAGAGGTTGATGAAGTGTGAAGAAACAATACAAACTGAAAGAGCACCGTGCAATGGAAACAGTGACTTTAATGGTGTCTGCAGCTTGTTGCCTGTGGTTTTGAGACAAACTGCTCAGTTGTCATGTGATCGTTGAGCCATCACGGAATGAAGCTTCACTAAAACCCTCAAAATCAAAGCGTGGGAACGCGCTGAAACGTTGCTGTCACTTCGTTTACATCGCCAGCAGCCCTAACGCAATGTCAAACCAGGAAATGTTCTCGAAATGCGATTGCGTGTGTGTTAAATTGCGGCCTTCTCGCCATTTTCATACTCACCATCTTCTATTTTGCTGTTTCTGCTCAAGTTCAGGAAGCGTCTGTACGCGCACAGCGTCAAAGTCCTCAGCCAATCAGAGACAGCAACGAGGAAGGGATCGGTCACGTTTTGCTTGAAACATAACGCAAACGACTTCATTTGACCTTTCAAAATAAAATACTGAAGTTTGCTGTATCCAACTGGCAAAAATAGACCGGCCATATAAAACACAAGTATCATTTAGCAGACGGATTTAAAAATGTATGAAAGCAGTTACAGTGATAAAGTCATAATAAAACAGCTGGGTGGTAGAAAATGTTTTGAGTTAGCGAACATGTTTTGTATAACACTTACAGGAAATTGGGGCTACAAAACCACATACAATAATACTGATAGATTCACAAATATCCACTGATATCGTTCTATTGTTCCTCGTTAAATGTTCTTATCAAATGGACGCCTCTCTCATTTTATTCCATAAGCGTGGCTTTAGGTTGGCGGTATTCCAGAGGACTTTTAATGTTAAGTAAATGCTGGTGTCGGAAGTGGGGCGCGTTGGTGTGCGCTGACTTGCCGTTGGTTAGTAAAATCGTCGCGAGTAGCTGTATTCCGCAGAACCTTCGAGAGGTAAGGTCCGAGATTAAAATTTACCATGTATCTGCTGTACCTTCCCGGGGTGGATCGTAGACCAGTGGCGTAGCTTAAAAAGAGAACATGTTTCAAGGTAGCCGATTTTACAGATATTTGATCTAATCACATTGTCCTCAGCTAACTGCGTCGACAGTAACGTTAGCTGCGAGTCGACTGGAGTCTATTAGCATTTGGGCTCTGGCTATATTCTGGAGCGCTGTCGGAATTGTGTGTCTTCAACTAAACCGATTGAAGCTTCATTTTGGGCTAAACGTTCGTCTCGTAACTGTATTGATAGTGTTAGCGGTTGGATTAAGGGACCGATCCAAAGCATTTTTCATATTTTTGATATTCGGATGAAACACGTGTAACCCCAACCAGTTAAAACTGGTTAGAGCTAAATAACGTAAGATAGTTTTTCAAAACGTAAAGGTTGTAAGGGTTTTCTAATTTAGATTTCATGTTTCTTGTAAATGACTTTCGAGGCAACCGCCGAATGAAGTTTATTCGCCCAGCTAACGGTCTTAAACACCTGATGATGCTACCGTTCGCCTTAGCCATCGGTGTGAGTGGATAACAATAGCCTTGTTTTTTCCCCAAAGGTCCCCAAACCCCCCGAGGACGTTCCCCATCGCTTCTTTCTCTCCGAACCTGACAGCTGGATTGTTTGGACGCCGAGAGTGTGCTACTGTGCGTCTTTTGAAGGCCAAAAATCAACACCAATCATTCTGCAATCGATACAACACCAGCACCAGTACCGACAACCGTTCACTGCGGCTCTTGGACGATCAGCGTTGTGTTTATGTCTTTATTTTGCGAAAACGGTAAGATAAAAATCTTATTTTATCGTGTATTTTGTTGGCCATACGGGATATTAAACAGATGGGTATATTTAGTCTAATCAAGTAAAGCGACTGTCAGCGTTATTGCGTCATGTTTTCTGTGCCACTGTATCAAAATGGCGTCTTCCAGTCTCGTCACTCGTGTGCAGTGACGCACTCTGCACCAAGCGGCCAGCTAAGATAAGTTAGCCTCTCCTGAAATAGACACGACCCTCGAAACTCTTTCGTGACACTTGCAAACAAGATGTGAGTCATTTAATCTCCAGCGACGTTTTAATCCCTCAAACACGACGGGGGGAGTGAATAGTAGCTGGCCAGCGGTGGTAACAGTCAATTGTTGTTATTGGAAAGTAGTAAAAGCCTGTTAAAAGTAGATAAAGGACGCCAGAAACCAGCTTGTAAACCTGACCACGCAGTTATTCGATGATGATTTGCTATAAATTAAATACACGTTTATATTACTATGGAAGACCACAGGCCTGTGTAATGATGTGTTTGACATAATCTGAGTGAGGAATGTATAATTGTGTAAGCGCGGGGCCTGGTCGATGCTTAGATCGATATTTAAGGTCAATATTTTAATGCACCCTAAGCAAATGCAGTGTTTTTGTTAAATTGTAACATTTGCTTCTTATAAATGTGTATAACTGCAGTATGATAAATTTCAGTTTAAAAAAAGGTAACAAGATTTTCATACTGTCCCTGGTTGAGTAATTTTGAAAGAGGACTCAAAATGAAGCTAATTTTGGAATAAACATGACAAACCAAAAGGGTTTTGCCAACAGAAATTAAATTATGAAGTTAACATGAATTTAAAGTAATGATCGGTCATGGGTACAGGCCTAAAAATGCAGCCAAATCCCATTTCCTTGCTGCTGTGAGGTTGTTTTGTCACTAAAGAGTGCTAGAAACTCTTGGTCAAAGGAATAGGGCTGCCACACAATATCTAGCTTTATCACTTGATGGCTTTCAAAAAGAAATTGCTAAAATGGACTCAAAAGTCACAACATATGGCAACAAAATCCCTCAGTTAGCCTCCCCTTTAAATTAGACGGGGTGATTCAGAAGAGCAGAGGTTCAAACGACCACCTCAGTGCCCCTGATGAACCAAGCGTGGGTCATTTAATGCCAAAGAGGTTTAATCCTTTTGGCATGAGAGGAAATATCCACTACAGGCTGAATGGCCCACCGCAGTGAGGCCTCGTGTTTGTGACCTGTGAACAAGAAACAGCCTTACGTGGCCAAAGCCAGGGGCCACATTTTACCCTCCAGGGTCAGTTTGTTTGTCTTTTGTGACATGTACAAATACATTTCCTAAAGATTGAAGCCTTCAGCCAACTTTCCTAACCGAGGAGAAATGTTTATATTTGAAAACTTTGGCAATTCTGTTGGATATAGAAATCTAACACACCACAGTTAGGTTTTTGTTCCTAAAATTGTTAATGAACAGACCCAAATGAAGTAGAAAAGTTGGGTTTTTACAATTTACATGAATTGGAAATTGGATGGGTTCTGGAAGACTTTTCCTTTGTGGCGAGATGATTTCAACCCATTTCCTATACAAAGCCACTTGTTTCAAGAACATTCTAGAAATGAGTGTCATGCTCTGGAAACAGACAAAATGAGACAGTTCACTGCCCTAAATGGCTCACACAGTAAAAGGTTACTGCAGGGGGAAAGGACCCAGGTTTGTCTCTGAATTTTGTTTCCTGACTATGCACTTCCTGTCATAATTGCTTATCCTCTAATCACAGATATTTGTTGGATTTGGTTTGGTCAGCAGTATTTGAGTGTGGTGGCTCCCTTCTGGCCTTTCATGGTTATAATGCTTTTATCTAGATTTAAGTCAGAATATTGGAGTAAGATTGTGTGTTATATGCCTCCAATGTGTGGGTTTTTGGGACGCACTTGTACTTCAGCTTGTCGATTTAACTTCTTGTTGTTCAATTGATTGTTTCAGCCCTATTTATTGATTGATTTTAGTCATTGTTTCTGATCACGTGTCCCTCTCCTCTTTCAGAGCTGTTGCGCAGCCGTTGGAACCTGTGTGGTGGAAATCTCGCCTTCAAGCAAGGACCTTGCGGCCACAGCGGCAAAACATTTTTCATGTCAGAGACCGAGCGCGCTTGCAGTCGTTTATGTCATCCCCTTTTTTCCAGACAGAAGATCCCGAAAAATCCCCAACCAAGATCCTCTTATCTTACTGATAGTATTAACATCCAGCCAAAATGTCTGTCAACGTCAACCGCAGCGTGTCAGACCAGTTCTATCGCTACAAGATGCCCCGTCTGATTGCCAAGGTATAGCTCTAGTAAAGCACAACTTTGAAAAAAAATGGCAACACTGCTTCTGGATGTATGTCTGAATGCAATCATTGATTTCTCAGCTAATTGAATTGTAGATGGCAAAACACCTGCTGCCTCCCTGATTTTGGTGCAGAGACAAAGGAGTATAAATTGAAACCTTTGGCTTCCTTAAACTATTGGATAGTGCTAGTGTGGCTTGTTATGTTTCAAGGTTAAGTTAAGCAGTGGACTCTACTGTATAGTTGACTTTTACATAGAAGCTTGTGAAATACGAATTGGTTAATTCAACATTACTCAGCATTATTAGTCGACTTTTATACAGTAATCAGTTTGAGAATGTCTACCTAACTAGTTGTAGATCTTCACTTACCAAGCTTTAGAGATACCAGCTTAATATGCATGGTCAAGAATCTATTATACCATCCGTTTAATAAAAGTCCTTTACTGCAGCAGAACCAGTGACACTACCAGCACATCTTTCTGATTGACCTACTATTGCCCCCTAGTGGCGATGTTCCTACCTACATGAGCATCTCTGGTCACATGGAATCCACTTTGTTGGAACATTCATTAGAGAAGCTTGAAAAGATATCAGCTCAATATTACTTACTTACTTACTTATCATAAATGCTGAGTGGAATCTCACTGACTGCATTCTTTTAGTACTGTTCACCTGCTTATGGGGGCTTACGTTTCCTCTCACTTTGACCTTTGGTTTCTTGTGTGCAGTGTGTGAAATTCTTTGTCATTTCCAGGTCGAAGGTAAAGGGAATGGAATCAAGACGGTCATTGTCAACATGGTTGATGTTGCTAAGGCACTGAACAGGCCTCCAACATGTGAGTAATACTAGTTTTCACTCGACTTAATCGGAGTCTAACTTTATTTACAAACTAATTACAACCACAGTAGGATCGTGTGTCTCACCGGCCACCACGCTAACTCCCCACATCCGGTTACTCCAAATAAAGGCATTATTCCACAACACCACATCTCCCTTTCTTTGAGAACAAAGGGTGGACTACCTTTGTCTTAAGGGGTTTATTGTGCCCTTTTGCTGGAAGACCTTTCAGATGCGCTTCAAAGTTACAATGTTCAACATACTTTTTGTTTTTAAGTCACAAGGAACCATTTTGCCTCTAATTTGTCAATAGTGCAGATTGAGAGTATTCTGAAAGGACAAAAAAAAGCATAAAACTAGAAGTGTACCCAAGCTGACAGAGCTCCCAATGAGTGTTAAAGGGAGACAAATTTGGAATCTACAATAAACTGATTAGAGCCACGCCTAGTTAGAACAGATTGCAGTCTTGCATAAACCATGAAGGAAGCAATTTCAAAATGAGCCATTTTCCAGAAATGTTTTGGTGCCCTCTAACTTAAAATCCTTGATCTGATTCTCTCTGCAGACCCGACCAAGTTTTTTGGTTGTGAACTCGGCGCTCAGACCCAGTTTGATACCAAAAACGACCGCTACATCGTCAACGGATCCCATGAGGCGAACAAGTTGCAGGACATGCTTGACGGATTCGTCAAAAAATTTGTGCTGTGTACCGAGTGTGACAACCCTGAAACTGACCTGGTAAATTGTTCTATGTGATGCAACGCCAGTGTATTGTGTGACTCGCATGAGACAAACACCCAGTCTTGTATTTTTTTATTACAATTCCACAAGATGATGACATAGTAGGAAATGCACAACACACGCAGCACATTTTACCCGACAAACAGGGAAGTAAATTTGGAGAACCTGGGTGACAAATTGGAGCAGATAATGTGATGGGAAGTGACTTCCTCACTGGTTTATTGTGTTCAATAATAACTTTCTTTGACCTTCCCACAGCATGTCAATCCCAAGAAACAAACCATTGGAACTTCCTGTAAGGCCTGTGGCAATCGTGGCATGCTAGACATGAGACACAAACTCTGCACATTCATCCTCAAAAACCCGCCAGGTGAGAGTTTGGCCTTTTTGTCTGCTTCTGGCTACAGCATGGTTGATGTCCAAAAATGTTATGAACTTTTTATCTTCCGGTAATTTAGAGATTACAAATTGTTATCCTTTTTATAACAGAGACCAGTGATAGTGGATCCGCACCTGTAAAGAAGGACAAAGAGAAGAAGAGCCGCAAGAAGGACAAAGAGAATGGCTCTGGCAGCGGAGAGGCTGGAAGCGACGACTTCAATGCTCCTGAGGCTGTGGTGCGTTTGAGTCTTACTGGGCTTTGTGCGACTGAAAAGGCACCAGTGCTGAATCAAGAGACTTGGGATTCCTTTTTTGGTTTGACGCAAATTAAATGAATGGAAGCAACAAAAAAACTATAGGTAGCTTTGGAATGGTGATGCTATTCTTTGCTGTTGCTCAAACATTGCAGCCACTATATTCAGTAGGTTTATTTTACCATTATCAAATCATTATCAATTATCATTATTTTGTGGTACTTTGAGAGGACCTGCCCCATTTCCGTTTTGAATTGTATTTTTCCCAGGCATGATCAAATGAAAACACTTTCTAAACCTCACAATGAGGGAACACGGGCATTTGACCTTGCTGCTTTCCTCATTGTCATGGAATCCGAAATTTTTCAGACCTGGAAATATCATGGAAATTTTAAACTAATTAATTTTAAATGATCATAATCTTAAATGTGTGAAAGTTTTATGATTGTGATGATTTAACTTGTTGCTTGACCACAGCAGGCTGGTAGCTATTTCCTTGTCATCTTCACAATTCCAAAGAAATGTACTTATAATAACGCCTGGTTAGAGAGATGAGTTTGTTCCTGCTTGCCCTGAGCAAAACACGGATCCTGGCAGCTCATTTAGCAAATCATGTTAGTCTGAAATGTCAAGTGTTCTGCCTCTTCTCCATCCTGTTAAACACAAAATGAATTATCATTTTGTGTTTCCTAACAAACGTGCTTTACCACAATCAGTCCTCTGCAGAAAGCGTCAATAAATTCAACTTTTCCTTGTGGCTGACCTTTCCTTGCTCTCTCTACATTAGGATGGAGATGATGATGACGAGGACTGGGCAGAGGAGACCACAGAGGAGGCGCAGAGGCGACGAATGGAGGAGATCAGTGATCACGCCAAGAACCTGACGCTCAGCGAGGACCTGGGGAAATCTCTGGAGGAGAGGGTCGACCTGTTCTACAACTTTGTCAAAGTGAGGATTCCTTTACGGTTCACTGTTCATTTTTTCCCCTCGTTTCCTTTCTTGAGGCTTTGGCTGTGACTGACAGTTGAGCTACCAAATAGTAGTTTTGATTTTGAAATCTTGGTAGGATGTTTTTTGTTTTTTCGCGGTTGTTTATCGTGAATATCCATTTAATGTCAGGAAAACTATCCATTCAAATCCAACCATTTTAAGACAGATGCACAAAATACAAGAGCGACATGAGTGTAATGTCATATCAATGATCTCACACGGATATTTTTATTTGCATCCACTTGACACCTAACGTTCTGTCTCCAGCGAAAGAAGGAGAGCGGAACCATCGATGCGGCCGATAAGGAGATCTTGGCAGAGGCAGAACGTCTGGATGTGACGGCTATGGGCCCCCTGATCCTCAGCGAGCTGCTTTTCAACGAGAACATTCGTGACCAGATCAAGAAGTACAAACGTCATTTCCTGCGAGTAAGTTGGCATTTGATCTTCTCCTGCTGTCTGACAGGCACTTTATGTCCTCAATTATGAAGGATCCCTATTTGTTATGTATGATGGTGCTTTTTCTAGTTTGTAGTCTACTCTTTAGCACAAATCACAATAAAATAAGAACGTAGAAGCTTGAAGTTGGCAGGAAGGTGATATTCTCTCAAGCTGAACATGTGAAGTCAACTTTGAGATTTACACCTGATTTCGGTTGGTGTTTCTAATCTCAGTCCTCCTCTTTTCTGGTTTTATCCTGTCCAGTTCTGTCATAACAACAAGAAAGCCCAGAAGTATCTTTTGGGAGGATTTGAGTGTGTGGTGAAGCTGCATCAGGTCCAGCTGCTGGCCCGCGTTCCCATCATCCTCAAAGACCTGTACGACGCCGACCTGCTGGAGGAGGATGTCATCTTCGCCTGGGCAGAGAAGGTGTGTGTCATAGAAAACACTGAGTTTGTGATGTGACAACCTGCTTTCAGTCTCTCCGGTTCCCAAATAGTTAAATGTTATATTCTACAGGTATAGCTACTTGAGGACATGTAGTGAATGACATGATCAGTTTGGGGATTGAGTGGCTAACTTGAGTCCGCCCTGTATTACTGTGTTGCTAAGGATGAGCCTGTTGCATTCCTCCACCAGGTTTCTAAGAAGTACGTCTCTAAGGAACTCGCCAAAGACATCCACGCCAAGGCTGCTCCATTTGTCAAATGGCTGAAAGAGGCAGAGGAGGAGAGCGAAGGCAGTGACGACGAAGAGGAGGAAGATGACGAGAATGTGGAGGTAATGGCTGCAACGTTAGGGAGTCTCACCTTTTGTGCCGTCACAGAAGTTAGGTCCTGTTGGTACTGAAGATATAAGTTTGAAAACTAAAGGCACAGCAAGACGTTTGTTAATAAATTCATAACTCCAACTTATGTGATATCCTTCTGCTTTAAGGACAACTTTTAATTCTTTGTCTGTTTAATTTTGCAGGTGGTGTACTCGTCTTCTGCCCGCGAGCTGAAGGTGGAGACTGTGAAACAAGACACACCTGACAAAGAAGACGACATTGACATTGATGCTATCTAACACTTTGATGATGATAATGATGCTTCTTGTGTTCTGGCTTTGCCTCTCTTGATTCCCTGTGTGAGCTGAATGGCTGCCTTTCCCTCCTTCACACCTCCTCACCCTGTGCCCATCTTCCCTTTGCTTTGTGGCATGACTTAACTTAGCGCTTTACTCGCTGCACATTAACTCTGTAATTTTGAGATGTATTCAGTAAAAGAGATGAAGTTGCTTTGGGGATTTTAATCAGTGGGTTTTGGGATTGTTTGACTGCACATTTTTGTCTGTATTTTTCCAGTCAATAAAGAATGAATGTTTTGCTATCCACAACATAATGAATTCTTTGCTTTTTGAATGTTGGGATTTATGAATGTTTACTGCACACTTATTCACACAACTTTCTTTTCTATGCTCAATTAATTGTCATGTTATATGAAGACAGAAAATAAAGAGCTACAGAAAAGTAGAAGTTTGAATTTCAATTTTCATATACTACATATTTAAGGACTACTACCTCAAGTTTAAGCGCAAAAAGAGATTTCTGTACTTACTGGCCCGATCAGGCGAGTGCCCAGTGGGTGCCTTCAATACTGTGCTGAAACGACTTCATCACAGAACTTGAAAAGCTGTTGGAGTCATATTTGAACAGGACTCGGACATGACTTGAGTCACAATTGTCTGACTTGAAAAACTCAGACTTGTCACTTGTCTTGACCAGGGCTTTATTGGACTTTCAGTAAGAACGGGGTTACTTCATTTTCATACGCAATTCTTATAAGGTAGCCTGCAACCCAAATCGACAGGATACATAACTATTGTAGCCACATGTAAGTAACACTCTTAAATAGTTCAGGGCGACCATTTAGAGGAATTTTGCCACTGTTGTATTTTTGGACTAAAACCCATCCATTTTCTACCACTTACTGAGTTTGGGTTGCAGAGACAGAGTTATAAGCAAAGCTACCCAGATATCCCTCTCTCTGACATCCCCAGGGCATTTCATACACACCTAGCTTCTTGCTAATGAGGAGCTTTTTGCTCAATTACCTCTGCCACAGAGATGGGAAAGTCTTACCCTCTTATTCTCCCTCCTCCACAAAGAACGAATTGGTCAGATTCAGGGTGGCCCAAAATATTCCCTCCACCACCAGTCGACTATATTCTCGTTCTGGGCGGCAGTTATCCTCCCATTTTGAAACCTGATAGTTTGCCAAGTCCAACCCATAGCCCTTCTTCTTCTGACCAAACTGCACCCATCATCGGGTTTTGCTTTCACAACCACTTCGGCTGCTGTCCATCTGTCCTGTGATATCAGTCGGCTGCTTCAGGAGTCTCCAAAAAGAGAGTCCAAAAAGCCTTCTTCTGTCTGATGGCCTCCTTCACTGGTGGTGGTTCTATTGCCACTGTGACAGGTCCTGGCTACATTGTGGCTGTTTCAATAATGGAGGCTTTGGACTATGGACACATGGACCACTCGGGCATTGAAGATCTCATGGACAGGTGCTTCCACCAGGTGTTACTAGTTCACCCTAACTACTTGTTTGGGTTTACCAGGTCTGCAACATATACACATTGTTATCATTGTTAGGCCCTAACTCCCTAACTATGGCCCTAAATTATTATAATGTATCATGGTTGACATCTGTCGATCACTGCATTCAAATAAAGTGATTTATAACCTATTTTATGATGTGCTGTGTGTTTTCCTGGAGACAAGAAGCACCGTTAATCTCCAAATCTGTATTTTACATATATTAATTAAAAACACAAACATGATGGGGTGGCAGTGGCCTAAATTTGGGCTGCTCCCAAAATTATCAGCAGGGAGCACCCATTCAACTCTGCCCAGTGTAAGCAGACTAAGCCCTGAATGTCAATGATGGCAAGCGATGCCCATGCTGCTTGCATTCCTTTTATAAAACATAAATGTGCTGCTAATTGGCGTCCATTTTTAACATTTCAGAACAAGGGCGATTGTTCTATAATGTATCACATGATTAGTGGGCTCACCACACTGGGATGGGGAGGTTTACGAGGTGCTTCTAAATGCATCATACAATTCGGAAATCTGAGCATGCAACGACTCCGTGAAGGCATCTTAATCCAGCCCTGTTGAGGAGCCATTTTGGTCCCACCTAACACAGAGCGAGCTGCTTCACGTTGGGCCCCGGAGATGGAAGAAACCGAGCCGACGGCGAGTATTTAAGCAGCTCAACCCTTGGGAATCGATCCAGCAAAACCCAACGGTGAATCTAGCCGACATGGCTTGTTGTAAGAACGAATAGTTTTTTGGTTGAAAGCCTGGGAAGTGGCAACCGATAGCGCCTTATCGTTTGGTTACTTCACTGACTTCAGTCCAAACAGACTGACTGTGATTTGGTTTGAACACAGGCCATGTACGGCGTGTAAATATCAAATATAACATTATTATGCACTCCAGTGACAATTCGCCATTCCGTAACAGTGCGGCTGCTCGGAGTTAACACGTCCGGTCTGCTTTGAACATTGTCACGGTCCATGCTGGGGCTGTTTCCCCAGAGAGAGCTGCAAAGCACGGCAAAGCAATAACTTGATTCTCCGGCCTTTCTTGGACTGAAAAAGGTGTCTTTGGATTCTAGACATTGAAGAAGGATAAGTAAAAATGTCATCAAAAACTCCTCTACCAACGGTCAACGAGAAGGCGACTGAAAGTGTAAGTATAAATTGCTTTTTTGATGGGTTATTTTGTGTACATATTCCTACCATTTCCAAGAAGACGTTGTGCTGAAACTATTGCCAATTAACGATTATTCTGTATGGTTGTACTATTTTTTTCGCACTCTGGGGGCTTTCACTTTGTTGTTAAATCGTAAACAAGCATATCCTCTACGTCAAACACGCCCTGGATTTTTCTTACACGTCCAAACCGCGATTGACTTAAATAGAGATGGGTTTCATTGGTTTAGTTTCAATGTGTTCTCAAACAGGATAAGCTTGTGATGCAGGCTGGATATTTAGGCCCGAGCACGAACAAAACTACAGCACTTTGCCTGCTGCTTCTGGCAGGCAACAGTAGTTGGACTTCAGCCTTGCTATTGGTTCACCCAGCTGTCAGGCAAAGGTTTCGACCGTTCAACTTCCAAATATGGGCTTCATTAGTTCCACCCCCTCGTGACAAACGGAATACGTGACGTGAAATGACAGGAAACAGCAACGAGGGCCTCCGGATAAAGTTTTCAAAATAAAAGAAGTCCCCACCGATATGTTAAAACACGTAGTTAGTAAAACAAAGCAACAACAACAAAGCACATGAAGACAATTGTTAATATCTTAAAAATTGCGTATTTACAGTAACAAACACCCAAAACAAAGTAGATCCAGATATGGGATGGTATGTTTGTTTTTATTGAATTTGAGGAGGTCCAAACACACGTTTAGTCGTCCAGTAGTCTTAACATGTCACTGGCAGCTCACATTTTTCTCAATGGAATGATGTTTTACTGTATAATGTTACAAATGTAGATGTGTTGAATTGGAACTGTCAAGGATAGAGTAATAAGCACCTGAAAATTGATGAAAAGTTATCCACTCAAAGTTTGACAATTGTATTTCGTGTGCCTGACTGTGTTTTGGTGCTGGCCTGTTACTGTTCGATCAATCAATCGGTTGATGGAGGGAAAATTACCAATCTTGATAATGGAGCTATCGGATCAAATAAAAATTGTTGCCATTCCCTTCTCAAATGTTACAGATGAGTGTTACTCACTTTAATTCAATAATTCCTGTTTTTGTACCATCATTTAGGCATTTCAGAAATCCTTCTTTGGGCCTTAGGAACACGTGATAGCGTATGACATTTTATACACCACACAATTGGATCATAATGATTAATTAATAATTGGAATCATAGGATCAGTAGGAGCCTAATAATGAAAGTAAGCATGTATTGCAGCACTACCTTTTAAACTAGTTCATACTGTTATAATCAATCTTTCCTATGCGCAGTCCTGAATATGGTACTGGTGTTTTAGTTTAGTTAGTTTGTCTAACGCCTAGAATACATTTTCTGTCCTATAACCCTCAACAATCTAGTTGTTAGTCTGATTTTATCGAGTCACCATGCCAGCACAGTCGGCTGAAGGGAAGGCTATTACAGAACAAATAGCTCTGAAGATAAGATGTGATGAAATGTCATTGATCACGGCAGATAAGATCAGGCCTCTGCAGCTAAAATTGTAAAGATTCAGCACTAAATGGATCTAACGATTAGCCTCAAGTGTTTGTGATCATTAAGAAAATGGTAAATATCAATATGTCTATCACAAGTTCCAAAACCTAAGGTGATCCCTTTTAGTTTGATCTGTTGTCAAAAGGTGTTTGCATTTTTAATAGAATGAGGCAAACGCAGGATTTGATATTCATACAATCTATATATTTCGGCATTACTGATGCCTGCACCTCATTTGGCTCTTCATCTTGTCCAGCATTGAACATTTTGCTTGACTTGGGCCTCTGTTGGCTGCTTAACTCCGTGTAGCCTATATGCAACCTCTGCATGTGCACTTCAGTTTACCAGATCAAACGGTGTAAAATATCCAAAAACAATAAAATACTGACTGTTCTGGCCAAGTATTTGGGTATTAAGTGTGCAATGGAAAGCTGTAATAACTTTGAGCTTCTGCTGAGAGTCTGAGCTTCTATCCTGAAAATTGTCGATAGTTCCTATAAAACCCCAGGGCCGAGCCGCTTCAAAGCCACATCTCTTTCTGCAAGTAGATAAAGTGAGCAAACATAATGTCACTGTTTCATATTCATATTTCATTAAAAAGATGACAGAATGAGCTCAACAACCAAGTATATTTAGTTCAACACAATAACATCTGTAAAACCGTTTTAGAAGGATGTTATAGCTCAGGGGGTCACAATTTCAAAGCACATAGTCTGAAGAATAAATCCCATGTGGCAAAATCAAAGTCACAAATAAAATGCAAACAACAAAACTCTGATTGTAGACGCAGCAGAGCGAAGCCTTCAACACTGCAAACAGTGTAATGCACGTGAGAAAGCGTATGTGAATTTGATGTACTGTCACCAATTGGATGCAAGATCATATTGATTGTAGCCAATCACGTTGAGCTGCCAACTCGGCAGGTTTGTGGGACCTCACACACTCGCCGACCTTTCCCTATGTCTCAACCCTGTGAATGTGCTGAGAACCGTGGCAGAGAAACAGACTGTGTATGCATGTATGAAAAAGAAAATGACGTAATTGTTATTGGTTATGTTTTCTTAACCAGTTAATCAATGACACCTAATTATAGGTCCATAGTTCAACCCACTGTCATTTTAGCCATATATGGATTAAGGAGAATGGTCATAAACAAACAATAACTGATGGAGGGCTGTGCTCCCTTGTTTATCTAATGCTAAATTCAGACTGCAAGCCTTACTGCTCAATTCCAATTTGCTTGTATCCTTTCTTTTGTGATGCTGTTCACATTGATCTTTGAATGTGGCATGCGTGCAATCCGAGTCCGGACAGATCACACCCCTGAAGTGACCCATCTGGGCAAAAGTCACTTACTCCAGGCTCGCCTAGACAAGAACAATCATCCAAACATAGTGGCTGCAGAACTACTCGATTACAAAATTGATGTGCAATGGAGGTTGCAGACACATCACTATGAGGGCAAGGAGGTGAAAGAGGGCTAAGGATTTAATGATGGCTTTCTATGCAACCAAGGTAGCTGCTTCTGTGGAGAGAGTTAGAGATGGGAGCCAGGGGTTTGACAAAATCTGAACCCCGCAATCAGGCTAGATCTGTATGACGCATTCCGCTAATCAGAAAGATTTGATAATGCGGACACGTGCACGTGCCCGTAAAAGGGGGCGTGTCTGCAAAGACGAGCCTACACGGCGAAGCAAGTAAGAAGCGTACATTGATACTGTCTGCATTTTGCCGAAAATCTGTAGCCTTGGTCAAGAATATCCTCGAGGCCATTATCTTGATTTTGTCGCAACCTAAATATCTTTGTCCCGCTTTATACAGGGATCCGCCTAAAGACACGTCAAATGGTCGTGCAGATACTTTTCAAGCAAAGGGATTGGTCAAGAGGCGACTCTTTACATTTCAGCCCGACTAAGCTCCAACCTGTGTTAATGTTGGCGGCAAATTTTTATTTAGTTGTAGTCTTTTGACTAAAATGTCGACTAAACCATAATATTTTAGTCGACTAAAATTGTGTTTAGTTTAATGGACTGTGCTTGTATTATACTTACATTTTACCTCAAATTTACCCATTTATACACTGATGCAGGTTTATACCATGCGAGGTGCCGACCTGTACGTCAGGAGCAGTTAGGGCTTCAGTATCTTGCTCATCAAATGCGCTCGAGGAGCCACGCCACCCCTCATACACTCAAACGTAATACATGATGTTTCTCTAGACTTTATTTGATTAGAATCTCAGTATATAGCCCTGGAGGAAACGTCTATCTGTTTTTTTATGGAATATGATATTAAGGGTTGAAGATGAAATGCAGACACAGATTGAACTGTTGTGACATGGATTATCTTTTTAGCATTTTCCAATCGGATACAAATAAAATCATGTCTCAGAAAACGATAACACAAAATGAGCGTAAGGCCTTCTCTCCTTGAATGATAACATCTAACCTGTGAGCCCGACGGCCTCCTCCGTGCTCTGTTGTTCTTTGGAGTCAGCATTGTATTTTTAAGCACTAGCTGTACTAGCTTTATTTACGCTCAGTGACCCGTCGTCCTTGTCGTCGGTGGCCTTCTGCAACTGTGAGGTGAATAAGGGGGGGGGGGGAAAAACGCATTCAGATTTTTCTCTCACATCCACTCCTCTCTCACGCAGACACACAGATCCAAGTTGTCTCTGTACCACATTTCCGCGCCTTTCTCCCATCATATGTGGAACATTCAGTATACTAAATTTCTTGCAGATTGCATTATTTTTTTATTGGACAGTTGTATTGTAACGAGCAGAGATTGATTGACACGCTAAAGATAGCACTTGTGAGGTTTCGCTGTCATCTACCAGACGTGCTTTACCTTGGCATGAATGTTGCGGTGGCTCATCTACAAATGCTGGCCTCAGGTTTGTCCCTCTTTTTTTTTTGCCCACACGGTTTGCAAATGGTCTTTTTTTTTTCTTCCATGCCAAGGTTATATGTATCCGAATGTCACTCCTGCTCTTTCTCCCATCAAAAGCGGACATTTTAGCAGTGTTATGGCAGCTCATTGTTGTCTAGGCTGCATACTGGTCCATTTGTCCAGTAGATTTGAGTCAGAATCACTTGACTACTAACACACTTCTGATATTGTTGTTATTCCTCTTCTGTTGTTTTTAAGGGCAGTTGGCATTCCGACTCTCTTTCCAATTCGTCGCTCCCCAACATTTTCCTCTGGTTTTAATTTGTTTAATTTAGTTATTGTGTTATTTTTCGTCAGTGTAAATTGGTTATTGACCGAAACTATGACTAAAACCAAATGGCTCCAACAAATTCTGCTCTGGATGAGAATGGCTGTGCAGCACGAGTTACCATGGCGACAGAGTGAGATCATTAGTGAGTCAGCTTCGTGACATGGAAAAATCCGACTTGAGCTTCAACATTGGTAGTACAGGCCCCAGGAGTGGTGGTATGGGGCTGTGGATGACATCACCGACAGGGAATTCCTTCAGAATTTCAGGATGTTAAGTTTTGACTCTCTGTCAGCGTCTTTCCGCAACACTTTTGCGGCAGGATTCTCAGTTGAGGCCCATATCCCTGAGGAAGCACCTCTGACTGTGGTTGTACTGGCTCGCAACAGGGACGTGTTACCGCACACCGTCCAATCTCTTTGATGTCGCCAAGTCCTCTGTCTGCTGGATGGTCCAGAAGTTCTGCAGTTGCTGTGCTGTGCGCTTGAACGGCTGCGTCAACCCAAATACCTTTGAGTTCTCTAACCTCATTGTCCCTCCACTAAAACACCGCATCACTGCTGTCCTCCATCTCTTTTTCTTGTTCAGAAGCCCCACCAGTGTGAAAAGATGACAAATTAGGGTTAGGGTGAAACGGCTACAAGAGTATCATAGTAAAATGTTCACTTTACTTCAATTCATTGGTAATTATTGATACATTTGAATGACCTTTTTTGAATAATTATCAGGTGTAAAAAAAGAAAAGGTTGAATGTAACCACTTTATTTTGAATTGACCCACCTTACTTGGCACATGTGTTGCCATAGCGCACATGTAGTCATTTTGATGTAATGAAACAAATTGATATTGTTTTAACATTTCAGTTTTATATAGTATTAGGACACATGTGTTTTCTGTTTGTCTAAATTATGCTTTTCTAATTGACTTAGAAAGTATTTATATTATTGTTACTAACACAACCTTAGTAATTTGTCTGTGGATGACTATGAAACTACACTGCTCAAAGAATTAAGGGAACACTTCATCACAATATAACACCAAGTCAGTTGAATGAATGGCAATCTGTTAATTAAGGAAGGACAAGTGCTTGTGAATCAATTTTACCTGCTTTGTTGCAAATGAAAGTGATAACGGGTGCAACGGAGAGGCAAAAGCAAGACAAGCACGTGGTGACCGCAGACAATTGCTCCCTTTTTATTCTTCCTGACTGATTCTTTTCTAGTTGTGTGCTCTGCTAGTGTCCTTGTCACTACTGGCAGCATGAGGCGATACCTGCAGCCCAATCAGGTTGCACAGGTAGTCCAGCTTCTCCAGGTTCACAGGTCTGCTGTGTCTCTCAATAGCAATGGAGGAGATAACAGGAGATCTGGACAGGGCATTAACCCAGGAGCAGCACTGGTATCTGCTCCTTTGTGCGAGGAGGAACAAGAGGAGCACTGGCAGAGGCCTACAAATTGACCTCCAGCAGGCTGCTGGTGTGCACTCATTTTCCCACTCACTTTGTTTTTTCTGTCATGTCACATGTCAGTGCAACAGAACAGTACACCTGTTGTATGATTGGCTGTTGCACGGCACTTGTAGCACCCTTCGTTATCAAGGGAAATGATAGGCTGTCTTTTAGCCAAGGAGGGAGCATGATTGGGGCTTCTTTTGCTAAATAGCTTGCATATTTGTTTTCATTGGCTCCGACTGTTGTGGTCGTATCGTCACAATCAGATATTTATCGGATTCAAATACCACATATGAAAGGGGCCCAAATCTGATGTGAAAATATGGTAATCCATGTGTTTTTGCTGTTCAAACTGTTCTTAGAGATGTGATCCATGTCGAACATGAGCACAGTCAGATCTAGGCCTCTTTATACCTGCAGTCAATGCAAAAGCAATGTAGCCTTAATGCTTTTAGTTTGAAAGAATAGTGTCTGGCTCTGTTGTGGTTTCCTGTGGTGAGCTAGATGTGGTTTGGTGTGTCCCACCTCCAGCTGTCTCTCCTCCCTCTCCGTCTCTCTTCTGGTATTGGGGCACTGAGTTTGGGAAAATCTGGTGCGGTGGGATTCTCCTTGGCTACCAGTGGAGCCAAGCGTCTCCCTCTCAAAAAAATGACTGTTTCCCCTGCCTCCAGTACACACACACACACACACACACACTGTGGCTTTGTGAGTAAGGGACAAAGAGAAAGGGATCAAATGAAACAGGGATTTTACACAGGAAGTTGTGGGATGGAAGGTGACCAGGAAAAATGATTCTAAGGGATACTCAGAGATTTCCGTCTTTCACGATAAGCAGATGTCGCTGTGTCTGTGGTGTTTAGCAGTGACCTTAGCCTTCATGATGGCGTTTTGGTGACCTTGTGGGTTGTGCAGGGCTGGAAAGTAGTGGGGTAACTGTGTATATGTATTTTTTCAGAATTCAGATTGGGTTCTGAATACATCAACTTCTTTACTTTCTGTTAACATTGGTAGATAGAAGTGGATAAATGGAGATGCTAATCTTAAGTACAAAATTCATGCATATGTTTCCTAAAAGATTTCTACAGCCATGAAAATACAGGGAAATAATATTTGAAAAGTTCCCTGAAATACATGCTCATTGATAAATCAAATGCTTTCTACATTTCTACAATAAAAAAACAAAAGAGATGGATGGGACGGGGGGGGGGGGGGGGGGCCGGGTGGCGTCAGACATTAAGGTCAAAACGGATCCTGACACTTTCATCCCATATCTATCAATTTAGTGGCGCTTTCAAAACGACGAGGGAGTCCTTCCTGTTGTGTTATTCCTAGAAGTTGGGTGTGTTTTTAAAAAGCCACTAAAAAGCTCTTGAAGGCGCTGTAAAATTGTAGAATAGCACCGAGGTTGCGTTCTGTTCCAAAATTGTATGTTGTCTTCCCTTGAAATCAGTGAAATTTGCGGGAAGCGAGTGACAGCAAGGGACCAACTAAAGTTGGAACTGAACAGAACTACCAACCAATAAAAGGAAGTGTTCCCATAACATGCTTTCCTCCTTGTGAAAGGATAGAAGGCTGGAGAGAGATGAGATGATGGCTGCACTGTGGCTGTATCAAAAGACTAGATGAAAGCGTTTCCTGTAGAAAATGCGTAGGAATACCTCAACTGTCATGCTGAGCAGCTTGATATAATGGCTCATAAATTATTATTTTATTAATGATAATGATAGAGTAAGAAACACAACAAGGGATTGGCGAGTAGTTTCTTTACAGCCGTCACACTAATTTTCCAAAAGAAGAATTAAGTGAATGTATCCTAGAGGAAGAGGTAAACGTATGAAGTTGCATTCATGACACGCTACTTTTAATGAGGTCCAGTGACTATGACAGTGAAATAGTAATAATGTCTGCTCATTTAGTCTTAATGGATCACTACAGAATGTAAATGTTGAGGCGGTAACGTCAGATTGCACACGCAAGCATTTTGGGCCGTGGCTTGAAGGGAGGAAAATTGAGTGAAGAAGGGAGGATCTGAGAGCCCTTACTTATTTTGGAGCCAAATGTCACTTGGTTTGGAAGCCATCTTGCCTCTGGGTGTTTTGGGGATTCCCCCTCCATTCGAGGGAAGAGAACATCGACGTTTCTGGTTGAATCCGACTTGTGTTGTAATCAAGCACAAACAACTTAACACATCTCCCTCCACAAAGGCAGCCTGTACACGGTTGGTCCCCCATGCTATTCCACTTTTGACAGAGCTGTGAAAGTGCAAAGTGATAAAGCCTGAATGCAGTCATCCTCTGTGCTCAGTCGATGCAAAGCTTTATTTTCCTATCTGGGTACTGATCTATAAATATCACTGTTTTTGAGTACAATACTGCGGGTCAACATGAGTCACTGCTAATTCATGTGGATGATTCACAGGAAGTATGGTTCTCTAAGCTACTTTGTCTTTTTTCCACAGCACACTTCTCACACCAATGGCCGACAAGACACCAGCACGCGTTCTGCGCGGTCCGGGGTTCGGTCTCGCAGCTCCGGAGCCGACGAGCCGCAGCAGCCCCACGTCGGCAACTACCGGCTGCTCAAAACCATTGGAAAGGGCAACTTCGCCAAGGTCAAACTGGCCCGACACATTCTCACGGGCAGAGAGGTGAGAAGAGTTTAGCTCATAGACCCCATGATGAGAATACAGAAAGGTTAGGAAATGAAGTAACCGGTGAAATTCTGAATTAAAATGTTAAATCAACATATTTAGATATTGGAAGTTAAAGATGACAGAATATCTGTCATATTGTGGGAATAAATATACAGTATTTGCATATTTTTGAAAAATTTTCAAATGGAATTGGTGAGCAGGTCATTTTGTACATATTGCATAAAATTGAAAATGTTATGGTTCTCTGGTTTAAGCATGCAGTGATTTTACAAGACTATAAGTAAGAACTGTACAAGATATTAAATGTACAAAAATCCCCCAAAAAATTAGAATGAATAAGAAAAAGAAGGGCGCTCAAGTTTGGGATCTTTCTCATTTATCTGCCTGATCTGCCTCTATTGCAATTCTTCCGTCTCAGAAAATGAAACCCTTGTTTGCAGATGTAAACTGTTCATACAGATATGAAATATTGAACAGAACAGTTGAAAAGATCTATGCAACAATTTGAACGCAAATGTAGCGTGTGTATTTTATCCAAAGTTTCCCTTTGACAGTGATTTGTGTTCTCTGGCTCAAGCTCTCATTTTCCCTGTTCTGAGCTTGTTTACGTTCTTCTCTGGTTCATACTCTTCCTCGCTTTCACACTCCTCCTTGCTGTTTCATTTCATTACCTCACTTTTCACTGCTGTTTTCTCTCTCCACAGGTGGCAATTAAGATAATAGACAAGACACAGCTGAACCCGAACAGCCTTCAGAAGGTAATTCATCCCCTTCTCTCACCTCTCACACACACAAATACACACTCACTCACTCACTGCAGCAGATTTCATTGACTAATTCATGAACCAAAACAGATTTATTATTAATTGTGTAAATGGGGAGCAGGGCATGCTGAGATGGAGCATGAAGAAATACCTTTTATGCCGGTTTGTTGGTTTGATGACTGTAGGGTCGGGCCATGAAACAGCAGTGATAGCTCTCGTGATAGAGATTATACTAAACTATATTATATAATCTAATACATACTCCATAAATTGGTCAATAGAAGAATATCTGTTAGTGTGAGAGCTGTAAACCTCAACAGAAGAACAAATGATTATATTAACATCTGTAAGTAGTGGCTGTTGTCGGCAGCTCAACCTGTGATGTTATTGTTGGTAGTATGCCGAAAGTTTGGCTATTAAAAGTCGGATAAAAAACAGACCAACCTCCATTGTAAATTGTTTCAGAGATCTCTGCTGACCTAAACGGGTAATACGACCAATTTGTCACCCTGAGCAATTTAATCCGCTGGAACAAGACTTTACAGTCACAAGCTCAGGCCAGTACACCCCAGCAACCAACAATAGTCTGCTTTTACCGGCACCGTGCCATAGGACAAAAAAAAGACACAAGGACATTCCTCGTGCAGTAACACTGCCAATTGCTAAAGCGTTGACAATTGGCATCGTCAACCCTGAGGAATTTGGTAATGTAATGAAAGTACAGATATGGACTGCCTGGGTGTAAATATTGCTCCCATGCCATGCTTCCCTACCTGCACAAAGGCTGTACGGAGGTGAATGAGGCAATATTTTGTTTATTTTAGAGATGGAACCTAAGACTTTATTGTTTGGTTTTACTGTGAATAGTACAGGCTAGGGGGGTAGTTTTTAATTGATTGCATTTGTGAAATAAGAAGCCTTTTATTGTCGTACTTGATCAGTAATTTCATCCAGCTGCATTGGAACAACCAGGTTTACAGTTAAACTATTAGACGTTACCATAAAAAGGAAAAATATGATCCAATCCTGTTGTCTCAGCTCTTACATTAACTGTTATGTTTTGGGCTTTTGTGTTGAGTGCATGTGAGTGTGTGCGTGTGTGTGTGTATACTGTATAGATGTTTATGAGTGTAAGAAATCGTGCATACTTAAGTATTTTGTCGAAGACCTTTAAGGCCAAAGTCCTTTCATGAAAATATGAGCACCATAATTGTCTTTGTTCTGGCAAAATATGTGGAAAACCCTCAGTTTGCAGTCGTGTGCTACTCTCTCCATTCACTTAGTCTATGTACAGTCAGCAGTTACTCCCACCCCAGGTGCTTCCCCCCCAGCATTTTCCTCAGTGAAACACAGCCGTCTCCGCACCGGGTACACCCCATAGGAAACTGAATTATCAGATACAAGCACAACACAACACAACAAGCGGAACACAGAAAAATTGACATTAAGCTATGTTTGCGCACTGGTTCGGAAGCCCTATTATTCTTAGTTAAACCAGTTTCAAAAACATCCCATTTGACCAAAAGCCAATTATTCCGGTCGGCCCGATATCAAAAAACATAGGTCCATAGCTCTGATGTTCTGTTGATCCTGGGGGCGCGATGTTATTGACATATACGACATACTCTATTCCACTGTGCTTTTTGTTTTGTTTCCTTTTTGTTTTGCTTTGGCTTGGGCGCTGCTTAATTAAAAAAAGATCTGTCAATACATTGATTAGAATGTGTTTATTTTTGGTGGATCAGCTTAAGTGATGAGCGAAAACATCTAAGTCATACAGTAGAATAGGGAAATCCCTGATATTGCTATCGACTGTTCCACTTCATGTACATTATGAAGCAACTATTGATTATTTTCAGTATAGATCAGTGTGAATTGATGATTTTTAGGTTGGAATTTAAAGTAGTGGCTGCTTTGTTTACCCTGCAGTCAACGTCAATGACTTCTGGAAGCAATTTGGCTCTCTAAGCTTTTAATTTTACGGAGTGTATAGCAGTTTCACCTCACAGTTCAACAAAATCAGTTTTATTTTTCTTTCTTTGGGCATGAGAATAATGCATGTACACTTACTGAAATAAGGATCATTATGGTTGTTTTGATCCCTTCTGTTATGGTTTTGTCATTAAAATCTTGAAAAAGTCACAACAACTTTAATAATGTGTTTTCTACGCTTGGAAATGTGTTTGAAAATGTTGAAAAAGTCCCCGATTTAGGTAAAATAATATTCATATTCTCAAAACAAAAGTCAAGCATTGAGCTCTGCTGACTACAGAAGTTGTGTTGCGAGTACCTTTAAGTTATTGATTCACTTTCTTTGTTTAATCCTGAGCACGAGGTAGATGTTCATCAAAAGTGGAATTGTTAAAAACAACAACTTCTCCCATCCTGTTGTACTATTTCTGGGATAACATCTTACTCCAAATCACTCCTTCATATTACAGTCCATACTTAAACTCATCTTAAGTGAAGTTTACAATGAGGTAGTAGTTACAGAGGTTTCTTTGCCTATTATATTGTGGAAAACCAAGGAACCTTCACTAGTAGTTCTGTTAGAAGTCATAGAAGAGGTGGAATCTAATGTGCAGAGTCCCTGTTATTGATGTGGTCGTTCCCTGCTTGTCTGCCATATACATTAGCTGCCACCACATTATGCTAGTGCCATCCTATCTGTCTGTTATTTTGGGTGTTGATGTTTGGCTGTCTCTCTCTCTCTCTTTCACTCGCTCTCTCGTTGCTGTCAGAGGTCGGCAGCAGTTTTCTATGAGTTTTTCCCAAAGCTCCATTGATTCTGGCCTTTGTGTCTCAGAGGCCTGGGCCCTTTGGTGGGACAGAAAAACACTGAGTCATGACAGTGCTGTTCACAGGAGTACAAAGCGGGAGGCTTTTGTCGGCAAGTCGTGTTGTTTTTAGGCTAGGTTTGGTTTGTCACAATCAAGGAGTTGAGTTCAAGGTAGGACGTCACAATAATGTAAAACACTGCGATGCAATATTGTAAATGCTTGCGACAATATTATATTTAGAAGACAAAATCTTTTAATTTGACAAATGAACTCAATGTTATCCTCGACATTGAAATCAAAATCGAAATCTAATATTTTTCATGTGGGGTAGATTCATTTATATATTCATTTCATGACCATTGGTTGTTTATCATTCAAAGAGGCTATTTTTGTTTGTAGAAATGACATTTGAGAATTAATACCTTTCTAACCACGCTCATGTTCCTTTCAACTCATTCCCCATCTCAGGTCCTTTGTCTCAGGTCAGATATGTATTGATTGTACATCAGATTTTTGGCTGTGGTGATGTTATTGCTGGGTAATTTGGACAAACTATCATAATATCAATAAATATCTCAGCAACATCTCTGTATTTTTGAAGGCTTTCCCTTCTTTGCTCGTGTTCATGTTGAGATAAGTTGAATCTTGGTGGCTGTGTTCTTGTTTTTCCTCTCGGCTTCCTCTGCTTTTAACAGCCAAGTTGCATCACAGCCGACACCACTGAGTCCTGAACTCTTATGTAAGTGGAGAAATTGGCGAGAAGCTGGTAGCGGGGGATGTGGTCTCTGCAGCCTAAATGTTTATTTTCAGCCTCCGTTCCTTTACAGTTCGGAGGAGCCGATTGGACATTCACATCTGTCACTCTGCTGTCAACTCTCACCCCTTTCTTACCTGCCCTCCTTTAGCTGGCAGAGGCTCATGTTATTGTCCAGGTCAACTGTTAAAGCAAGGCCTGTGACTCTTAATGCTATTATTAAACCATAACACTTTCCATCAGATATAAGTGCAATCCACTGTTTTTAACGTCGGGGACGACCTCTGCCCCCTTTGCTGAGCTGTCTCCTTTCCTTACCTAAGTGTTTGTAGAGGAGCCATTAAACCTTTGCCAGCGTTTATGGGTTCTCTACCTATAGATACATTCATGTGGGGCATAAAGTATTTTTGTATGCGTTATATTATATATTTATATTGCATATTTGGTGCGTTTTTTAATCTCGGTTGCTTCTGTTGAGTGAAAGAACAATAATTTGCTTTTCCAGGCCTCCTCCATTCATTGACCCACTAAACTGACATGGCAGGAGAAAATAGAAAGCTCATAACTTGGTGCTAGACTTTGGCATTCTGTTAGTCTGCCACAACAGAAAAGGTTTAGACAGAAAATGTTCCAGCAGTTTGATTTGTTTGGCCGAGTGACGAAAGACATTTTGCCTGATGGTTCCCAAGATTTTCCCTGATCCGTCTGTATTGTGTACTTTACTTTCTCCGATCTGCTCGGAAACTCATTCATGCAATCAAATAGTCAATATTTTAGGGCTGCACTTAACTATTTTTTTTAACGATTTATCTACAGATTATTTTTTCAATTAGTCGATTAATCTATAGATTATATCTATCACGCAATAAAGCAATTATTTCCCCCAACATAAATATCAAACTTATCTTATTTATATTTCAATATTTTCTTCAATCATCTTCTCTTGAAAACAAACAAATGTAACAAAGATTTTGCAATGCATTATTCCACAAATAGCTACCTTTTGACTGTTAAATTACGTTTTACAATCCAACATATTGCTTATTCAATTCAAGTCAAGGTCGGTCTGGCGGGGGGGGGGGGGGGAGACGTGCAGCCGTTAGCTGGCATAGAGCCGCATGCGGCCCGCGAGCTGCGTGTTCGCCATCCCTTTCCAAGTGTATCAATGCTTGGTGGTTGGTTTTCATCACATTTGTCCTTCAGATTTAACAAGATTTCCACTTTTGAGAGTTTTTGGTGTGCTGTTGTCTCACATTTTCAACATCTGATAAGATTTGAAACACCTTGTAGTATGAACCAGGCATTAGAGGCCCTGAGAATCTCTTTGTCTACATAGAAAGCAAAGTATAACAAAATGTCCTAAGAGCAAACGTCAGTCTGCATCCATCAGGCTAAAGTTACAGAGACCTGAGTCTGGTTCATGTGACCCACCTCTGAGTTTCTTTCTCGGAAGGGTGAAAGTATTACAAAAACTTCCAGTATCCCAGTTAATAAGCTAATGGTGAGCCTCTGTGACCTTGATTTACAAGCCTTGACTCTCTTGTAATGTGCAGCATAAACAGGACACTGAAATTAGAGGACAGTTTCCCCCACAAGTTTTCAAATCAAGCAGAAAAAACGTTTGTTAAGTTGTCAAGACGGTCTCCTTTTTCAAAGTTTGTGACCAAAAGCCTGTCGAACTATTATAATCACATTTGTCCCACAGTTGCTGCCGACTGTGTTGCTAAGCAGACCGTTCCTGTACTGTAGGACCTGGTGATAAAAGAGAGAAAAAGCGGTTCTCCCTGAGCGACACTGACTTGGTTTCCACGGCCAAATTGAAAACAAGATGAGATTTATCCCTCTGTACTTTCTGGGCTGGGGAAAGTATTTTCTAGTGTAGCGATGGCCAAAGTCAGATTGTGTAATGACAGTGAGGGAGTCCTCAGTCTCAGTCTGCTGCTCTTTATCCTGGCTCACTTGAAGTTGACTTCTTCCTAAAACCTCTGACAAAATTAACCCTTCAGGTGTCTCTGAGCTCTGTAAAAATGAAAACCATGGTCCTAATACATCACACAGTCGGTGTCCACTGCAGGATCCAGTGTCCATTGCTGTTCCATGCACAGTTTGCATACAGACTAAGCAGTTGTCTCTCTCCCGAGCTACCCACTCCACCTGGGGGCATACCTTGGCATTCCCAGATCACATGGTGTACATATATCGTCCCTCCAGCATAATCTAGGTCTGCCCTGTGTTCTCCTAGTAGGACATGCCTGCAAAACCCTTTAGGAGGCGTCCTAACGAAAGGCAGCGCTATGGTCCATCCACTTTTTATCACTCTAACAGTGTTATAACACACAGAGGAGGTATGAAATCAGATCAGACTCAGTTTTGATCAATTACAAGCAGACTCACTAACTTATCATAGCACGGATAAGAACATGAAAAAACAGGCAACACAGTCAGCTGCCTAAGTAGACTCCATAACCAGCTACCTTTTCATACAGCCCAGCCATTCAGGACTTTCATAACCTTTAAATGTAGTTATTGGTGTGGCAAAAAAGTGACTAAGACAAGGGTCTAATGTTAAAAACAAACTTGGCACTCAACTGAACTTTGAGTCCTCCTGGAGTTATCTGATGGTTGAAGAAACATTCAGACTCGTAGCCCATCCACACAGTAAGCTCCATGCATCACCATGTTTTTAAATCTAATCTTTTGTAATTGTACACTGACATGGCACCACATAGAACATGAAAACATCACCTGCTGTTTGCCTCCATCTGTTCGCCTCTCAAGTTAACACCAGCGACGCAGTTCACAGGCCGACCTGCTGGTTCCGTTTAAGCCACGCTCAGAAACTGTAGGTCCAAGTCTGTTTGGTTGCCCCTCTGTCACACAACCTTCTCTTCTCATCTCCCACTCCCATCGGTTGCACATATTTAACCCATATATAAATAAACCAGTAATATTTCTTTTCCCCGTTGCTTAGAGTGAATTTGGCACTGATCAAGGCTCACTGTTTTTGTTGCGTTGACAGGTTGCTTTTCACTCTTTGCTGTCTTCACTGTATTTTAAAGATTTCTGTGGCGGCCTTAGTGTCGCCCGGCAGCACTGGCAAGGAAATCCCGTCATTCATGAGGCGCCTTGGCATCCTCCTCAATCTCCAGCTTGAAATCCTGTCTCAAATCCCACCTTCTCTAACCCACTTATCTGTTTTGATCCTTACTCTTTTAGTTTCACTGCACTGCCAATTTTTTTATACCGACTTTTTCATTCACTTAGTATTGTTTGTTCTTGTTTGATTTAATGATATCTTTGAGTCTGTTTTGTAAGATGTCCTTGACTGCTTTGAAAGGCGCCTACAAATAAAATGCATTCTTAATAATAGCACCATAGTTCCTTCCATTTAGAAAAAAAATAATTAGCAACGAATTTGCACATCAATTCTGAATCTTTTGAAGACTAGAAGAACAATCCCAACGTGAATCAATGTTCCTTGTTTATTAATACTTAACTTAGAGTTAAACCAATTATTATTCGCATCCATAGTTCAAAAATGGTTTTCATTTTTTGTGTGTGTGTGTGTGTGTGTGTGTGTGTGTGTGTGTGTGTGTGTGTGTGTGTGTGTGTGTGTGTGTGTGTGTGTGTGTGTGTGTGTGTGTGTGTGTGTGTGTGTGTGTGTGTGTGTGTGTGTGTGTGTGTGTGTGTGTGTGTGTGTGTGTGTGTGTGTGTGTTTTGTGCCCTTCAAGAATCTAACACAACACAACCGGGCTGCCCCAGGCTGATCAAATATTGATACCTTTTATGTTTTTATGGAAGAGGTTGAGATGGGATTGAGTTTAGCTGATCAATAATAAATTGCACTCAATTTACCGTATGCTTTGTAAAACAGAATAAATACAATTTTTGGCTCTTAACAATGTTCCTGTTGGGTCAATCTGAATGTTGATGGGGAGAGGGTGCTCATCTGCTGAGGTTCCTCTTCTTAGTCTCTGGATCCCTGGGTTCACATGTCAGCGCGTCTCTCAGACAGCAGAGCTGCAGGGATTCATGAGTTACGATGCCGTGTCCTCTGAGGATGAGAGACTGTCGACATGATCGCATTTCCCGACAAATGCGTCGATGTCTGCGAGTAATGGGACTAGAACTCGTGATCTCCTGTTCTGAGTATATGTGCGAGCTCAGAGCAAGGATCACGGTGTCATGTTTGCTTCAATAAAGAATATACCACTAAATAAGAATCATAGATTTAACAGTGGAAAAATAATTGCTTTTATCTTTTTTCCACACTTTTAAAAATGGTGAGCTGCCCATAATTTTCCAAAATGAAACCTATGCTCTGTGACTTGTAGATGGAATGTTTTGGCCTTGTCACCGGAGCTCGACCGATGGAATGGTCCACTGACATAATCGAATCATTCCGGGGTCGTTTATGCCATGTATTTTTTGTAAAAAGGAACGGCTGAAATATGTCTAATTGCTTTTCTCTCTCTTTCAGCTTTTCAGAGAAGTAAGAATAATGAAGATCTTGAATCATCCTAATATAGGTAAGACTTACACACACTGTTCGTGTATATCTTTAACTCGGGAACGTCACTACAGCCCTCTATGTACAAACTCACAAACATTGTAACAACTTAATAGTAAAGCTATCTCACAGTACATCAGTTATGACAATAAGCATACCTTCCTCATAAGTGCAAACCCCGATCTCACTTATGTATTTGCTAGTGCGGCCACACTATTGATCTCCTTCATGTCCTCTTTCTGCTTTAGTGTCCACTGGGCCGATCATGGGCTATGCACTGATCGCACACAGCATGGATGTGTGACATTAACCTGCATTAACTGAGGCTAATTTGAACAATATTTGTCGTTACTATGTGCTGTGTAGGTCCATGGTAGGTTAAGATCCTTTGTCCCCAAAATATATTTTATCCTGGAGAGATGGGGATGGGATTCCCCTCGCCTCTTACTTTTGATTTCTTTTCTCTGCAGTCCACGATTTCCTCTGCAGATATGTGATTAAAATGAACCAGCTGGGTGAATCTAAAGCTCCTACCAGCCACACAGTCTCTCTGGCGCTCTCTGTCTCGTGCGCTCCGTCTCTCTCTTCCCCTTTCTCTCTTCTTCCTCTCTCTCTCTCTCTCGCTTTCTCTCTCATTTTCCTTTTTTCTATCCCACATTGTCTATTTTTAGCACAGGAGTTCTCAGTTGAGCATACAGCAGTGTCTGGACTACTGTACATTAAATGTTGAGGGCTGCTCAGTTCAGTGTTCTGCATAAATGGAAAGACTTACAGATGCGCACGTGACTTCACTGTCCTTCACAGTGTCCCTGTTTGAAACGCTTTTACCCACCGTGTCCATATATTCATTAATATCGCTGAATAAATGTCCATGTTATGATCTAATTTTTCTGTTGCTCTTCTTGTCTCTCTCTCTCTCTCTCTCTCTCTTTAATCATCACTGTCCTTCACTCTATCTTCTTTCCCTGCCCGTCTCTCTCTCTCTCTCTCTCTCTCTCTCTCTCTCTCTCTCCCTTCTTCAGTCAAGCTCTTTGAAGTGATTGAGACGGAGAGGACGCTCTACCTGATAATGGAGTACGCCAGTGGAGGTGAGACAGAAATAAAACTTCATTAAAGTGTTTGTGCTCATATTTTGTCCCTGTAAAGTAAAATCCTATAGCTCCAATATGAGGAACAGAAACCAAAGGCTGCCTAAATAAAGAGCCCTTTGTAGTTTGACAAAAATCCATAAACGAGAAAAGTTCAAGATAAACCCAAAGCCCTTACACTGAAGTGAAAACGTGAAAAATCCCCAGAACTGGTTTAGAAGCAGTAGAAGAAGTAGTCCGCTCACTGAACACAGCGGCCCTGCAGTTAGCAACTTAACAATAAATGTGACAAATGCGTGTCCTCATTATTTTGATATTTTGGGATCAGCATAGTGTGCAGATGGAACATTCATGGACACAAATGCTTCAGCAGACATTACAAAGCGTGTCGGGTAAAGCAGAGTAGATGAATTTTGTAGTAAGGATTTACATTTTTACAACTAAAGGATTCTGTAACAGCAGATTATATGAGTGGATTATATTCAGAGTTAGACAATGTATGTAAACGTTAGCTATGTTCACAATCCAGACCTTCGGATCCACTGCCCTTTTTTACAGTGAGTCAGCCCCCTTTATCATATCCGTGTACGTCATTCCTAGTTTAAAATACATCAAAATGACGTCATCAATGTACCCCTTTGCTAAAATGGGTTGTTAAAGTGTTAGGTAGTACAGGAAGTACAGAAACCTGCAATCAAGCCCTCCACAGGTCAGTGCTGATAGAGTGGGAGGGTTAAGAGGATCCACAGAAGGAGGGAGAAGGAGATTGTGTTAAGTTCTTATGGTTGCTTCAGCATGCACACACAAATACTACTTGTGTTCAGTCAGCACGTGAGCGAGCATAGGGCCGAGGGGGAAGCCGAGCTCCACAGCATCTTGTGCCTCCAGGACAGGCCAGGTGTGGAGGAAACGGAACTCTCCGCAGCATGCTTAAGAAATGCCCTCCAACCAAACACATGATGGGGTCGGTCAGCTGCTCAGAAACATCAGGATTAATACGAGGATGAATGAATATTGACTTGTTAAAAGTAACTTTTCCTTTGTCTACGACCTCTCACTCATTCTTCTCTGCCCCACTCTCCTCCTCTTTGTTGTTCCCTCCCTCTTATCTTTTTGTTTTGCAGGAGAGGTCTTTGACTACTTGGTTGCACATGGAAGGATGAAGGAAAAGGAGGCCAGGGCTAAATTTAGACAGGTACCCAGGTTTTTCTCCCCCTGCAGTGTTCTGCTTTCACACCTCTGCTCCCAGCTGTCCTCTTTCCTGCTCTGCTGGCAGCACTGTCTCGCCTTTTTAAAAATGATGAAAAAGGTCAAAACCCAGGCCCTCCTTCATCACTCGTCCCTCACTCACAGTCAAGAGTCACTTTATATTGTATGAGGAGAAGAGAGAAGAAACCAGTGACCCCCAAACTATCGACGAGCATTCTTGGTACTTTTGAAGGGGTTATGGAAAGTGAATTTGTTAGAAAAGCAAGCATACTTCAGAGGCATGAGACCATGTCAAGGGAGAACGCATTTACCTCACTAGATCAGAATTAGATCCAATGTAGCTGTTGACTAATGAACTGTGTGATGGGTTACTCTAGTTCCACATTACAGAGGAAAGCATGTTCTCTCACAGTCACAGTGCCTTCAGGGTTCATGTCTTGTCTTTCCTGTCAGTCTCTCGACCACATCTGCTCTGCACCACTGCCACATCCTTTTATTACAGCGTCTGAGAGGAAGACAGACATTTAACTAAGCTGTTTCTGTTTGCCTTGCACAGATTGTATCGGCGGTGCAGTACTGCCACCAGAAGCATATAGTTCACAGAGACCTCAAGGTGAGTTTAGAAGACCCACACTTGTACTTAAGGGTATAAACTTGTTGTAGAAGAGGCAAAGACACACATTCTTCCACTGATAGTGATTTCAATCAACCAAAATCCAATACAGACCTAAAGTTCAGACATGGTTTACTGAATTAGTTAACTGGGCAACAGGCTGAAGAGCTTAGCTTGGCCCTGAAGACACTAATGTCACGCTTACTGTACATGTTTGGACAGAATCATCATTCTGCAGTGGTTTAGATGGGTCCTATTGACATAAAGTCTATCAGTGGCTCAGGAACTTAAGTTAAGATTACTTCTGGCTCCTTGGTTTAAACGGGAATTTAAGTTCCTGGGGTGCAAAAGCTACTTATGAGTCTTTTAATACGCCGCTTAGCAAACCCCTGCTAATGTTCAACAGCACAGGCATTGGAAAAGTAGGTGGACCTCAAGCATGTTCTCCTGCACATCACCAGTTGTAGCGTAAAAGGATCCGCTCCATTTCCCAGGTATGACGTGCCGTACCTCTGCATATAAATATTGATGCTTCTGTTTTTTTTATCAGCGTCGGTGTAAGTCACTCTTGGAAGAGTGGCCTGTGGGTCTCTGCTCAGCCAGCAGCTGTATGTCTAAACTGTTTCCTCTGTAGAGCCTCATGAATTATCCATGAGGAGAGAGATGGGAGAGGGCCTGTCATCTACCTTTCTTTTGCTCTTCTGGTGTGTGTGTGTTTTCTGTGTTTTTGCCACAGAGGAGACGAGATGAGGAACACAGTTACAGTTTAACCTTGAAACAAACAGCGGTCCCTGACTGGAACTTTTAGAGGAACTCAGGAGCTTGTTGTGATTATGACAAAAAGGAAGCTAGCAAGCTCTTATCTACAATTTTGTACACCAATAATTGACAGTGAAAGGAAACACTTGTCAATGTATCAATATTACAAGCACGGATGAATTTTTATCTTTTTTTATGTTAGGTCTCCTGGCCTTAAGCTTGAAGTCTTCTAAAAGGCAAAACTACAAAAGAGAATGTGGGGGTGAGATGTACAAAAACTAGAGCCTTCTAGCAAAGCCACCCAGATCTCTGGAAACAGAGATTTGATCACTACGAGTGCTAAGGCGGGTCAAATGGTGAAGTGCTCTACAGCAGTAAGAAAAACAATCAGCTGCTGTGTTCCATCCTCTGGTGTACGTTCACACTGGGTCTGACCAACTGTGGCTATGTGTTTCTGCAGGCTGAGAACCTGCTCCTTGACGCAGACATGAACATAAAGATTGCTGATTTTGGCTTCAGTAACGAGTTCACGATGGGCAACAAGCTGGACACGTTCTGCGGCTCTCCGCCATACGCTGCACCAGAGCTTTTTCAGGGGAAGAAGTATGACGGGCCAGAGGTGGATGTTTGGAGTCTGGGTGTCATTCTCTACACACTGGTCAGCGGTTCGTTGCCTTTCGATGGACAGAACCTCAAGGTGACTGTAGACCTCTCAATACTACAACTACTTTTTGAGCATGTGAATGTACAGATAGTGTATAGTATCACAGATAGTGATAACGGACATCTGTGTCACTAGGTTTGAGGCCTACCCACTTGAGTTCTGTTATTGGGGAAAGTTTAAGTAGAGACAAAGTGCTGGGAACCTGTGACCTAGAATGGGACCCTCAAAAATGTCTATCACTTACTTGGACATGTCCATGTTTTTCTACTGGCCCTTCATGAAAAAGCAGAAACCTTCCTTGTTTCAGTGTTTTACTCACCACCCGCCCGTCCTTGTATTCTGTGCAGGAGCTGCGTGAGCGAGTGCTCAGAGGAAAGTACCGCATCCCTTTCTACATGTCCACAGACTGCGAGAACCTCCTCAAACGCTTCTTGGTGCTCAACCCGGCAAAGCGGGGTACTCTCGAGGTGAGGGAGGAAGCAGAAAACGTAAATATATTTCTCATTTATTAACCCGTTCCCCCAGCATGTCGGCACTCCCGGAGAATGCCGTCTGTCCACCATTTCTCCAACCCACCTCAGTTCCAGCAACCCTGTACATCTGTTCTGACTGCCCCACACTATCTTTCTCCTCTCCAATGATGTGAAAATGAATAATGCATCGGCATTCTTCTGTTAGAACTACATTTGTGATCCATTGGCCTAGTCTGGCAGATCAAAGCTCAGTTTTCTGGGCACCACGTGGAATCGGCTTTGTCCAAGTGAGAGTACAGTTGATCATAAAACTATGTCCAAATCAGGGTTTTGCCTACAATTCTAAGGCATAGGCGCTGCGCCTAAGGGTTTTTGCTTGGCCCCTATGCCAAACAAATGAATTAACTAAAAAGTAAAATTTTTAATTTAAACAAGCATTTTTAATTTCAAAAACTAATTTGAAACTTGAACTTCAAAATAAATCAACAATAAGCAGCACAGCAAGAAAAAGATAGTATGGGCTGTGACAAAGAACCCTCGTGAAATCACACACACACACACACAAAGATAAACACACCATGCTACGATCGGCTCTGTCTGTGCACACCCACACACAAATAAGTGTGGAAACAGCAGATCAACAGTGCTGCCTTTCCATCTTTTCTAACTTCCGCTAGGATCAGCGCTATCTGAGCGCCTCCTTATACAGGACAGACACAACTGATGGGATGATTGACAAAAGTTTAAACTGTCAACAAGAACATTATTCTGAATAGAGGTATTTATATTTAGCTGGGACAGTTTGAAGAATATAGCCGTCCGTAGTCGGATTGCCGCTGGGTCCTAAAAAGAGCCGATTTACGTAGAGGTGTATTTATTCAGTCTATTTCCCATTTCACCCCATGAATGAGTCCACTTCATTAATGTTCTTCTCTGAGCAGGCTATTTATGTATTTATTCCATTTGTGGGTTAAAATCATTTTCATATCTTTAGTAGTAGTAAAACGTTTTTTAACTTCATTTGTAGTGATTGTACATTTATGTATTTTTTATGTAATATAAAATTCCCTTTAATTACAATTTGGAATGGATTCACTTTAAATTGTGATTAAGGAGTTTAAGAAGGATCCACTCTTTTGTAGATGTTGAACCTCTGCAATACAATTTGACTAATTAACGTAGTTATAGGTTCTAAGCTCGTTTCCTATACAGGTTTATACAAAATCATAAAGCTGATAAAATGTTTTAATGTCCCTGCATGTGCTCGTAGCTCTTTTCACTCCTTACACGTACAGTTAGTAAGTACGTAAGTTAAATGTGTGGAACCGCAAATCCTACTTTACTCTTCCACAATTCTCACTCTCAAAGTATTGTTAATGTGTAAACGTTCGGTGAGATTGAAGATATTGTTTAACAGTTCTAGAAATGCGTTAATAGGTGTATTGTTCACGAGGAAAGGGTGTTTGTCTTTTTACTCTCCATGTTGCGTCCATAATTCATTGTCTCACTCTGTTTTTGCAGCAAATCATGAAGGATCGATGGATCAATGCAGGATTTGACGATGATGAGCTTAAACCTTATATCGAACCAGAGCTGGATATCACAGATCAGAAGAGAATAGGTAAACAAGACCACAGCCTGATCGTTGTCAATTTCCTGATATTGCATTTCATCCCCGAAGTGGAGAGTTTTTGTGGAGAAATGAACACAGGCAACAAAATCAGTATTGTTGCAACGGTGTGCCTGGTGGTGAATTGGTGAAGTTTGACTGTGAATGTTGCTGCTGCTGCTGCATCAAAGCACTGAAATGACCTCCTTTTTTAATTATTGACGAGCATTAAAAGAAAAGATGAAACACGATGATGAATAAGTAAACGAGCCTCAAAGTGGCATGCAAGAAAAGAGGGGAGAGAGAGAGAGAGAGAGAGAGAGAGAATGGGTATGAATAGGAAAGCGAAGAGGCAGAGAGAGACGCTTCCCTATCATGGCCTGGATGAAAGAAATAAATGGGGAGCAGTTGCATAACAGCAGCTGTCTCAGCTGTTGGTGCACGTGCTGGTGTGTGTACTCCCTGTAGCCCAGGCAAAGCTGGAAAACGCAGGAGAAATGAGCAACGGGTTCGCCACTGTAATGTTCAGGAATCCCCAAACTCATTTCATACGGACAGGATTTTACAAAACATTTTTCATTGTAATAATTTTGAACCTGCTTACAGATTTGAGTGCTTCAAATGCTGATCTGGATTTGGATTTTGTTCACCGTCTTGTGTTTTGATCAGAATCCAACTGTGTGTGTGTGTGTGTGTGTGTGTGTGTGTGTGTGTGTGTGTGTGTGTGTGTGTGTGTGTGTGTGTGTGTGTGTGTGTGTGTGTGTGTGTGTGTGTGTGTGTGTGTGTGTGTGTGTGTGTGTGTGTGTGTGTGTGTGTGTGTGTGTGTGTGTGTGTGTGTGTGTGTGTGTGTGTGTGTGTGTGGGTGGGAAAGATAAGGAGAGTGGGTTAAAGATAGATGGGTAAGATGGCTATCACTGATTCTGCCTGGTTACAGAGGCAGAGCACGTGTCTCACTCTCCTCCTCTCTGACATCAGCTTTGGTTTGCATGGAGCCTGACGCCACAATGCCTGTTGTTCCCTACAGTTCAATGCTGCAGTTTGTCTAGCATGGATCAAATACTAGATAGTCTTTGATGTCAACTAGTGATGTGTTTTTAATTTTTTTGCTTAAATTTCTCATGGTTGTTGGGGTGAATTACTCCAAATTAAAATGGAAGGTGTCAATCCGAAACCTGCTTCACATGCTGTCAGCTTGCAGAGGGGAGCTGTCAACCAACTGAAAATGATGACAAAGAGGACATATTCAGATTTCCATGTTTTTTTTTTCATAATGGGCAAAAGACAAAATGATCCAGTTGATGTCAGCAGGCCTTGACAGAATTGAAGGACCAATGAAAACTAAGCTTTCTGCACAGTCTGTCACTTGTGTGTTCAACTGTGTATGCATGTCTTCTGCAATTATCAGTATGATGCTGAATGATGGAGGTAGAAATGTACAACTGATTGTCTCTTGCTGAAGAGTTTCCATTTTATATGCACACACAAAGACACACATATGATCCCATTGCAGCAGCTTCTGTGGCACACTTGAAGATTTCTTTAAGTAGGTGTCCTTTGTAAAAAATGATCGGGTCTGTTATTGTCTGAGGTCTTAACGAATCTGCGTTTGTGTTTTGTTTCTGCAGATATAATGGTGGGAATGGGCTACAACCTGGAGGAGATCCAGGAATCTCTTGCCAAGATGAAGTATGACGAGATCACAGCCACCTACCTGCTGCTGGGCAGGAAGGCCTCCGAGGTACAAACATTGACCCGTCCAGATCTGTGTTTAGTCCATGGTGGCTATGAATGACTTTTTTTCATTTTCATTCATTGTGACTAGTTCTGGTTTGTTACTGCAAATGATTTGTACACGATCATAAAGACTGCTTGTGCTGCTGTGGGGTACAAGTGGGACCAACACCAGAATTAAATTCCGATAAAGCGAATAAGCAGATGGGATGCTCTTCATGATTAAAGCACTGCTTAGTTATTAAGACTGGTTACTCTGCTGTTGTCCTCACAAGTCATCATCAGTTTGACTTTCGTCTTATTACCCAAATATTACTGTAAATGTTTTGCGCTCCGTAAAATACAAACCGAAATATTAACTAGATGAGTTTAAGTAATCTAATGGCATTGTATGTGTGTTTTGTTTTGTTTTTTTAAACTGTCTAATGTGTGTGTGTGTGTGCTTGCTCACCTTCCAGCTGGAGCCCAGCGAATCGGCCTCCAGCAGTAATCTGTCTCTGGCTAAACCGAGACCCAACAGTGAGGTGAATGGCCAGTCACCCTCCCACCTTAAAGTCCAGCGGAGCGTCTCCTCCAACCAGAAACAGAGGCGATACAGCGAGCAAGGTGAGTCAGACTGCTGCTCCCATCATCTTTATCCTCTTGGGACTCACTCACTCACTCCCACAATCAAAGTAGTGTCTAAAAATTCCATTTGCTTGTTTCAAAACCACAAAGGACGCAAACAATAGAGAAGATTCTTTGTTTTAGTTTTTTTTTTGTTTCATAGAGATTCCAATGTTGGAGTTTCGTGTACTTCCCAATTATTTCTTGAAACCTTACATTTTCATCGCATACAAAAAGTAGTTGTTGATCTTAGGAACTCCATCCATCACTTCCTAAACCATCAGGAACGATTGGTCTTGTTACAAAATGGGTTCCTTGGTGTCAAACAAAGTGGAGGTCCTGTGTGAAAGGTAAAGCAGTGAACGCAATTTCATGTTGGTTAGGGAGGGCAGTGACTCAGTCGGTAGAACTTCCGCCTGGTAACCGAAGGGCCGCCGGTTCGAGTCCCTGCCGAGGTGCCCCTGAGCAAGGCACCAAACCCTCAATTGCTCCCCCCTCTGTAATGGGTCTGCTAAATGATCGTAATGTAATGTTATCACTTCTGAGAAATGTACATAGTTAGAGTAAATTGGGCAACCTTCAACATTTCTGAAACGTTAAATCCCAATAAGGTGTCACAGTTGAATAAACTAAACACAGAGCAAACAGCGGTGCGCCTCTCTCTCCTCATATATGTTGCTTTTCCTCAGTAGCTTTTTGTCACTATCACGCTGATGAGGCATTTAAATCAAAGCAGTCGTATGGGGACAGATCTTTAACCTCCTGGTCTAACACTGCATTTCACAAGCTTGACCTGAAGCACAAGACCTTTGTGACACGTTCAGTTGCTGTTTAATACTCTTCACAAAAGAGTTGTACTGTTCTGATTTGCAATATAAACTTGTAACTCCCTGCTTTCTAAATCTTTTCTATGAATATAATTTGAAGTCAGGCTCATGTCGGCTCAGACTGCACAATTTCAGAACTACCCAAAATCCCTGAACTGCTCAAATGAGAAACAATCTTTGCTGTAATTAACTATTTTCATAATGTTGTGGTATCACCGCAATACACAAGTGAGATCTCCAGGGTTTCTTCAGTCCTGGAAATCCTGTAATTGGTATCAGTACCCTAACTCCAGACCATCATATACTTTTACTTAGACAGAAGTCTTTCAGTCTGTTTCTCAGCTGAATGGTGAAGGCAATGACATTGACTTTAATTTCAATGTTATCTTTTGTAGTTTCCTTCTTTTGTAATTCTGTAATGCCCAATCCCTTACCAACCCGAGAGCAGAGAACAGCCTCTCAACATCTGCAGTCTGGGCAGGTGCTATGAGGGCTTCAGCTTCTGCTAGACTTTGAAAACTCGTGCACGTCGGATGACCTCCAAACTGCCGGCGCACTTCAACATATCCCTTAGAAGTCCTTATACTTGTTACAGCATGGAAAAACAATGGAAAAAACTTTTGAATTATTGGGCCAAAAAAACAATAGAGGACATGCCAGAAATTGATACTCTGGAAACCTCGTGCAAGAAATGAAAACACGGGGAAAACTGTAGACCATATGAAAACATGCAAGTACCAGCATGGAGCCATAAAAGGAGGAGCTGCTTCGTGGTCCAGGGAATGTGTGTAGTGAAGTCAGACTAGTCATAATACTCTGATTGGCTACTGCTCCATGCCTGTTTAACATTATTTTATATCCACCTAACCTAGAAGAACATCAAATTCCTTCAAAATGTTGGTTCAGACTTATCAATTGTCGTACACAAGCGGCAACTTGCATCCATCCATTCATTGTTATAAGTTATATTCTTGTATTTGATTTGTCTCTATAGTTGGTCAGAACGCCCCGTCTGGTCACCCAAAGAGGAGTCAGACAACCACAGCAGAAAACAATGTGAAGGAGGAGAGCGGAGTCCGTAAACCCAGCACACCAGGGTCTCGTACTACAGCCCCCTCCAGCCCGCTGCTGGGGAACGCCAACAACCCCAACAAAGCAGACATCCCCGACCGCAGGAAAGGCGCCACCACTGCCCCCAGCGTGAGTTTCCACTCAGCAAGGACCGGGATCAGTACAGATATGTTGGCTGACATTATGAATTTCTCCTCTCCATTATGTAGTTAATGTTGTTAATCCTGTTTTGTTTTTTTTAAATGATAAAGAGCTTTCTCTTGCCTACAACACAAATGGTAAAGCACTCAACTTGGAATGTAAGACTGTCAGACTGTCAGACTGTCAGACTGTCGCATTGGATTGGAAACAGTCTCGTACCAAAATTCGATTTAGCTTGTATTATATATTAAATCCCATTCTGTGGTTTTGTCCTTTTGTCGTAGCAGAATAACACCGCATCAGCAGGCATGACCAGGAGGAACACGTATGTCTGCAGTGACAGGAACAACACGGATCGTCTCTCTGTCATTCCCAATGGGAAGGAGGACAGGTGAGCTGATCCCATCTCATTATTGGAATAGTCAGTTGTGTCAATACATCCCTTTTTTTTTATATGCTGCCTTTTATTGAATGAACACTATTAATAGTCTGATTGTTTTTGGACGTCTTTAAACATGTTTTTACACCCAAAATACATTTTGTCCCTCACTTATTAGAACTCGGGGTGTAAATGTCAGATTGACAGATGCAGAGACAAACTGGGTCAATTCAAAAATACATCAATCCTTACTGATGGAAGAGATCAGAAGATGAGACTATCCATCATCGCATCCTCTTATTTTCTTTCCTTTTTTCTTCTATTTCCTTCTATTTCTCTCATTTCCTTTTTTATGTAGTGTATTTAGACTTCACACTGTTCACTGCGGGTCTTTGCTCACATTGGCCTGATGAATAATGGAAGACTTTTTGATGTTGTCTCCAAATGTGACACTACTTTTCCTTTTTCTCATCTTATTTTTCATTTCATTTTCGTTTGTGTGGTGGGGCTTGTTCTTGTTCTTTGGTAATGGGGGCATGAGCAGCATGACTGGAATGGCTCGTGCTGTCAGCCCCTCCTCCTCTACCTTTGCTCGCGCTGCATTCGGTCCCTCGTCCAGTTCGATGCAGCTGAGGTCTCAAACCGTCAGCCCTCTGTACGCTTGCCAGGCAGGCTGGGCCGCTCTTCCGCACTCCTACTACGCTCTGGACTACAGCTCGCCCAAGTAAGACAGCAGGGCCTCCAGTCTCCCCTGTCTGTCTCCTCTGTCCTTTCTCGAGTCCTTTCGGTTCCCCTCGCTAACCCAGAAACCTAGCTCACACCATTTAACAACCAACTAACCCATGGACGTCATATCCCACCCGGACCAACCTCAATCATGTCCATGAGCCAGTGAAAAGCAGTATGGCAAACCTGCTACCTATCTATACAACTTCCCCTGGTGTCAAAGCTAAAGGGACATTAAAGCAACATAGCTATTCTCTGCACTTTAAGAGAGGATGTACATAATGCTGCAGATGCCTCCTGACTCTACCAGGAGGCGCTGAGTTTAACAGGCAAATGAAAATATGCTGTAGTTACACCTTTCCTACTAAATGTATTATTCAAATATTTAAATGTATGTTGTAATTCCTCACATTTTCATTCCCACCAACTCCCCTCGCACCTGCTGGTTTATGAAGGCACGAGCCTCCCGCGTTTACAATAACAAACCCACGCCACTCTGATCCTGACCTGTCCTCCATTTTGTTATGTCGGTCATACCCTTCTATTTGGATCCTTCGCCAATGTGTGACCCTACATGACGGCAAAGTCCTACCTCTCGCTCCTCTGTTGTCCAGGAAGCCTCAGACCATCACCTCCACCTCCATTTCCAGGCCTGACGAACACATTTTAGAATTCCACTTTCATGAGCCCGATAAGAGAACGCAGAAAAAACGTCATGGCTTTAAATCCAGATTGTAACGTCATACTTTTCTTACTCCCCCTCCTGCGTCGCCCGCAGCAGCGTCGCCGTGTCGCCAAGTGGCCAGAGGAACCCGGTGGCGTCGACCCACAGCATCACCAACGCCACCACGCCCGACCGACTCCGTTTCCCAAGAGGCACCGCCAGCCGCAGCACCGTCCACGGGGGCCAGCTGAGAGACCGCCGCACCGCTACCTATAACGGACCCCCCGCCTCGCCCACCCTCTCCCACGACGCCACACCCCTCTCCCAGACTCGCAGCCGTGGAACCAGCAACCTTTTCTCCAAACTTACTTCCAAACTCACCCGCAGGTAAACAAAGAAACACCTAACAGCTGGCTCTTCACCTCAGTAAGGTACCAGGGTTTGTTTCCGCCTGTTCAGCGGTCAAATTTACACTCAAACATGTTTACAAAGGGATCTACTGTATGTGCAACTAGAAAGTAGAAAGACCTCGGCCCTGATCAGTCCAGTTTAAGCTCTCCTGACTGTCTGCCTGGATAAGAGGCCAATCTGCACTGTGCTTCATATAATTTAGTTGCTGGGGGAAACACACACACACTGCCCTGTAGAAAGTGATTGATTCATTCGTCTACATTTGTTCATTTGTCACTGTCTGGCTGCCCGACTAAAACATTTGACATCATCTGAATCTGAACTAGCTGTTGATGAAATTCATAAACAAAATTGAATCTGCAGTTTTTAGCCCCAAAACTTTTTTATGAATTTTGTCGATAATGTTTGAGATCTTTTTCTTTTTTTTTTCTTTATTGAAATGTCGTCATGACATCAAACTGCTACAGTCACATCTCCAGTTTGTTTGGTATTTAGAATCTGACATTTTTCGTGTTTGGTCCCATTTCATGCTGTGCAGTCTCAATTGATTGCTAGAAAATGAATCCGCGACTATTTGGCTTTAAGAGGTTCAAATCCCAAATATCAGCTGTTTTTATTATCTCAGATGTGAGAATTTTCTGCTTTTTTTTCCATAAGCGCTTAAATAGAATAGAAACATTTTGCTTACATTTTGTTTTATGGATTAAGCAGATTCTAAGAAACCACAAAAAAAAATGTTTCACCCAAAATCTGACCACATTTGTCTTGGAAGAGGACGAAGATATTGTCCGCCATCTGCATATTTGATTTCAGCAGAGTTTAAACCTCTATTTTAAAAAAAAAAAAAAAAAAAAAAAAAAAAAAAAAATCCAGTGACTGTTTCTATGAGATCTGCTCACTTACTGGTTTTGCCTGGTTGATTAGATCTAACCAGTAGCGACCTGCTCAAATCATTGTCACAGTGCAGACAACTGTAGTATTCAAGAAAAAATTACAATCAATTCTTCTGAAAATGATGTGAAACAGGCAGCCAGGCAAGCGACATGCTCTTGCAATGACTGATCTGAAATGAGGAATTAAAATCCAAATCCTTTAACAATTGACTGTTGATGATTCCAATCACCCCATTTCCTTCACTCATTCAGAATTCTCATCCCCCCCCTCTTCTACTTCCTCCTTCACCATTTTCACTGTTTCTTTGTCTGGTTCTGTTGTAGAAACATGTCATTCAGGTTTACCAAAAGGTAGGACTTTTGTACTGCCCTCGCTCTGTGCCAAAACAACCTAACCAAACAACTCACTCTGAAACGTGACGCGTGGGGCTGCTGGAGCTTAACTAACACACCGCTTAGCACAAACTGTCACTGGGTATGTATACATGCACATAGTCATCTGGTTACAATTCCTAGTTGGATTGAAGTCGTCTGAATGTCAAAACATTGGTAACTACATAGTAACTACATAGTAACTACATAGTAACTAGGGTTTATATCACCTAGCTTGGTGGTATGGCTCGGTTCTTTTTTCTGTATAGAAATGGGATGCTATAAGGACGTTGGATGACAGTATTGGAGTGTTTTCAGACCTGAGTTCATTTGCTTTGCTCCGATTCAGGGAGTAAACCAAAAATATATCAACAAAAGTCATGTGACGTGGCTTATTCTGCTCATTGACATGTTTAGGAGAAACTAGATTTGATTAGAAGACAAAGTGCTGAAGACCAGACGTGGCTTCACATGATGTGAAGAAGGCATGCTGCCATTAGATGTGTTGTGTTGTGGCAGGCATAACCATAGTATTGATGCACATGTTGATTCTTTACAGTGTTAACAAGGCTGCCGTGCTGTCTATGGCAAATTGGTTTGGCTCACACCCTTTAACTCAGAGCTTTAGCATTATCAAGATAGCCAGAAAGTCCCATTTATTGTGTATTGTCTTCTTTGTCTGACATTTTATGAAACATAATTCTTACCTATACGGTATGATTCTAATGTGGCACTAGAACAAGACTTTGGGTAAACGTGCACTACATCATACCCAACATATTCATTTGAAGATGTTTGGTAACTTCGGGTGGTAACATATCGGGGCTTACCCCCTTTTCATATCGTCCAATTGATTTGCTGTGGATAAACAAAGGTAGAGTTTCTATTCTCTGGTTCTAGATCTCTAGATTTCCTTGGAGTTGTCAGAAATTGTTTGCTTCATGTTTTACTCCTCATAACAAACCGCTGCAGAGTTAATTTTTTGGCGGGGGGTGGTTGACCCAAGTGTTATTGCTGGGGGCGCTCCAAATGAACCAGGTGTGAAAACAACTCTCCTCATAGACTCCATTATTAATCCGATCAAAAGAAGAAACACTGACATTCACAAGTTGACAGGAATTGCAACAGTATTGCATTGATGAGATGAGATCAAGTGTGGTCTGTGCATGTAAATGTACTCAGCGTGGCTGTGGTTGATCTGGATGGATGAAGGCTGATTGTTGAGGCAGTTTTAACAGTCAGTCAGTGGAATAACACAGCAACAGCAAAAGCAGCTTGCCACTAATCAATCGCCATCGCATGCACAGGCTTTTGCTCCCACTGCTGCCATTAATTGTGATTTTTGTTTTTCACTACAGCAAATATTATTTTATTTTTCCTTTTTCTTAACAGCTCTGTGAACTAACCCTGCTGGCGGAAAAAAATGCACATTTTTACAACACGCCTCAGTGGTAAACCCATTCTGGAGATGAAGTGATGTAAACATACTGAGCGAGGACCAAACGGAGCTCAATCTCATCATCTCTTTGTCCTATACTTTGACAGTCCCGTCTTTATCTTTTAACCCCGATTGTGGTGTTCCTGCAGGGCTTTGTAGTTTTAATTTATTCAATCATGGTTAATTACATGTGTTATTGCTGTTTTTTTGAATTGCAGATCCCAAAAATACGCACATTTTTAGAGACTCGCAGACTCAAACGTTCCATTTTGTCGTCCCGTTACTGCTTTTTGTCACAACTTTGATAATATCATCCCTTAACCAGCGGATAGTTGATGAATTTCTCAGTTCAACATCATGGTTGTGTGTGTGTGTGTGTGTGGGTGTGTGCGCAGAGTTGGGGGGGGGGGAGTTGCATCGTAGGGTGTGAAGCCGATCTGTAATCAGACGAGGATGCTGCAGTGGAGGGAAATCCAAAACCTAGGAGAAGGATGTTTAATGTTAAACTGCATTCCTGTAGCCCATCCCGCTGAATGACTAAATGGCCACAGACAATCGGAACCAGACCTCATCACACTGATCGCCACCAGGGAGTGTGTGGCTTCTAGGACAGCATAGTGCCATCTAGTGGCTGTTAGGCAGAGATTCCCGATGAGCCCGAGCTTCAGTTGAGTGGATCTGTGTAGGTGAAGAGCTGTCATGACACAACCATGTCATCTCATCTCTCACTCTGTCCCCTCACTTTGACTTTCTTCTTTGTTTTAATTTCTCATCAAATCTCAGTGACGTGGCTTCCCGGGACTCGTTTCCACCGTCAGAACCTTTTTGATATCATTTTTCTCCTCACAGGACGTTGGGTTCCGTCACCTCCCCACCCCCTCCTCCTTCACTCCTCTCTTCACAGTGTGTGTATGTGTCTTCTTCTAACCGTTCTATGCCCTATAACTTTTGACCTCTTACTGCTCTTCCTCTCCGTCCAGGGTCAGTATTGACCCGGCCAAACGGCAGACAGCCAAAACAGGGCCTGCCATCCCTTCTACCCAGGGAGCAAAGACCCTTAGTAAGTCTTCTGTCCTCTGGTCTCTTTTCCGTCCTCCTTTCTTTCTTGTTATCATGCTTCCATCCTTTTTTTTTTTTTTTCCTTTTTTGGCTTGTCGTCTTATCATACGTGAAGTATCTTTCTCTCTCTTTCCTGTCATGTGTCCATTGATAAACACACCCTCGGTTCAGAATCCGTCTTTCTTTCCCATTCAGGAACAGAAGAAATAGGTGTGTGTAGGAAGCCGCAGATGAACATTTAGAGTAAAGGGTGTTTCAGTTCCTCGGGACTTTGTCACTGGTGTGAAGGGAATCCCTCCAACCTTCACCCGTCTCCTTCCTCCCCCCCCCTCTTCTATTTCAAAACATGCACAGCCGCTCCAGGATTCGCTGTCCGTTTTTTTGTCCCTCTGAGGTGTTGGAGGCGCAGTCACTTCCTCCTCCACCCATCCTGTTTTTCTGTTCTCCCAGCTGCAGTGCATGCTGGGAGCCTGACACCATAAACTCATGTGCTGTCAGATGAGAGGAGGACCGCCTGCAGCAAGCCTGGCGAGGTCCACGCCACCGTTTTTTCTTTAATCTGCCTCAATTACTGAGACGTAGTTCTGCGCTGCCTCGGAGAGCGGTGGAACAGTTTTCAAACGAAGCTGGACCTGGTTTGATAGTCAGCCATGTTGGTTTAGGGGCGGGTTTCTGATATTTTCACCAACATTGTAGCATTGCTGCCCCTCTGCCTAAACTCTCCTGCCCTCACACACACGTCATTCAGTCCAGCGTTATCATAGAGCTGCTTTTCGCTGAGGCAGTCCTCCTTCTTCTCCCTTTTTAACTTCTGCTTATGTGTTACTCGGTTTGTGGCGCACATCACATCAGCTCTCCCCGGCTCACACCTTGATTTCTTCATCTATCTTCACTTTTCTTTCTGAATGTGAATCCCTCTACGCTGCAACACATCCAGCATATTACCAGTAATCGTCTCGGTATCTTCCACTGAAGTGTTTAGTCAGTTTCCATGCTGGAATGCATCTAATCGCCCCGTCTGGCTGCTAAGAAAAGGAGGAAGTGAACTTGTTCACTGGAACTTGTGGTTAGGTTTTTAGAGGCTGTATTCACTTGGCTTCCTGTTGCTAAGAGCCCAAACTGTCTCTCACTTTACATGTGTCCTCCCAAAGCAGTATCAGCTTTACCTGTGACAGTCTGACACACACACAGACACACACACACACACACACACACACAGACAGCCGTGTCACAGTGGCACCATGCTGAGTTTAGGTTTGAAATACTTTCCATGCTTGAAAGGAGAAGAAAACGAAATGGTGACATTTGGTTAAATTGGCAGAATTTGGCTTTACAACAGAGTTTTAATAAATGAAGACTCTACAGATTCAGCACATGAAATTCAGCTTCTTGGTTATTGGTCAAGCTGAGAAATGAGAACATTGAAGAGATTCTATCCTGGATGGGAGAGCAGATAGCAGGGGTAAGAATGAGAGGTGGTCTGGAGATGACTTGTTCTTGACTAATATTGCTGTCATCTCCTTGACTACAGCTAGAGTGCTGCATCATCGCTGTTGTCACACTGCAGACAAACGCCATTTTAATAATACCTCGCTGTCAGCTGAGAATATGAATTATGACAGAGGACGTTCTGGGCGTCGCTGTGTGTGTGTCCATGATTTTGATAGTAGTTCTGTGGGTGAAGCAAAAATAGAACACATGAACTGAATCGACACACACTCCACCTCGCCTACAGCCAGTGTTAACACAAATGTTACTTTTAAACATTGTGGCTGCGCAACAACACAGATATTATTCTTTTTTTGATTTTTGCGCACTAACAAGCTTACACATACTTAACATGTTTGGTTTACAGTGTAACCGTAGTTGTAGTTGCTTTATTAATTACGCTGTTGAAAAGGTTGTGGCAAAGTTAAGGATTTGAACTAGCAAATAAGTTACGTTACATTCAGCCTCCGAAGCCTTTTCATCAGAAAAGCCTTTTCATCTTCACATGCCGAGTGTCGCTCCTTAACACAAATAACACTGGATCTGTGTGTACGAGTGTCTGTGGGCTGTGAGTGTTGCATACCTGTGGACTCTGGTATGTTTGGTATTGTCCTCAACACGCTTTCAACCTTTTTCCTCTTTCTACTCCAGGTGTTAATTTTAGACATCCCAATGTGAATTGTCACTGTTTATATCTCCGTCTTTCTCTCATGGTTCTTCACTTGACGGCACTGGAAGGAGAAACCTTCCACGTCTCTTATGTGTGTGTTTTTATGTTTTTGGTGGTGGCGCTCGTGTTGTTTCACTTTTGTTCTCTTTTTTTTTTCTTTCTCTCCTACATCAACTGTCTGTATGTCACTGGAATTAATCTAAAAAAAAAATATGTGAGCACAATCCACGTCTCTTTCTTCTTCTTCTCTCCCCCCCCCCCTCCCCCCCTCTCTCCCCTTCCTCACTTTCTGATCTTCTCATGCGCCCCAGAGTCTCAACCGAGTTTGAGAGAAACGGGAGACTTGAGGGCTCAAGGTGAGGCTCACCGTCCCCGTGTTGGCCCACTTCTGTTTCTACTGTAGTCTGTCCTCGTCCCATATCTCTTCAGTCTGTCAGAACAAACATGCGTAGGAAAGCATCCATGCCGTGTTTCTCCTGGGATGTTTGAATGTGTCGAGGGCTCAGAATCAGCCTGGTGTTTTTATAGCTTTGTGTTTTGGTTTGTTCCTTTTGTTTTAGTTTGCATGGTGCTCTTACTTGTGTGCTGCTACGTTTGCCTTGCATGTTTTTTTTTATTTTTGTCAACCTGAGGCGTCGTCTTAATACCCGACCAACGAATTACTCCAGCATGGATGTGTCCTGGTGGGATACTGACCCCCAACCACAAGCTGAAGGCTGCTGACGTTTTGGCTGGTGGCTGGTGGCCACTTTGGCAGAGAGGCTTTTCTTGTTACACCAAAGACAACATTCAATCTTTGGTGTATCTGTCAAAGTGGCTGCTGTATGCTTGAACCCACCAGGCTCTGTTTTTTTTAAAATAAACCAGATATTTCTAACATTGTAATGAACAATTCGACAAGTCAAGTCTGCCAACGCTGAAACCTTTTGTGTTTGTGCTCTTCCTCCCACAGTCGCCATGTATCTGGGGATCAAAAGGGGGAAAATAAAGACGGTAAACCCCGCTCCCTCAGATTCACTTGGAGTATGAGGACCACGAGCTCCATGGAGCCTTGTGATATCATGCGGGAGATTCGCAAGGTGCTCGACGCCAACAACTGCGACTATGAACAGCAAGAGAGTTTCCTCCTTCTTTGCGTCCACGGGGACGGGCGCGCCGAGAACCTGGTCCAGTGGGAGATGGAGGTTTGCAAGCTGCCCCGCCTCTCCCTCAACGGAGTCAGGTTTAAAAGGATATCCGGATCATCCATCGCTTTCAAAAACATTGCTTCCAAAGTTGCCAATGAGTTAAAGCTATGAACAAAAATGGTTTCAAAGTATACATAAATATATCTAGAAGTATTTAAGCTGTACAATCATCCAAGTAGCAGTTTCCAAATGTGTCCTTTTTAAAAAAACAAAACAAAGCAAGAGTATGTATTGAATATTAAAATGTATAGAGTAAGGCTTTTGGCAATAATCACTGAATTACCTACTAATATCTCAGTCTATTCTGGCCACACGGGGTCGACAGTAACGAGTTGAATGATTTGTCATGCTGTGAATGTGGACAAAGAGCATTTCTAGTCTTATTTATTTCATTTTTATTTTTTTTTTCTCCTGGAAAATTAACGTGTTTTCATTGTAAATATTGTATCTTACTTTCAAGACTGCAATACTCATTTTCTTTTGTATTTTTGTTCAAAAGTAGAGATGGGAGTTCATGTAAATGCCCATATGGTGAGGTTCACTCATGTCTCAATTAAAGTGTCCGTCAACATGAACTAGCTTGACTGATTACTTTTGTCACGACACACTAAGGACATGCGTTTCCCTAAATAGCTTGAGCTGTAGTGTTGGAGGTTTGAACCTGGTGTTAATGTGCTGATTTGTCCAAGTTATCAAGTGAAATCTGGTTTCTTATGTGCAGATCCTGTTGACCTGCTACAACTGACATTAAATATCAGTTCCAATGAGATTGTACACGCATTTAGACCAATGGCTCATGGCTGTTACCATTTATATTCATGTAGTAGAGTTCTCTGCAGGTTGACTGTCCAAACACTGAGACCTCTACACATCTGAACAATCACTGCCTAAAGTAAAGAAGCAAGTTTTGAACCAGAACAATTTATTTTCCGATCACCTTACAGGATCCATTTTAAACATGAACTGTCATCTTAAATACAGCAACAAACCAAACTGCTTAACACAGAGTGCATCATTCTGGGACGGAGTCAAACGTTCATTCAAAAGGAGTGGAGGGGGAACTGCAGGTGCTGGTCGTTGGGATGGGTTTTTACTTCTGTGCGGGCATCAGGTCGTCGATGGACTGGCCCTTCTCCAGCCTCTTCTCCATGTCCACCAGCAACTTCACTCCGTCCACAACCATCTGGACCAGCTCCACCTCAGAGAAGCCCAGTCTGTCAGCGTTTGAAATGTCAAACACGCCACCGACAGCAGCCGTGTCCACACCACCTGATGGCGATAAACATTTAAGAGGTTTGTTTATTGGGTCTGAAGTAGATGAGGTGCTTTATTCATGCCCTTGAGGAAATCTAAGCATCCTGGAGCTCAAAGGACAAAGCATGTAATGGGTAAATATTCAAAAGAAGCAAGGGAAAGGATTTATAGACGCTAATCTGAAAATGGCACCATCTAGGGCGAGACGTATCTAAAATTAGTTTTCTAAATCCGTTTGTCTCATTACATATTTTGATAATCCAGGTTTCTAAAGGTGGTGCGACATCTTACCAGTTCCACGTTTCTGGAGCCTCAGCTTCTTGAGAGCGTCCTCAAACTTGGCGTGCTTGCTCATATTTGGCAGCTTGACGTGCACGCCGGCACGCAGGCCGGTGCCGAGGTTGGACGGGCAAGTCAGGACGTATCCCAGGTGCTCGTTCCACATGAACGCGTGTCCTCTGTCCTTGAACAGGCTCTCAATCTAAACACAGAATAGTTCCACGCGTCATCCAACCATCATCAAAGCATATTCTGGTAGTTATGTTATTCTTTCAGTCCTACCAACCTTTGAGAGCCCAGTACAGAAGCGAGCAAACACTTCCTTCATGTTTCCACCTTTCTGCATGGAGATAACGCGCAAGTGATCCTCCTCATTCACCCACACAAGGAATGTCTTATTGTCATTGTGCCTGTGGACAGATGCAATTCATATCATGAATGATAAAATGGCCACGCTGGATGACAAATACCGAGCCAACGTTGAGGTCAAACTAACCACAAAGAGCAGAAAGGTAAAGAGAAGACAGACTCACCAGATTCCCCTGGCATCAGGCCAGTCACGGCCCATCCCGGAGGCCAGCAGCAGAGGAGACACAGGCTTGTCAAACAGGAAGTGGTCATCGATGAGCTGCTGCTGCTCAGCCTCTGTCATGTTCTTCAGGGCGTAGTACTTCCCCTTCAGGTCTCCTGCCAGGGAGGCCAGAGCTGGAGAGGAGGGAGGAGGGGAGATGGTGTCAGACAGCAGAGAGATGCTGCACCTTTCACACAAAGTGCTGCCCTGTGTACCATCTTCTGCCACTAGAGGGTACCAACTGCTACAAGTTAATCAGGCAGCATCATGTTGGACAGCTCTCTGACATCACTGCCAACTACACTGCACATCTCAGTAGAGCAGCACTTTCACCTGTGTGGATGAGTATACCTATGCACAGATATGGAGATGTGCCATCCATCAGTGGTTCCGTTTCATTCTGTCCTGGGATCCATTGTGTTCTTACCTTCAATGGAGAGCGTCTCCACAGCACGTCTCTCTCCTCGGCTGCAGTGTGGTGGCAGGCAGAAGCCGCGGATGCTGCGGCCCGTTCTGACGCGGGAGCTCAGGACGTAGTTGGGGTCGAGGTCGTCGCCGCCCTGATCAAGGACGCACAATCAATCATGTCAGTGACAGCTACGTGCATATTCAGCCAGGTTTCACGAAACAGGCTGCTGTGCTGCAGTACCTTCAGGTTGCCTGAGTTGATGTCAGTCTTGTGCTTGTCTGTGGGTTTGTAGCCTCCATGTCGGTCCTGGATCACTGGGTCCAGCAGCTCTTTGAAGACCTCGTAGGTCTCCTCGTCTCCAGCCACACAGCCCACAGTCATGATAAAGGGATGGCCTGCACACACAGTTACAGGGTCACTACTGAGACAGTGGACGGCAGAGCAAATAGACCAACAACCTGTCTGACACTGCTCAATGTCATCAGGTCCCTGGATAGAACCCTCATCTGAATGGCATCTACAATGCAGCCGTTCGGGACAACCCTTTACATATCCAGGGTGCCTACCATGAGCATGCGGTTGTGGTGGCAACCAATTCTAGGAAATCCTCCTCAGCTTTGCCACAGCAAAATGGACACATCCCACACAGTAAAGCCAAAGCTGCTTTAATGGGTTCTAAAATTCTTTTATTGTAAGAGTGAGAGTCCCACACAAAGCTCATCTAGCTGTGGCTGATAACTTCATCTACACTAGCAGCCACTGTATAAGGAAGCCCGCATAATAAAACAGTCAAATCAGTCATGGCTGCATTAGCTGCCGCCCTGCATACATTATGCAACTGCTCTGACAAAGGACCACTTAAGCGGATGACAGACTTCGACCGTTTCAGCTCTCCGTGTGTGTGTGTGGTTATGGTTTATCCCTTTCACAAGGTCATGATGCAAAAAGACAACAAGATGCCTCCAGCCTGCGGCCATTAGAGGCGGAACAGATGGCTGCTTCAACGAAAAGCCGCTTGAGTGGTTTTTTTTTACCTGGGTTATCAATCCCGGTCTGGATGACATCATCCACAGTAAATCCGCTGGGTGTCTCCTTGCTCCTCAACCGCTCGTACATAACGGGAGTCAGGACCTTGGCCATGTGGTTGTTGTGCTGGGTCAGGTCCGGGTACTCCTTCTCAGAGTCGTACTTCAGCTTCATCTTGTTGTGTGTGTTACCGAAAGGCATGATTGAACCCTGGGTGGAGGATGGAGGAAGAGAGGCGGTGAGACATGAGTCAGACACACACACACACACACACACACACACACATACAGAGAGAGACAGAGAGAAAGAGAGAGAGAGGGGCAGGAAACCATTTCACAATTTGTGATCCGACTGTGAATTAAGCACAAATTATACAATCTTGTTGAATAATATCAACTCAATTCATCCATGCATCCGGAAGCGAAAATACTGAACCGTTCACCACTTCCTATATTTAACCAAAAACGCAAATAAAAAACGCTGCTTAATTCATTATATGAATAAAAAAAAAAAATCTCAATCGTTACCTGTTGTCTTCTGATTTGAGGTTGACTACTACTACTAGGTGTCGACGCTAAGATCCCTATGTTTCCAACCGAGGAGTCCCACAGATGACCGGCCACGTTCACACAGCTCTGCGACTCCAGATGTCAGCCCTGACCTGTATATATAGCAGACCTCCTCGCTTCTCATTGGTCAGTATTTGTGATCCATTCATTCTATTGGACTGCCGAGTAGCTTCCGCGTGTGCCGGGACTGTAGCCGAAACATAGCCGTTATTCAGTCTGCTCCACATTAAACTCACTAGATCGATCATTTTTTAAAGTTTAAAGACAAGACATTTTTTGTAAAGCTGTAAATAAAAGAGATTTGTGTAATAATTTTTTTTCGCAAGTTGCTGCATTACAGCCATACACATAATGGATTCTACTAATTTCCCCCCATCATCAACCTACAATGTATACTTGGTTGAGGAACAAATAGGAAATCTAGTCCAAAAAATCCAAAAAAATAAGTGCATATTCTGAAATTTTACCTTCTCGGGTCCAAAGTATTTAAAAAATAACAATTTTACCATTCTTTGAGTTTGGAACTTTATCATGTGTGCAGCCCTACTGAGATTGGCGATAAGGCAACATCCGGTTCCCTCCACTCAGCTTCCGCTAAAAACAACACCACGTTTTAAGAAGGAGCGGTATTGTCAGTGCTGCTACATGCTCACACGTTAAAGACACAAGTCCCCCTTGAACGACCTTGTTTTATCTGTATAGCTTGTCATTCCAGAGCTCCACTCCTGTAAAGGTGGGTCGAGTTCTTACATTTTTCGTGCCTGTGCAATTAACAGTAAGGGCTCGCTTGCTTATGGCTAAATGCTAGCCGAGCCTAGCCAGCATGTTAGCCAACGTGGACTCAGTCTTCCGAATTGAAATGTCAAATTGTCTCACGTTTACGTGAGAAAGCTAACGACAGGAAGTAGAAACTCTAACGTCAATTTTCAATGTAACACAGGAAATTGTACCTTTGCTGAAAAATGAAATATTTAAGTTCTCAATTCTTTGCAAATAATGTTCAATTTTCTTGTTAGTTTCTCTCTTGAAGCTGCAAACCAAATTAATCTTGTTCTTATTTGCTTCAGTGAAATGACTTTTAGCTGTTTTATCTTAATCAATACTAATGACATACGGGTTACTGCGCGTGACAATATAATAAGCAGGTCCTCAACATGTTACCATGGCAACACAGACCCTGCTGCCACCCATATCCGACACAGTGAAGGTATCAGCTGTTTATCTCCAGCACGGAAATACAAATTGGGTTGTTTATTTGATTATGTGGGGAGAGTATTGAAATATGAGCTGACGTGTTTTGATACAAAGATTCTGAGGAGAGTAGATAAAGAATAATAAAATGTAATATTTAATTTATTCAAAATATATTTAGATATTTTAAATGGATTTGGGACAATCTAAAATAAAAAATCCTACCGAAGTATGTAGTGTATATTGTGGGTACATATATATTCATATTGCACATAACTTTGAAACCTTGCATCCATTGTGAAATGTATGACCTCTATGAAGCATTAATCGAAAATGAAGATGATAAAAGTATTGCAAAATCTTTAGAAATGTATGTATAAAAGTTTTTGATCTGATGATTGTAACCTGAGTTAAGTTGACCAATTCTTCCCTTAGACGGTCAGTAGCAGAGTGCCGGTTCTCACCATGAGTTTCGTGGAGTACTCAGAGTGTATTCAGGACGGGGATGTCGCCATCATATATTTGGGACACGACTCCATGATGCCAGTTAAGGTGCAGCAGGGCGCCCAAACGCAGACGCGCTATGGGGCCATTCGGCATTCCTCGGACCTGATCGGCCAGCGGTATGGATCAAAGGTCACCTGCAGCAAAGGAGGATGGGTCCATGTGCTGCACCCCACGCCTGAGCTGTGGACCGTCACCCTGCCGCACCGCACGCAGATCCTCTACACCACAGACATCTCCACCATCACCATGATGCTGGAGCTGAAGCCCGGCTCCATAGTCTGCGAGTCAGGTAAGGTTGGCTTCACTGACAAAGCAGACTCGTCACATTAGAATATAAAGCAAATTACAGATATTTATTGTTAACAATGACTTTTACCCAATTTACAATGACACAAAACGGATAAAAATGTGCCGAATGTTTGTTATGAGCTTCAAATGGCAGGACGTGGTAACGACTTGTGGCAATCACTTAACGCTGTATTAACTCTCTTTTTCAATTGAAACACCAAACACTTGCATTTCCTTGTGGTCTCTGAGCATGAGCTGGTCCTGATTTTACCCCCAAATCATTTCTGGAGGGTTAATTTATCCATTTTTAACCCAATTCGTGGCCCTATGAGTCTTGGTCAGGGGTTTTGATCTTCAGGTTCCCAGTTGTGTTTTATTATTGGCTATCAGGGCTCATTTGCATAAGAAGATAACATGGATTGTTGACCAACATTTTCCAGTTTTTGACACAGCCATTTTCAATTTTACTTGTTATTCCCCCTTGCTGTTCCTCGGATCAAAGAATTGCATTCAGCTCCAGTCCTCTCTTCCACTGGATCAATTGCAATTGCGCAGTGTGTTGGTGTGTGAAGGCCTGATTCTGCTCATGCATCTCCCAACCCTCAAGCTGTGTGTGTGTGTTTGCTGCAGTGCTTCATCAAGTTTAAGTGCTTGCTGCATTGGCCATGTCATTTTATTGATGTGTGTGTGTGTGTGTGTGTGTGTGTGTGTGTGTGTGTGTGTGTGTGTGTGTGTGTGTGTGTGTGTGTGTGTGTGTGTGTGTGTGTGTGTGTGTGTGTGTGTGTGTGTGTGTGAAACCAGCCCCATGGTGATTGGTGAGTTCAGTCGGAAATCTGCACAGTCAACACTACACATGCATTCTAACACACAGCAGCCATTTTTCATGTACATTTCTGTGTGTGTGTGTGTGTGTGTGTGTGTGTGTGTGTGTGTGTGTGTGCGCGCACACTGGAACCCTCCTCAAATTTAAATTTAGGATAATATTGTTATGAGTTGCAGATGAAATGCCTCCTTTATCCGTCCCACTGTAGCTGCACATTAGAGCACTGGATGCCCACAGTTATCTGCTGTTGAGCTCTTCATTGCCGTGTTTACTCACACAGTGTGTACATCAACATTCAGCCATAACCTGTATGTGCTGTTCTCTGGACAGGAGCTGTTGACTTTGTGTCAGTGAGCTGTGTAAGAACGCAGTGATTAGAGGTGATAATGCTGTTGGCCTACAGACTCGGGCATGTTCAGGAGTCACCTTGACGGCAATCTGGAATCACCAAGGGTGACTAAGGCCTGTGAAACAGTAGTTGACTTCCCTCTCATGTACTATCTGTACTTTGTTTATTCATGGTAAATCAATCACTTCAATGCAATGAAGCAAGTGTGTGAGATGAAACAACACAACTAGAATAAAATCGGGGGTGATATTTTTGACCGTCAACGTGAGATAGCTGATACTGATACCAGGGAAACCTGACCAATACACAATGTGTTACCACATTAAAATGAGAAACTAGGTCAAGGAAGCATTTATCAGTAAACCTTTATTTATAAACATAGCCCTGTTATTATAAATGTAATCTAAATCAATGTCACGCTGACTGTCGGTTGCCGGGTGACTGACAGTTATGTGAACAGTGGTACATGTACTGTATTCAACAAGAAAATGCATTTGTTATTCGTGGCTGTGGCTCATCTTCACTTTCATCCCTGTTGAAAATCAGCTCTGTGGGTTTGAGATGAAGTGATGTACATGTTGGGCTTCACAGGGCTTTCCACAGGCGTGTTTTGTATCGGATCTAAATAAGGAAGTGAGCAGTAATATGGAGCCAGGCTTTGACACATTTTTTTTGATTTAAAGTGGTTCAGACAGAAAATTGGCCAGGCCACATTATGATGTCCTGTTAATAATGTCATTGTCATGTAATCATTACTTTGACCAAGTGACAATGAGTGAGGTGTTATCCTGTTTTGAAACTAGATCTGTACAGGATGATCGCATGTGTATGTGTGTAATTGTTTACTGATGTGTGACCTCATACATTGGTGTAATCAGGCATACAGGTCAGTGTGTGTGTGTGAGATTGTATAACACTTTTTTGTGTGGGTGTGGATTGTTATATGTCAATACTGTAATTTTTTAGTTTTATACTGTATTGTATTGTTTTATGCTTACCTGCCTTGGGACTGCAGAGGGAAATGAGCTGACGGCTAAAGCTGAAACAAATCATCTCTCCTCAGTGTGAGATTTATGTTATTAATGTACCTTTTTAAAAATAAACTAAAAATAAAAACAACGATAATATAGTTCCTTGTAAGGTCCACATGAAGAAAACTGCCTATGAGTAACAGATGATTGGTTTTGTGGTTTGGTATTGAGAAACACGAGCTTATCCGCTCTGTAAAACAGCTCACATACCAGGACAGATCCTGGCTTTTGAACTTTGTGTTGGTAACAATCAGGATGGTCCTTTTCCTCTTTGGTCGTGAGAACACAACGTTCATTATTTCCAAAAACTTCTGAAAAGTCGACTTGTCAGACCAACAGACGCTTGCACAGTTCGTCTGTCCATTTCAGATGCACTCAAGCCCAGAGGAGTCTGCAGTGGTCCCTAGATGTTGTTGATGCTGTATATGGCTCCCTCTTTATGCAGTACAGTAGTTGCATTTGCAGACGCAGCGACGAACCGTGTTTGCTGACGATGGTTTTCCAAAGTATTCCTGAGCCCGTGTGGTGACGTCCATCACAGGAGCATGCCCGTTTTTATTGCAGTGCTGTCTGAGGGAATTCAGCCGTGCACATTTACCGCAATGGAACGGAACGATCCTCGCTCCTAAACGGCAGAGCCTTTCTTGGATGATCATTAATACTAACCTCAACTCAATCAACCTGTTACCTACGTTACCTACCCAGTAACGTAGGTAACAATGATAGACCTACCCAGTCTCTTGTATCTAATCTCAACTTTCCAGTCTAGTTTTTTGATTAAGCTGCAATGTAGATGTTCTGAGTTGTTTTAAAATACTGCTCCTTATCCAGAGGTGATTTTACCTTTAACTAACCGAGACAGACAAAAGTCAGAGGGAGGGAGGTATGGATCTCCATCTGTAATATACAGTTTACAGTCAGGGGTAAATGGCTGTGGCTCCTGTCTGAGACATTCTGTAAACCTGATCAGCATAAGTAGATGATCAATCAGCACAGAGTCTGGATCTAAACCTCAGGCTGCTGCCAGAGTGCTGACAGTTTATGTAAATCATGGCAAAGCTTAGCCAGCATAAGTTCGTTAACAGTAATATAAAAGATATATCTGGACTTTTGAAAATGGGGAATGAACGATTGATCAAAACAAAAGCTTGTTTATTGACACGCCTGTTTTTATTTTGGGTTTCTTCTCCTAAAATTGATCTCCTTTGATCAAAATTCAGCACAACTGGCAACATCGTCTAAGTATACATACATCTGCTGATGGTGATGCTTTGTCAGTGGTCTCAAGTTTGAAACATTGAAAACTCACGTACTACAAGAGTGTGGAAACAATTGTGCAATATGTGCACTACACAATATGTTGTTGTGAACTACTGATTAAGACTTTAAATCTTTCTGCACTTTGTCATCCTTCTTGTTTGGACAGTCATTCTTTTATTTGAAGAACGGATCAAATGTTGATCTTACTGTAATCATCAGCCCTTATCTTCCAAATAGATCTAAAATGAATGTGCTGAAACACTTTGAGTCTCTATGTCTACTGTGGCGACGCACAGTTGCTATATTGCTGCTTACAGTAATAATGTTGTAAATGCATCTTTAACTTCAAATAAGGATCTGCTTACACAGAAACTGCTTACCATCTACAGTGTGTGCACACCTTCCCCGGCTGCACTAATCTCTACTTCAAACATTCATGGAGGTACCGACTACAGCAAACCTGCACTAAGTGTTGGTCTGTTTACTTGTTTACTTACTAGCAAGAATTGTAAGTAAATTCTTGCTTTGTTTTGATGCCCATTGTCACAGCAACCCGTGACTCATATCAGCGTTTCTAATCTTTTGGCAAATGGGACAGCTACTGTCTGAAGGGAAACAGTAGCATGGCGATGGGGGAGGGGTGGCTATGAGGCTATGAGGCTCTGTGTCTGAAGCTCTTGGCCCGAGCTGCACGTCGTCCTGATTTCTGTTCCCCATTTGTATTCTCTGCGAGGCTACGTGACATGAGAACTGTTTGAGCTTGGAGAACAGAGGGCTAAAGAGAAGGAAACAGTGGAGACAGTTTCATATCACAAAACCTTTTTCTTTCACTCTTACGCAAGGCACTTAAAGCCTAGAATTGGGTCAAAAGCTATCTGGCCAGAGGGAGTAAATCAGCTGGTTCAGCAGTCTGATTTCCCCCACAATGCAGAGTAAAGTGTGCCTGTGCAAGCCATCAGCATGCACCTGCAGAGAATGTGAACACTGGGTGGAGGATTTGAAGAGCAGACTTGTTCAACTTTTATTTTGTCCATTGATCAATTCAGCCATTCGCAGATTTGCAAGACCACTTAAACGTCCAAAACATTTCTGTGACACTGTGTCCACTCTGCTGCCTTCAAAAGGGAGTAATTCATGTTTTCCACACCCATAAATGCTTTGGCATGACTAAAGAGGATTGTTCAGGCAAGAATGTCAGGAACATTGGTGAGGGGAAGCCGTTTTGTAGGGAGGAACGTAGCTACTGAAAGTGATTAAACAATATATTCAAAGCCTCGATAAATATATAACTGTCATTAGTTTAGACACATTGTTCGGCAGAGGCTTCAGTATCTCTCCCTTGCAACTGTCTAACTGCATATCTACCGTCTTGCGGCAGGTTAGTTCTTTGTTGTTACTTGGATTGCAAACATGATCACTCCATGACGTAAAATTGTCGCACAAGTTCTAGTTACACTAGCACAAGAGATTCCACTGTCTGATTGTCTGATTCCATTTTAGAGGTTTCATGTGAGACCGTTTTGGGTTGTTGTTCCTGGTGTATATTGGTGTGTTCTCAGTGCGAGTCTCTAGTCCCCCTACCTCACCGTAGGCTCACCCATCCGGTTCACCAGTGTGGCATTTTAACAGGTCAATGCGCTGCTATGGGGTAAACATTGCCGTCTTTGTTGCCACGAGAACAAAAGCAGCAATGACGCAACATCAGGAGGGGAGCGGGCGGAAGATGGGCCCTGCTGGCTTCTGTCTGTGTTCCCAACACTCCATTCCTCCGCCTTTACCACAAGTCACATGACAGATATTGTTTTATTTTTGCACACAGTCTTGGATCCCTCACAGGCTGTACGTTAGTGGGCGTTGTTTACAACTCTGCAGCTCTGTTTCAGGCCAGTGAAGGCCCCACTCAGAAATGTTGCATCCACTTAAGAGTGGAACAGTGAGCTGACGAGCGGTCGAAGCTCAAGCCATAGCTGTGTGTGCTATTAAGTTTGACCTTCAGCAGTTTAACACATTGCCTTTTGCAAAAGCACTGACAGACTGGGACAGGAAAGAGAGCACAGGTGATGGAGAACAGAGGGAGGAAGAGGCTTCTCATCTGGATTGCTTAGCCAAATGACACCTTTGAGGCTAATAAATGGTTTCTCACCTACAATTATGCCTGCATGTGATCACACAGGATCCCCAGTGTGGATATAGGCGGGCATATTTTTCACTGAACCAATATATACAGTGCTGCTTGAAAGTATGTGAACCCCTTGAACAGTTTGGAATTTTCTGCTGTTTTATCATGATTTTCTTATTTTATCATCACCAGTTTTCATATAAAAAAAATGTCAGGTTTATGTTCATCAATTGCTTGTACTGTTTTAGAGGGAATTGTGTAAGGAGCCCAAATACTCCATGAAACATTGACTTAGTGTATCAATCATCATGATGAAACAACAGAAAATCCACTTTCAAGCAGCACTGACAAAGTCTTTGCCCCCTTACAGAGTTCTTCTGTTTTTGCCTTTTTGTCACACTTAAATGTTTCAGATTATCAAACAAAATGTACTATCAGACAAAGATAACCAGAGTAAATACAAAAAGCAGTTTTTTAAATGATATTTTCATTTATTAAGGGAGAAAAGCTATCAAAACCAACCTGGCCCTATGTGGAAAAAGTAATTGTTAAATCATAAATTAACTGATTTCCAAAATTTCTTTGGAAAGGTTGTATGTATGACAATATGAAGTAGGCTTTAAGATCTCCAAATGCAACACAAAATGCCTGCATACTCCAAGAGCGCATGGACCACTCATCCAGGAGCTCACAAAAGAACCCAGAGCAACATCTAAAGCCCTACAGGCCTCACTTGCCTCAGTTAAGGTCAGTGTTCATGATTCAACAATAAGAAAAAGACTAGGCAAAAATGGGCCAGTCCTAAGGCCAAAACCACTTCTTACCAAAAAAGAACCCAAAGGCCCGGTACATCTGACATAAAACAAAGTCAGCATTTCAGAAAAAGAACATCATACCGACAGTCACACATGGTGGTGGTAGTGCGATGGTCTGGGGCTGCTTTGCTGCTTTGCTGCTTCAAGACGACCATGAATTCTGCTCTCTATCAGAAAATCCGAAAGGAGACTGTCCGGCCATCTGTTTGTGACCTTAAGCTCAAGCCCACTTGGGTTATGCAGCAGAACAATGATCCGAAGCACACCAGCAAGTCCACCTCAGAATGGCTGAAAAACAACAAAATGAAGGTTTTGGAGTGGCCTCGTCAGTATGTCCGGACTTAAATCCGATTGAGATGCTGTGGCATGACCTTAAACAGGCCGTTCATGCTGGAAAACCCCCCAAAGTGGCTGAATTAAAACAATTCTGCAAAGCAGAGTGGGCTCAAATTCCTCCTCAGCGCTGTGAAAGACTCCTCCAGTGAATAGGTTCAGGGGGCATTTACTTTTTCACATAGGGTCAGGTTGGTTTGGATAGATTTTTCCCTTAATAAAAACAGCTGTTTGTATTTACTCATGTTATCTTTGTCTGATATTACTATTTGATTGATTATGTGAAACTTTTAAGTGTGACAAATGTGCAAAAACTGAAGAAATCTGTAAGGGTGCAAATACTATAAAACCTTGTATTAACTGGACAGGTGTGTGTATAAACTGTCTGTTGTAGTTAACACATTCCCATCTGGAGAGGCTTATGATGCCTCACTGAAAATGAAAAGTTCTGAGTTTGAATTGCGGTTAGCTGCAGACTTTCATGGGAAACTCCACTGATTTACATAACTCACCTGAGAGGCGCTTAACACCTAAGGCAGTGGTTCTCGAAGTGGGGGGCGCGACCCCTAGGGGGGCGCAGAGCTACTCAAGGGGGGGCGTGGGACCGGAAAAGGAGCGGGGGAGGGGGATCCTGCTGTCAGTGATTTTCACCCACAAGTGGGTGAACGGGAACGTCCGTTGCCGGCACACTTGCCAACACGGGTTACCAGGGGGGTCCTGAAACACTGGTGGTTTCAGCCGGTAGCACCAGTGGCCGGAAATAATCTAAAAGCAAAAACGTGTTGTCCGTGATTGTCACCGGCAAGTGTGTCGGCAACGGACGTTCCCGGTTCCCGGTTTTGCGCGCCGGCGCCCCCTGTAACCCGATATTAAACCACGCACCGGTTTTGCGGGCACGTCGCGGACAACACGTTTTTGCTTTTAGATTATTTCGGGCCACAGGGACCACCATCCGAAACCACCAGTGTGTTCAGGGGCCTCCTTTGCCAGCATCGGCAAGTGTTTCTATCGCGCGGGCCTTACTGTAAGTGTGTAACTCCATCATGTTTACTGACCCGTTGGTCCTTCCTGTGGTTTTTGTGTTGCAGGTACAGGCAGTGGCTCTCTGTCCCACGCTATCCTGCGCACCATTGCGCCCTCGGGTCACCTGCACACGGTAGAGTTTCACCAGCAGCGGGCGGAAAAGGCGACTGAAGAGTTTAGGGAGCACCGTGTGGGTCACCTGGTCACCGTCAGGAACCAGGACGTGTGTAAGGAAGGGTTTGGAGTGATGGGTGTAGCAGATGCCGTCTTCCTGGACATCCCCAGCCCCTGGGAGGCTGTGGGTCACGCCAAGGCTGCTATGAAAAAGCAAGGTAAGATGCAGCTGTGTGTGTGTGTGTGTGTGTGTGTGTGTGTGTGTGTGTGTGTGTGTGTGTGTGTGTGTGTGTGTGTGTGTGTGTGTGTGTGTGTGTGTGTGTGTGTGTGTGTGTGTGTGTGTGTGTGTGTGTGTGTGTGTGTGTGTGTGTGTGTGTGTGTGTGTGTGTGTGAGAGAGTAGAGTGTGACTCACAGGTCTGGACTTTCAACTGTTTAATAATGAGGGAATTCTAAGGAATTCTCAATTTCTGTGTGCTAAGTTTATTATCATAGCAATGAAATAAAATATAAATATATCATGGTTTGTCCTCAGAGGAACATCCATCATCATCATCATCTATTGACTCACTCTGGCATGACTGGGCACATGACTGTGACTGTGAGAACACCAGCCAGTCAGCCTCCATTGACTTCGCCCTTGTGTGTGTGTTTCTCAGTGTGTACCTTGTCATAACAGCAGAGATGAATGTGAGGCAGGATTAGCAGAGAGCATGCTGGGGTTTCTGTGACAACGGGGCTCACAGCAAGTCTGGGCAGGTTTGCATGTACCTGAGGTGGACACAGTCGGTCATTGAAGCGTGTTTGTCCCTAAAGTCAGGTTATATATGTTTAGCATAGAGCACATAGCAACTTTGACCAGAGAGCATGATGTCACCAGACCAGCAGCTCCTCTAATGTCCCTGATGTTTCTCCTTCAGCATTATTTATTGACGCAATTACCAATTCTAGGTCTAAGTACATTATGAAAGGAAGATATCCATCCAAAGTTGAATTGGTTCTTCCCCAGGTCAGGTCCAACCAGTTTCATTGAGACAACAACAAGAGCAACAATATAACGTCCTTGGTGGAAGTATTGAGATACTTGTCACAGGGAAGGGTGTGTGTACAGCAGGCAGAGGTGGAAAGTCTCCAGTGCTCTGTGTGTGTGTGTGTGTGTGTGTGTGTGTGTGTGTGTGTGTGTGTGTGTGTGTGTGTGTGTGTGTGTGTGTGTGTGTGTGTGTGTGTGTGTGTGTGTGTGTGTGTGTGTGTGTGTGTGTGTGTGTGTGTGTGTGTGTGTGTGTCCATATGCTCAGGCTGTAGTGTGTGATCTTCATTGTGTATGCTTGGCTGCATGCTGATGCTTCCGAGGCTCACACACACGTAACTCAGATTCAGGACCTAGTATGAAGTGCAGGGCCGGCTTGTAAAGAGCAAAGACGCTCCCACCTCCTCTCTCTCTCTCTCTCTCTGCTCCCTTTTATGGTGCCACTGCTGCCATTTCCTTTTGTGAGCTGTTGACCCGGTGCTTTGCATGCACACACTGATAAATACAAGCAGGCAGCCAGTTCTCATTGAAGAAGCAGTCTTTTGACCATACAGGGCTTTGCTCCAGAGAGGCTGAGGCAATGTGTCTGCATAAGGAAAAGCTCCGGTTGCTTCCGTCTGCTTTGTGCTCGGAGAGGTTTTCTGCACTGAACACTGCAGGCCCAGCCAGCTTTAGAAAGATGGAAGTGTCAGTGGAGGCATAATCCTCAGAAAGGCAAGATAACAATGGAAAGGCATGCAGTCAGATGTTGATGGTGATGATAGAATGGATGGAAGGCTTATAATGATGGCTACAAAGAAGGAAGGATAGAGAAAGTGAATGAGAGGAGAGAAGAATATAAGAAAGAAGGAAAGAAAGAAAGAGGATAGAGGGAAAGGAGGGAAGACAAAAGAGGGGGAAGGAATTAAGAGATGGATTATTATTTATAAGATTATTTCTAGATTAGAAGAAAGAAGGAATGAAAAGGAACTACAGTGGAAAGGGAATACACGATTTAAAAAAGAAAGCAAAGGTAGATGATAGTCTGAAGGATCTCAGGGAAAGATGGTGGTGGTAAAATGGAAATAGGTAAGGTACTCTAGTAAATGATGACACATGTGTGATCTTCAGGCTGTTGGCTTGGGGATCATTTCCCTCTCTGTCCCGTTTGTGGTGTGTGTAATCTATATGGCTCTCTCCTCTGCCTCAGTATGCCCGTGAGCTGCTGCTTCATGCTGGACGTACATTTTGTTTTCTCCACATTGTAACTAATGCGTGTAGTGTTTTGGCTCGAAGCCCGGCCCTTTATTTAGAGTCTGTGAAAAGGAGCCTGGATCCTGAGGCCCCTCCCTCCCTCCCCTGTCCTCCCTGAGACTGAGGAGAGCGAGGAGAGTGAGGAGAGTGAGGAGCACGAGCACAAACACCCAGCCGCTCAATCTGCACGTGCATGTTACTCATCTGAGGCGCGAGAGCTTCCTTCACTTTTGTTTCATCAACAATCCTGGAGGCCATTAATAACTGCTCCAGACACACGCTTGTGTAATCATCCACTCCACTCCTCCCCGTGTGCTCGCCTCAGTTGCCAGGGAACCAGTTGTGTTTATGGCTTCCCTGAGAGAATGTGGCCCCTTGTTAGCCAAAGGAACGTCTGCTATCTGAAATATCTCCCATGATACTTATTACACTCACCAAGACTGTTTACTATGAGAACATTTCCCTGCTTTTTTGCTCCCTGAACCTCTCTGACCTGCTTACAGCACCGCCACCGAGAGAGAGGCGTGGTCTAACGCTCTACTGGCAGATGCTTGTGTCTTTTGATATGAACACACATAATTGATTCCTTACATTGCGTGCTAATAAGCTGTTAGCTGCACAAATGCCTAAAAGCTCAGTTACATGATGTGTGTTCCTTTTATCCTTCTGCATAATTGAAAAACCCTTTACATGACCACAGCGTCACCTAAGGCAAACAGTTAGGAAAGAAGCGTGCACACCTCAGCAAACAGACTATTGTTCTACGGTGTGCACCTGTTTGAAGATAATCACAACATCGGGCCTGTGCAGCGGTGGACTAGCTATCATCTCAGCAGAGACTTGAAGCTCGTGGTTGCAAAATGGGTTTCCTCCACAGAGCGAACTGTCTGGGCCCGGTCTGAAGGTCCAGAGCAACTTGGTTCAGTCATCATTTGAAGTCTGCTGGGCCCTTCAGGCTTAGGGTGCAGAGCTAGGACATCAGCAGCTTATCTGATCCTGAGCAACCATGGGACTGACCTGGGATTGACTCAGGAGGTTTGATACCCCATCTGGTCTGGTCTCATGGTGTCCTGTCTCATTGGGTCCTGTTGCACTGCTATCGCCTCACATTGGACGCTTTAAATGTTTCCTTACTGTATTGTGAATCTTTGAGAAAATCTTGAATCATGAATCACCTCAGTCTCAGAGAGATTCAAACTCCTAATCGTTACTGGAGAACACTGGGGACATAAGATAGTTAGGACTGTATAAATATGAGTCCGTGTGAAAACTCTGAAGGTCAAAACAATGATCACTGCCTCTCTGTAGATGGTGTGTTTGAGGTTAGATCACAGAATCTGGAGGAAGTCTTCATCTCTCCAGCTGTACCTCGTGTCACATTCTTGACTCTTCATCTCACTCTGTGTGTGTGTGTGTGTGTGTGTGTGTGTGTGTGTGTGTGTGTGTGTGTGTGTGTGTGTGTGTGTGTGTGTGTGTGTGTGTGTGTGTTCTTCTCTCTGCTTCGGCTTCTGGCTGTGGTCGCCTCAGGGTTTTCACTTATAGACTAGAAGCTGAGCCTGGAGGGGGATCGGTCTTTATTACAGCATCAGCTCAGCATCAGCTCAACCCCCCCATGGTCCTCAGACTGTGAGTCAGAGCCCAGTAGGGTCATAGCCATGTTTTTCTCAGGTCCCCACATGAGAATAACATGTTTTGAAAGCCGTGTATTGGGCGAGGAAAAGCACATTACATAAGCAGAGGAGTAGGTGTGGAATAGTTTTCCCTAGAGGGACACAGAATCAAATAGAGTAGAGATGACTTCATTATCTAGTATACATAGATATACTAGATAAACTGCTATCTATACTATACATAGATCTATGGGATGCTGATGTTTGAAGAAAGCTTGATTTGCTTCCATGCATCATTCTGACTGGAACACTGAAGATCAATGTTGTGGAAATGATGGTGAGGAGCACACAGGACCCTCAACCTCTACGTCTCAGTGAAAGAGTCTAAGTCCACAATGGCCTGTCAGCATCAGAGGGCAGGAGGTGGAGCTGCTTCATACCTACACATACTGGGGTCTGCACCTTGATAATAGTCGGTCAGCACACACTCACTCTACAGGAAGGGGCAGGGCTGAAGGTCACAGGTCATTCAGTTTTTTAAATGTGAAAGACACATTGGTCAGGACGCTGCCTGTGTGTCTGCATGGTGCTGGACTCTCTTCAGTCTGCAGCAGAGTGAAGGACACAGAGCAGAGTGAAGGACACAGAGCAGAGTGAAGGACACAGAGCAGAGTGTGTGTCCCCACAGCCCACAGGCCAGACAAAGGAGCAGCCTCATCTCAGGACTGAGAGACTTCACAGAGCTTTTGTCCCAAGAGCCATGAAGCTCTTCAACAGCTCACTGCTGAAGTCAATGGGGCCATTTTTATACTTAGAGTTTAGTATTTTATTTTTAACAACCATGTGTAACAATTCTCTCTTTTTATTCCTCTTGGAACCCCCTTTTATCCTTAGTATCCATCCATTATATGAGACTTTGAAATTTGTTGAATGCTGAGAATGACTCATCTTTCTCTCCCTCCCTCCCCCTCCCCCCCCCCCTCTCTCTCTCTCTCTCTGTCCCTCTCTCTCTCTTTCTCTCTCTCCCCCCCTCCAGGAGGTCGAGTCTGCTCCTTCTCTCCTTGCATCGAGCAGGTGCAGAGGACGTGCGAGGCTCTGACAGATCACGGTTTCGAGGAGATCAGCACCCTGGAGGTCCTGCTGAGGGTTCACGACGTGCGCACCGTCTACCTGCCGCTGCCCGATTTTGGGCCCCGCCCCTCCGCTCAGAGTGAGCTCAACGTTACGGAGGAAGCCTCCACCTCCGCAAACCACAGCTCCATCAGCCTCAAGACAACCACGGAGCCCAGGGAAATGCCCGGACACACAGGATACCTGACCTTTGCCACCAAACCAAGGACTTAAAGGCCTCATACAGCTACAGAAAGTCTTTGATTACATTCGTCTGTTTGTAGCCATCTCAAGTTTTATTTCCCCCCCAACTTTTGTTGTGTAAATCACATATTCACTTCCCAACTTTCATTAATTCAGATTGAATTTCAGTGCTGCTGATGCAAATACAGGTTCTTTTTTTATCCAAGTAACTCTTTACTGCTGTCTACCTACACATGTGTATAGATCTATCTTAAAGGTTTTCTTTATTCAGTAATCCAGTCTGGGTTTCATTTATAAAGTGTGTCTGACTGATCACTTTTGTCCCATACACTCAGACTTCAGCAATGAATCAAGGGAGCCAAGTGTTTCTGTAATGGAAGCTGGAGCCAAAGTGACACATTTAGTACTGCAGTCTGGAAAATGTAAACGTGGGATTTTCCTACTTGTTCTTAGCCGGCGTGCTTTATTCTTAAATGGAGAACATGGTTTATAATAATCTGCTCTGTGCCTCGCCTCATTATTTCGCAGAGAGTCAGACGGAGAGGCCACAGGGTTCAGTCTCTCTGTCTGGTGGTTGAAATGTGGCACTGAAGGATTCCCACTTTCCTGTTCCATCATTTGGGTCTGGTTTGTTGCTTGCATCAAGCAAGACTGAAAATGAAGATTTGAAGGATTTTATTTGCTAAGAACCTGTGGATATTCCGGTTGATCATGACCAGGAGCCTCCCTGTGCTGAGGTGTGTCGGTGCTGTCATTTGTAGAGGGATGAAATATCTTTTTGTATTGAAGTGAAAAGAATAAATATGTGAAAAAGATCCTGTTTCTCTGTTTGACTGCACAGCTGCACCTGTTTAATTGATTGATTTGAATGCCCTCGAGCAACGCAGCAATACCCAGCACTTGTCCGGCTCCATTATTAAGAACTTTCTAGAAGATTATTCCTTTTTCATAGACTTTCTTAGAGACACATTTAGTGTTTAGACATTACCTTCACTGCTCAGCTGAATAAAGCTTCAGTCACATAAATGATACATGTGCCACATAAAACATTCAAATGTTCAAGCTTGTTTTCTGTTTGCACATTCTGGTGAGCCTCTCCTTGTGGGTAAACACCTCCACCAGCACAGGAGGCTGCCCGCCAAATACAGCAGAGAAGTAGCTGCTGCTGCTCCACACAGAGGAAGAGGAAGTGTGTTTCACTTCTCCTGGAGCCAAACCTGTCCAACAAGAAGCCATGGAAAATCACTAGGACTATATTTATTATTTATATATATATATAAATATATATTAACTATATTTATCCATTCATCTGGACTTGATGAAACCACTTAAAGGATGTCTTCCATAAGAATTGTCAATTATGCTTTCCTAATGTTCTTTGTCTAATATGTAAGAATACTGACTGTTAGCAAAGCGTCTATCTAAGAAAGGACTCGTAATTTCTGAGAAAGCTGAAGTGAATCTTCTATTGGTGGTGTGACTCAGGATTTTTTTATGGTAAATATTTTCCCCTGTCTCAAAACAGGTTGTTCTACAGCACCCAGGTGTGTGTTCTGTTAAGGCAAAGGTTACAGGTTATGCAGGTTAACGGTATAATCCCAGATTTACTTTTGGCTATAAAAAGCACTGTGGCTCTGTCAGGCCTCTGGCGTTGAACTGCGTGTGACTGAATGGGTGCAGTGTGTGTGTGTGTCTGTGTGTGACTAAGTGGAGGAAACAACGCAGGCAGAGATGTTTGATTCTCCTGTTGATGTGAGACAAAACAACTTGAGTCAAATTGTGAAATCTCTTGAGAACAACAGGTTTTTATCAACCACCAAATATTTTCCACAAGCCGCTGAAGCCGGTACATAATCTCATACAGATTGTGCCTGGTAACATTATTGTCCTGGAATGAGATAAATACGATTGAATCATCTCGAACCATCTAGACTTGAATGATCAGAAAGAGCATGAGTTTGACGTAGCAAAATTCTGAAGTAAGCTCTCAAGAAATCCTCCCTCCTGCAGGCCCGGAGGCACCAGACCGCGCTGGGCGTTTGTAATCCGCACAGTTACGGCTCGGAATAGCGGCTCTGGAAAATCTTGAAAGCCTGCTGGTTAATCAGCTTGTCGGTCGACCTACAGAGCTGAAACATCGTCCGTGGTGACTGAACTTGCACGGGACGGGACGGGATTTCGCGCTTACTGTGTACAGAGAGAAAGCGGTGAAATCAAAAGACACAAAAGCTGCCTGGAGTGTGTTCAAGGTTAACAACAGTTGGGGAGGTTTCTCTGTAATAGATTGAGTGGAATGTGTGAGAGGGAGTAGACAACAAGTGGTTAAATGAGGTCAAACGTGAGATAAATCATGCAAGTGGGACAGAGCACCATTGACACATTTAAACTTAAAAGGACTAATTAAGCTTTTAGAATATGTGGATAAGGAGCTAAAATGAGTTTCATAATGAGACTTCACATCTAGGTTACAGAGAGAGCAGCTTGTAGCTCAGAGAGAGAGAGAGAGAGAGAGAGAGAGAGAGACCTCATCCCAGACCTCTCACCATCAGTTTACCTCTGTTTTCTATGAAAAACATCAAACTATGTTCCTGTTTCTGTGAGTGTTTGCTCTGAACACAGGCTTGGGGAGGAGAGGAGAGGAGCTGGGATTGATCCTGCAGCGTATTCCTCTTTTAGCCCTTTAATCCTGGGGGGACTAAAAGCGGGAGAAGGAGAGGAGGAAAGTAGTGGTGATGAGATTAACACTGTAAAGAGCTAAAGAGCAAAGCTGTGCTACTCCAAGGTTTGAATAAACCTCTTACACAAACCTCCTGCTCTCTCTCTCTCTCTCTCTCTCTCTCTCTCCCTCTCTCTCTCTCTCTCTCTCTCCCTTCTGCTCAATTGCCGTTTCTTGGGAAAACAACCTGCACACCAGGAAACCTACTGCCTCCTCCTCCTCCTCCTCATGACATAATGAGAGTTCAACTCGATCTTATACCTGCACTAAGGTCAAATTGTCCTCCTGAAAATATGTCCCTCCCTTTTATTTTGCTGAGTCAGCGTCATTGTAGCTATGCATGAGAAGCTGCCACATGTTTAATTTATATACTGCAGCAAGGTCACACGTATGACCTCTGAGCACAGAATTGAATCCCCCAGAAACAGATCAATAGCTGGATCTGATCAGCATACAAATACAGTAGATTCTTGAAAATGGACAAAATGTTGACAAATGCCTCAAATGCCGCGTCTGATCAACTGGTCCTTCACCCGGTACCTCCCTACTGTATCTGCTGGCAGACATGGATCTTCCACCTCGAGGTGGAGTGTGGAATGTTTCCTCAACAGCCTGTGTGTGGATGATCAGCATCTTAGGAGCAAAGAGCTGCAACACTTAAGGTCACAATGGCGAGTCAGAGTGATAAACGAGATATAAACTCATCCTGCTGAGGGTGGAAATAAAGAAATAAAGGATCAGCTGATACTTTATTGATTCATGTTTTCTTCTCCTGCTCTGCTCACCCTCCTCAGTGGAGTCAAAGTTCGCCATAGAGCTGCAGCCCTGCGGCGAGAGCTCCGACAGCCTCTCTTATGTAATCATATATACGTAACAATAATCCCAGCAGATCCACTTTCACACTGTGGGCCAGTTGTAGGGTTAAATATCACATTTACATCATAATTAAACCTCTCAGGTGTCATACAGAGGAAATGTGTAGTCAGACTGGAAAGGATTTAACATTTTTGAGGGATGTTGTATTCCATGTATAAATGTATAATCTATGTGACAGGCGAATGAGGAAAGACTCTTTCACTGCAAATGCTAAAAAGCCCCAGTAACAGCAGCTGTTTATGACGTGTGTGTGTGTGTGTGTGTGCGATCAATGCTATTTTTATTTCCGACACACTTAAAAGATAAACGCCCTCTCTCTCTCTCTCTCTCTCTCTCTCTCTCTCTCTCTCTCTCTCTCTCTCTCTCTCTCTCTCTCTCTCCTGCTACATTTGCATCACACTTCTCTGTTTGTTGTGTTTGGCCTATATCCAATTTTGTGTATAATGTGTAATAGACGTCTTTTTCTAGTTCTTGCGTTTGCTCCTTTTCGACTTAAAAGAAGTGTGTGTGATTGTGTGTGAAGTGAAGACAGGGGGGAAAAAAAAAAATATGAATTATAGACCATGTAGCCCTTTTCTTAATACTTTAAAAATAAATGAAACGTGAAGCGGTGTAACTTCCTCACTGTTTCCTTATGAAGCGCTCATGTTCTGTTATTTTGCCGTATTTATATCAGTCACTGTCAGAGGAAAGAGGTTGTACATTCAACTTCCTGACTGACTGAACCGTCCTAATATAGAAGAACAGACGCAGCAGCACGTCCTCTTCCTCACACCTACTAGACTGTGATACTGAAACTGCATTAACTACCACATTAAACCCCTGAAACTGAAACTTGTGTTTGTAATTGGTTTGCCACTGTGCAAGTAAAAGAGAATTAAAAGCTACTTGGAACAATTTCCAACAAAAAGCTCAACCTAATGTTCACATTTGACCACATGTGACCAACTCTAAAGTTTCATTTTGAGTCTTCCTGTTGCCGATGCCGAATATAGAAGCTTCTTCTTCGCCTGGGAACAAGACTCATTAAAACAGAACAACAGTGTGAAGTGTCTCATCACCCTCCATCAACATTCCTGTGACACATTTCGGACGCCAGCATTTGCTTGTGCAGTCACGCTCCAGCAAACAATAGAGAGTTAATCAGCTTTACACCGGCCCACTATAATAAATAATGGAAAAAGGTTTTGGCGTAAGTCCATCATGGGAATCCTGCACGCTGAGGACATTTGAGACAGCAGAGTCATGGCTTTCACACACGATGACACATTCAATGCTTTCAAACGTCAAGAAATATTTACAATCAAACCGGCAACAAAGATCATTTCTTGAGTTCCTGATAGTTGACATTTTGCGTATTCACGGTTTTAACATGACTGTGATGAGATTGTATTTCTGCAGGTCATAAGGCACAGAGGCAATAGCAATCGGTTGACATTGAAGGAGACGAACCCTGTGACACGTTCAGACGTATGTGAGGGTTTGACTGGTTGTGAGTTTGATTTGAGTCATTTGTTTATGAATGAAGAACTCTGGTGTTACAGTCAGGAAGTGTCCTCGTAGATGAGTACAGAGGCAGTGTGTCTCTGTCTGTCTGTATTGCTGCCTGTGAATGTGTGTGTTTGTATATCTGCATGCTGTATGTGTGTGTGTGTGTGCATTATCAGTAGTGGTTTCTCAGGGTCAGGCTTTGTTCTGCTTCACTCAGACGTCATTGGTCCGTCAGCTGAGTCTTTGTTATCTGCTTCTCTCAGAATGTCTCCTGTGTTCTGCAGAGCTGCTGGACTGCAAACACACACACACAGACTCAGTGAGGATATGAAGGAGACAAACCAGGAAATATCTATTATAGATTTATCATTGTAGATTTGAATTCTCTTTTCTGGGTCCTGCCTTGTTTTCGCCCTAATTTGGAACGTCTGATTCCTCAATCAGCCAGTAGGAGTCACTTTCACTCCCTGCCAGCTTCCCAACACTCTCATCTTAATCATCACCTCCTTTAAGCTTGATCGTGGGATATCTTTGAGCCAATAATGACTTTATTAAGTTTCACTGCCATTTTCTCTCCAAAGTTGACGCTCATAGAGGAGCAAAAGGCTGATGAGGCTTTTTGAAAAACAACCTGCTTTTGCCCAAATTTACACTTTGGTTGATTTTTGTCAAATACAAAAATCCTATTGACCAAATATTTCTGTTCGGACGGTCAAAAAGCAACTGAAGTATGTAAATAATGTTTGTTAAGATGGTCACACATCCTAACATAGCTCACTCGGTAGGGCTTCTGGAACTTTGGGAATTGGAGGGTTGCCGGTCCGAGTCCCTGCCGAGGTGCCCCTGAGCAAGGCACCAAACCCCCAACTGCTCCCCCCTCTGTAATGAGTGGTAATGTAATGTAAGTCGCTTTGGGTAAACGCCTCTGCTAAATGTCTGTAATGTAAAAATGCTGATGTATTTTCTATGAACTTGCTACACCGTCTTCTTTTTTTTTCGTTCTGGGTTTCGTGTTTCCTTCGTGTTTCATCAGACCCTCCCTGATACGCGGCGTCCTCTACAGCTGTGTGTGTGTAACCTCATGTGCGGTGATACACTGTAGCGCAGGGTTAATGGGTAGCGATTGGTTTGGGAGAGACCATTAGCGCAGTGAAGCGGTCATCTTGACAGAGGTCACCTGGAGGACTTCCAGATGGACGCAGCCTCACAGTTTGGAAATAACGATAACACTGCATTCAGCCGTATCTGCTGTTATATGTACTCTGGCTGGAGGCACAGAACACTTCAGATTAGATACTGAGAGGGTACAGAACTTTTCCTATAGCTCACAGTGCCATGGGAAGAACAGTGTGTCAGTGTGGTGATAAATGCAAATCTGCAATGAGGTGATTCACGGTGTAATGTAGTCAGACCCTAACCCTAACTCAACAATATCAAAGGGTCCAAACCTGCTCTGGTTCCCTCCGCCATCAACAACCATGCGTGTTAAGTTCATTCTCCTTCCATTGCTTTTAACCAAGGAACTAGACTGAAGATCTGGAGCTGGACTCACATGAAACACATCTGAGTTCACTCAACACACACCTGGCTAGAAAGACAGACTAACAGGTTTTGGAGGCCAGAACACTCAAGTACAGTTAGAAGAGGCCATGTTGATAAACAGGCTGAGGTAACTTGAGCGATCAAGCATGAAGTAACGATCAGGGCGAGGCTGAATCAAGGAAACAAAGACCGAACTGGGTCAGAATAACTATGAGGCAAGATGCTAAGATAATGCTGGAATGCAACGTGGCGAGGGAGGCAGACAGGAAGAGACAAGGTGGGACATGTTAACAGCAGAACTAATCATGATTGTATGGAGTGACACGACATGACACCTACCAGGTCAGAGGCCAGAGACCTGTCTGTGGGTACCTGGATGGCAGAGAGCAGGATTCTCAGTAATGGCTTCTTAGGATGGCACCTAAAATGAGCTGTTTTCAGTTCTCAGTGTGCACAGTGGTGCTGCAGTGAAGGTAGAATAGAAGTGTTTTTTATGGAGACATTCAGAACATTCGTATTGTTCCCTTTGGTCAGTTTGTGGAGTTTCAGCCTCTCTCATTTGGGAGAATGAACATTGGCAGTATACAAATGAGCCGCGACGATTGGTTGTCTCATTGTGGGAGAACACGGAGGAGGCGGCTCACCATATGACCACATCATCATCAACCAGGTGTACTTTTATGATTGCACTGCAGTATTTCACATCAATCCAGAGCCACACTTTAGGTTTTGTGATTTCACATTTGACAAGTTGTTGTAGACAAAGTCAGGATGAAACAGATAGGGGCGAGGAAGAAACGTTTGGGGTAATACGGCTGCTATTACGTAGGTTTAAATGTTTCAAAAGACTTTATATAAGAATCGAGATCATACAGTAAGTCCAGGTTGATACAGAAACACAGCTACAGTATCTGGATCAACCCTCATGGACTTGTACTGGTTGAATCTTTGTTCCTTGGCTGTTTTATCACACTAAAAATGAATTGACAAGCACCTGTACAGGCACACAGTGATTGGCTGCTGGTGATGTCATATGTTTGAATGGTCGTCATTGAGGAAGTAAAAGTCATAAGCGGGGACTGTGCACAAAGACCTTGTGATCTGCATTTTGGCTTGCTGGCGGCCTAATCGCTGTTCATACTGACAGTGAGAGCTTGTTTGAGAGGGTTCAACCTTGTGATAAGAGCACAGAACAACGCCAGCTTTCTAAAGGGCAACACACACACACACACGTGATAGTCCTGCAGTCTCCGTTTAGTAAAACTCATAATAACTCAACTATTAGACTTTCATACCACAGAAGCTGCAGGGCGAGTGTGTATACAAATGGAATCAAACAAGAGTTTTTAAACACCTAATGACACACGCTGACCTCTTTTAGCTTTAAAATGTTCTTAAACACAATAAGGACAATCAATAGAGACAAAAATGCACATACACACCTACTGTGTCTGAACATCTGTAAAACAGCACCCGTTAATCCAGTGATTCTCAAATCAGAAACAAATCCTGACAGCTTGAGTATCAGACTATGTCCCATGTAACTCTTTGAATCGGAGCCATAAACAGCTTGAATCTGCTACATACTGTACATGTTCCAACAACCAGACCAACACAGCTGAGAAATCAGACCTATATTTATATTAGTAAGTGCAGCCCATGAGTAATGTGATGCAGCGAGCAGCAGCGAGCCTCCATCATAACGTGGAAACATGGAGGACAAGAGCTCTGAGTGAAGAACATGCAAAGACAGCTGGCATTCATTTAACAAAAGAAATGATTACTATTGGTGTCTTGTCTCTCAAGACACCAATAGTGTCCAATCTCTCAGGTAAACATGTTCTGAATGCCTGAAAATTGTTTGTCCAGATTCAGGGTGCAGCATATTGAGTCTTTTGTGTAACTTGAGTTAACATTAGGAGAAGGTGTGTCACATTCCTGGTGGTATTGTAAAAGGAAGAGTGAGCTTGTCCCTTGCTGGGTGAACGTGCTGGAAGGCAGGAGGGAGACTGAAATCCAAGTTTGGACTTTGGCCAAAGCTGCAGCACTGCAGCAGCAGCAGGAAACAGTTCAATTATAAATCGATGGTACTAAAGGTAATAGCTGGAGAATATGCTGGCTGGCTCTTTCAACAAACAAACAAAACTTAGTTTATTTGTGTAGAGATGGAGGCAGGACTGGACAGCAATCAACTAAATGACATGAACCAACACAAAGGTCCTTCATACTTTGAGGTTTGGCTCTGAATTCTGCTGTTTAAAAGCTTTAAGTATTCACTGCCGAGTATTTGAATATTTGGCAGCCAAAACTAATCACTTATTGGTAATAACATGGTAAGCATTTCGATGTATCCATTAATCAGCAGTATGACAGTATTGATCAGTATTGTAGGGCCTATACACGTATGACACAAATGCATGTGTTGTGTGTGTGATTACATGCTTGGAAAATAATAATACTGTTGTTCTCTAAGTATTTTGTTGAACAAAACCAGCTTTCGGAGTATATTCCAGTAAAAACTTGAATCCCTGAGCAGTAACGTTGTATAAAAGTACGTCAGTTACGACAATAGGCACATCCTCAAATAACCATCGTCTCAAAAACACAAACTCTGAGGTCACAGTGTGGTGCAACGCTGACAATTCTCAATTTCTCATCACTTTTTGAATGATGGACTATCAACAGGTACAGTTAGGTCCAGATTCGGGTTGTAATCAGGATCTGGTGTCATTGTGTGATAACAATATTAGATAGACAGATACGTAGAAACATGCAGCTAGCATGATGCTGAGGCCATACAGTGTATCCAGAAGAACTCCACACTGCCACTGTCAATGCTGCAATGACTTTACATGATAAGGCTCTTCACACATCCAATTTCAAGGAAGGGATGATAAAGGTCTGGATTTATAGTGGAACAATTCAAATAAAGAAGGATCTCTACTGGAGTATAAAAAGAATGTGGCACGTTGATGGGCTGCCCCCTACAGTTTCAACCACGCTGTGCCATTCATGAAAAATAAATGTCAGCTCTTCATTCCTATAAACGCAATTTTACATTTGAGCTAGAAGATCTGAATAAAATATGACATTCCAGCTCTTACACACATCCGATAAGCAGGCTCCTGCAGGCACACGGCTGATTCTTATAGCACAGGAAATGATCAATCACATGGAGGATCAAATGTTGTTTTTCCCTTCCTTCCTGTTTTCTATCCACATTTTCTCACCTATTTTCCTTTTTTCTTTCCCTCCCTTTTCTGCTGTTAAACTGTATTATTCCTCACAATTTATAATCCCTCTACACTTTTCCTCTAACCCTAACCCTAACCCTAATTGAAAACAGGAATATCTGCTTCTGTTCGGGTGAAAGATGGCACTTGAATACCTGAATGCATTTTAAACTAACTCTGTTGACACCAATGTTTACCTTTTCTTCCATTCGTGGAACTCCCTCTCTCTCTATTTCTGTCTGCTGGTGCACCTTGGGGTGTTTGTTGAGTCTCATTATGGGCTCATAGTGAATTACAGATGTAATTTGTGGGAGTGGAGACACACTGTGATATCTGCAGGCTAAACACAGGACAGCTGCTGCAGAGGAGGGACCCAATTCCTGCTGTTGCTGTGGCAACTAGCTACAGCTACAGCCATAGAATAAGACCACCCCAGATACCACCTAGATAGATAGATAGATAGATAGATAGATAGATAGATAGATAGATAGATAGATAGATAGATAGATAGATAGATAGATAGATAGATAGATAGATAGATAGATAGATAGATAGATAGATAGATAGATGCAGATGTGAGCCATGACCTCTGGTCTGCTTAGGAAGTCCTGGGGTGCCTGCACTTGACTTCACTCAAAATAACACTTCTGATAAGGAATCATTTAGAAAAAATATGAAGGAGGGATTTTCCATGGGTTTTTATTTGATGATGAAATCATTTGTTTAAGACTGAAAGAAATGTGGAGGAGGATGTTTACAACAACTGAGCCTGAATGTTGACACTGCTGAGATAAAGCATGTGTTTACATATACAGCAGCAAAGAGCACAGCAGGCTGTATTGATCCCAGAGGGGAAATTTGTGACAGTGAAGCAGAAAAAGTAACATGTTAATAGAATATATTAAGCAGGCAATTAATATCAAGTTGTCAAAGCCAGCATAGTAATAATGTAATGTTTTTTCTTCTTCCAATTCATGTCATGTGTTTACATGGATACAGAGGATCACTTTTGTACCCGTAAACAACTGTGATTGCATCTTACTAGTAACCTAAACCAAACCTCAACCCTCACAGTGTGAGTCATGGTCTATATTTCAAGAAACCTGGAAATCTTTGGCAAAATCTGGAAAATATTCCCTGCTTATAGCCAACACCTGTATTTTATACCCATCTAAAATGTAAAACATAAGAAAATGTAAATCTGATGAGCCTATGGGTGGTGTTACATCAATATGACAAATATAAATGTCCATAGCTCATTGGCTATGTTTATTTTGCACAATTCTTCCATACAAAAGCTGTAATTTTCCCAGTCAGGTTTGAGGTATTATCCAAATCATGGACACCATCTGCCAGTCAGTTGATTTTTACCAAAACATTTCCTCTTTTTAAAATAGCTAAGGAGTTTGCAGCCTTGTCAGGGCTACAGTATATCACTCTGGATGCTTTTACGTCTCCACTGTACATCAGATTGTTCCATGCAAAAATAACCACAAAGGAGAAGTGGTGTGAGTGCAGAGGGAGTCAGAGTGCCTGGGATGTAAACGGGGAGAGATGGAGGGAGGACAGACTGCATACTGCAGGGTCCCTGCTGCTGTCAGCTGTGCAGTGGTGCACTAACACAGGAGGAGAGTTATGTAACGCCTCTTCCATGGGTGAGAAAAGCCTGCATTCGATTAAGCTGCTCTACTTCCATGGCTGAGGGGTCAAAATAAAATGTTTGCCTCTTTAATCCTTTGATGATGTGCAAATCTGAACACAGTGCAAAGATTTACATCATATAACATCATTTTATCTATCGTGTCATGTTTTTGTTTTTTGCAAATACGTAAAATCTAGGAGAGGATTTCAATTTCAAATCCAAATTTTGATTTCAATACTTTCATGGACACATTTTTGAGTGATCTGTCCTATTCTGTCTTATATAAAGGGTTCCTGACTCACCCCCTTCTTAGAGTTAGGAATGAGTTTATTAGATTTGGAATTGAAAAAAAAACCAGCTGGAAAAAATTATTTCTGCTTGAGATCTGTAAACACAAATTTTGAAAAAAGTCCTAATTGATTAATTTCATGTGTTCCAGAATGTTATTGATTCTACTTGTTCCCAGAATACAATAAAAGAGAACAATGTTGCTTAAATGTAACAAATAAGAGGCATATTTATTGTAAGATAATATTGCATACATGACTTCAGAGTGAGGTTCAGTTTCCCTGCAGTAATACTGAGCCACTCTGAGTGTGTGTCTGCTCTGTGTTACAGCTTATGCAACCAGCACTCAGCCTCAGTGTGTAACATGCCTGTGCTGTCATCAGCATTGTGTGTGATGAGAGAGAGAGAGAGAGGCACAGAGCTGCTCTGTCCCTTGCCGAATTTTGCAAGAATACAGTGACAAAGGTCACTCGCTGCCCGTAAAACATACTCAGCTCAGGGTATGTGGCGCCCCCTCATGGCCGTATCAAAAACTAGGCTATTCCTATTATGAGATAAAAATCCTAGATAGTGGGGTCCCAGTTCCCTACTATGTCTAACTGGCTTTTACATATATACTCAATGATATGTATTGAAAATGTCATGATTTTCACATCAGTTTCATCACAAACTTGATACTGTCACTGACTTGTTTGTTTATTTGTTTTGTAATATGTAGTATTCTGGAAATGTTTGCCGCACATTTAGCAGGTCTATAGTCTGTAGAATGGATCCGTATGGATGCACAGAACATAATCCATGAAAGATCTAAAACAGGGGTGGGGGAACCTTTTTCCTATCGCGGGCCATTTTGATTTTGACATCATCTCTCAGGGGCCATACTAAATTATTTAACACAAACCTTGTGTTTAAGACACGCAGTACACAACTTATTTTAGGGCATTTTTAACTTAATCAAAATAACATCAGGATCATGGCTGTAAGGAAGGTCAGCTTCATTACTCATATTTGCCGTAGAATTGATAAACAGTCTGGTTAAAGAAACACACACGCACGCACGCACACACACACACACACACACACGCACACAAGATTGAATATGTTTATTGTCAGATATGTTTATGGTTGTAGGATTGTTGTGTTGCAGCTCTCTCTCAGCTTGAGTTGGTAAAGCATGCCCCTGTAAGACAAACACATACAGTTTGGTAAATGATTGCTAGATGTGTGCTGTGGAAGGCTGTGAAAACAACTGGTTTCATCTCCATGAACTGCTTTACTTCTTCCCTCAAGTTGTAAAACTGTGCAAGCATACTTGCACGACTCAGCCACCGCACCTCAAAATGGTAGACCAGGTCTCCATATTCCGACCACAGCTCACTCAATAACCTCTTAAACTGACTGCTGTTTAGTCCTCTGCTTTTAATGAAGTTTATGATGGAAACAGCCATTTTCATCACAGCATTGAGCTTCAAGGAGTGTGCACACAAGCTCTCTTGGTGTATGATACAGTGGCTGCAAATAACTGGCTTGGATCCAGGCTGAGACGACTCATTTCTTTTCTAACCAATGCAGTCAATCCCTTTTGGGCACCAACCATTGCTGGGGCTCCGTCTGTCACCAGGCCGCTCAGCTTGTGAAACTGCAGGTCGAATTTGCTCATACCCAAAACAACTTGCTCAAACAAATCCTCACCTTTAGTTGTGCCATGCATGGCTTGCAAAGTGAGCACTTCCTCTCTGATGTCAAAGTCAGCTGTAATCCCTTGCACAAAAATGGCTAATTGAGCTGTTTGTTATGTCCATTTTCTCATCAGAAGCCGAAGAGGAAAACTGGAAATCTCTGTCCTTCAATGACTTCTGGATGTCTTGTGCCATGTCAGTAATCTGATCTGAGACGGTTCTCCAGGACAAACTGACACTTTGGAAACCTATAATTTTTCGGGCGCAAGAATCTCGGCAGCGGCAACGAGGCACTCTTTTATAAATTCACCTCTGGTATGAGGTTTCAGCTTCTTGCTTCTGCACTCACCACAAAGCTGGCCTGCATCAGCTCTATTTGGGAATCCATGCTTTTATTGTGACGCACATAACTTATATCTTAGTGCTGTTGAAGAAATGGATCCCTAATGGTCAAAGGCCGATGGACCTATGAAGTTAAGTAACAACTTACTAAAACACAGAGTCAGCTACCCAGTGCCGACATAAATGGGCCTGAATCAGACCGTGAAAAAATGTTAAACTGTCTTTATTAGTGCGACAATGATGGATAGCACTGTCAACAAAATATGAAACTGTGGCTGGTTGTGAAATAGCTCCAGGATTTATTTGTATAGCCCAATATAACATACAATGTGTCAGCCAAGAGCCCTGCAGGCCTGGGAGATGATGGAGGTGATTTAGGCGCACAGGAGAGAAAGTACACTAAAATCCTTCGAAAGATGTAAATTGAAAGGACAAATGGTCTGGTGAGATCATCCTACAACACAATAAGAATTATGTCATTGCATTAAAATGATGTCTCATCTAATTGGTCCATATATCAAATGACTTATTATGGTCTGCCCAGTCAGGGGCCAGTAGGCATCTTGTGCTATTTGGACCAATCATGACCAGGAGCAGGCTGCTGTTCTCCTTGGTGGCCCTGCACAAAGACACCTGAAGTGCCTGATCTGCTGTGTGTTGAGCCTTTAGTCCAGAGGTTTGATGTCTGTTTGAGCCTCCAGTGACACAAACCAAGTGGGACCAAGCATCCAGCAAGTAATTAGGTCACACTTAACCCTAATTACCCACACCTGCTGGATGGACAATCAAACACTTTTATTGATCCCCAGAGGGGAAACTCTTTTCCACACTGAGTTATTTTGTTGTTGGTTTTTGACTGTTGTTAATAGTAACTTATACTGAATTTTACTTCAATGTTGGTGCTGTTTAACAACGTGTCATAATAAACCCCAACAACCCAAAGCAGCCAGTGGTTAACTTTAGAAAGCAAGTTTATTACTATATTGTGACAACATTGTGGACCAAATTAACAATTAACAGTGCAATAAATGCATAAATAGTTCAAATACAACAATAAATAAATAAATAATAAAACTCCCACCATAAACAACAAAAAGTGCAGGAAAAAGAACAAGTGCAATTGTTGCACAGCATAAATAACAATTACAAACTCCCACAAATAGAAATACTACCAGAACAATAAGTAATGCATAAGTAGTAGTAAACAACAAGTACAATTGCACTTGCACTAAAAAACAAACTCGTACAAAAAGGTGCTGCATAAGTTGTAATAGCAGAAGTACTAAGGGCAATGTTGCTCAGTAAAAATAATAAAACTCCCACCATAAACAACAATAAGTGCGGGAAAAATAAGTGCAGTCCAAGTGCAGTGCACTTGTGCTATTGTTGCACAGCATACATAACGATGTTGCATAAACAACAACAACAAGGATAAAACAAAATGCATAAAAATAAACAAACAAATAAAACAAATGAAGGCAGGGAGGCAAGCCACTCCTCCCGGGACTTCCCACCAGCTTTGGAAGGGCAGAAGTAAAACCTCTGCCCAGAGGGGTTTTTTAGGCAGTGGCGACAGAAGAAGATCCCGTGGCTGAGGCACTCAGAAGGACGGGGGACGGGTTCCTCTGGCAGAGGCGCTGACGGAGGGAGCAGATCCGTGTAGATCAGGGGTGGGGAACCTCCGGCCGCCCGATTCGGCACCCCAGTTGTGCCTATGGAGTCATATAACATTAACATAACAGGTTAAGTTCTAATCCAAATAAAGATGAAGCACACTCACTCACTCATCCATCCATTCGCCCTCCTCCTCCGGCTCCTCCAGGTTGTCCGTCTCGTCCAGGTCATCGTTGAATTCCTGGAGGGGCCGGCCTGTCTGGGCGTACAGGTAACGCATGCAAATCAATTCGCCTGAGGGAGGAGAAAACAACACGGACCTGAAATTTCATGCAAAGGTTGAAAATCCTCTGCTCCCTGTGTCCTACCAGAGCCTGCCTGTAAAACTCCATGGCCATCTGGTCCAACGCGTTCACACCCTGGCTAGCGTAGCAGCGCCGTCGCTCAGTCTGCTCGCCACATCGCACGCACTGTCCTCATTCCATGCCGCCAGCCTGTCCAACAGGTACATCTGAAAGTGCAAAGAAGTACAGGTCCCAAACTTTTTCTGAAGGGAGAGAAATGTGAACTGAACTGACTTACTATCTGTGGATAACTCCACAAAAGTCTGGGAGGAACAGAGTTTAACTCCCTGGACAGTTACAATTTGCTTTCACTGACAACAATACAGGAGAGAAATAATAACAATTGATAATAATGTGCCTGCTTTATGGAGAGAAATTATAATAAATAAGAGAAGTTAAAGGCAAAACATTCAAATACATTTACAGCATTTACTGAAAAGTACCAAGCTTGAAATGAACGTAGAAGAGCGATAAGGATACTGCTGTGGAAAGCTGGGGAGAACAAATCAATCAGGAAGACCGATTTGAGAAGATCGTAAGGCACTGAAAGCCGCTCACAGACGGAGATTACATGAAAGAATCATTTACTAAAATATCAGAGAATATATCCTCGGAAAATCCCCTTCGCTAAAAGCTGATCTGACGCTGATCGGATCAAAGCTGTCACTTCCCGTGTCACGAAATCTACATGCGTGGGACATTGTGGGAAATGTAGTTTATGGACAATTTACGCCTTAAAGCTATTTGCTCTCGCGGGCCACATTAAATGGCGTGGCAGGCCGGATTCGGATTGTGCTGTAAGGAGTCAAGATGACACACACACACGCGTGAGAACAACATCAAATGTGGTTGAGTCCACAGTCAGTGCCTGAAGTCTCTGTTGGTTTAGCTCACCCAGAATGAACCTGTTGAGATGCAGGTGGAATGACTCCAAGGATGAAGAGCCCACCTGAAGACCGGCAGCACCATCCCGCCCTTGGTCACCCAGCCGACCCTGGTGTAGAGCCGGATGCCCGGGGGGACCTGGACATGACGACACACGGGGTAAGTGTTGGGTCACAACAGCAACGCAATTAAAGACAGGGTCGATGTATTGTACACGCATATTACCTGGATACAAGGCAGATGCTGCTTCTCTGTTTCCCGACAGTACTGCTCCTGGAGGCGGTCCCCCATGTCCCTCAGACCGTACCCCTCGGCCACCGTGAGGACGGACATGAGCACCTGGTCGAATTCCTTCCCCTCGTTCAGGCACCACTTGGCGGTGCCGGCGTCGGCCAGCTTCTTGGTCACCTGCATATGATGGCATCGAGTATGAAAGTGTTTGATATTACGGATGGAGTGAGAGCCCGGTGAAAAAAGGTCCCTACCTTCTTCGTAGCATGTGACTGTGGCCCTCAGCTCGTCTATTCTGCTTCACGTGTCCTTTATGCCAAGGACACCACTGGATACTGGATACAAGGGGAGGCATGGGCGGCAAGGGAGGATGAGGAGGCCCCTGTGGCCCAGGGACACCAAAGTCCTGACAGATTTCGAGGTAGAGGTTGCCTCCATCATTCCAGTCCTGATTGTGCTGATCCTCCAGTGTCGACAGCAGGCTGGTGGAGCTGTTGCTAAGTGTCCTCCTCCTCACCTGAGTAATCACCTTCCTGTCGCACGCCAGCCTGCGGCACAAACAGGACAGACGGTTACGTTTCAAACGTGCAATGATGCTTTTGTTTGTTTTCTTTTGTTCCCAGGTAAACCCATATAGCGTCCCATTCCCTGTTCATAGGAATGCCAGATGCTTTTTACCTATATGTCAGCACAGCCGGAAGCGGTACGGGGGCCAGAGGTAGAAGGGCCGCTGGAAGAACGCGTCTGGGCTGGATGGCGGCTGGCTGTATACTACACGCGGCCCCGTCGGGTAGTACATGCCTGCCAGCCTCCAAACCACCCTCCCCATCCTGTCATGGGTGACAGGCGGCGCGGGGGGGGACAGCAGCCTGAGTGGGAGGAGTCTGAGGAGCATCTCCTGAGAGGAAATTCATATGCAATGAGAAATCCACGTGTTCAACTGCAACTGTCACACGCGCTGATACTAATGGCGCATACTAACCGGAAGCCATGATGCTCTGCTCGCAGGCGTCGGCAGCTTCCATCAGCATACGGTCCTCGTCACTGTCATCCAAACAATTGACAGCGCCCAAGGAACCTGACACATTATGGAACAACAGTCAGAAGAGCGTTTGGGGTGACAATAGTCAAGTCTTAGTCTGAGCAGGAGGAGTCCGAGGAGCATCTCCTGAGAAGAAATTCACGCGCCGATACTACCGGAGCATACTAACCGGAGGCCCTGATGCTCTGCTCGCAGGCGTCAGCCGCTTCCATCAGCAAACGGTCGTCGTCACTGTCATCCATACGATTGCCAGCGCCCAAGGAACCTGACACATTATGGAACAACAGTCAGACGAGCGTTTGGGGTGACGATAGTCTAGTCTTTTTCGTTGACAGGGGCGGGGGGGTGGATGGAAAGGGCTACTCACCAGACGGGACACTGTCCTCTACGCGTTGCTTCTTGGCTGGGGGTGGCACCAAGGAGGAAGTGGAGGCGGCAGAAACAGAGGCTGAGGGGAGAGAGGAGCTCCCGGCTTGCTGCCGCCTTTCACGGTCCCTGCGCCTCACATAGCGCTGCAGCACGGCCAACTTGGTGCCCGCACCCAGAGGGGTCACTGTCAGCAACCATGCCCTGAAACTATGAGAAAAGGGAATGTGGGAGAAGCATTTAACTGTGCCAACATTGCTCAGTTCGCACACGGGCACAGTACGCTTCACACGCCATCTTACCTGGTAAGTGCCATGCTCTTCCCTTCATACAGCTGACTGTATGTGAGCTGTGCGTATGGACCGAAGCCCACCTTACAGTCCCCCTCTGCTGCGGTTCCCATCCTCCCCCTGTCAGCGATGGCGGCCGCCATGGGCGGGAAGAGGCAAGCATACTCCATCAGCCCGTCCTTGTTGATCATGAAGGGGGTTCTGCGGAGATCCCCCCCCTCGCGCTCCTTCCGGTGGGCGGCCAGCAGACTGGCAACGTAACCAGCGTCATTGGTCAGCAGCCACTGGAAATTTTGGCCATAGTACTGGCCAAATTGAATCCTCATCTGGCTCAGTACCTGGCCTCTGCAGGCCGGGTCGCCGCCCGCCGCTCGGACGCACGCCACCGCCTGGCTCAGGACCAAGCCAGGGGCCTTGCACGCGTGCCTGCTGCTTCCGTCCTGAGTGCTCCTTACCGCAGCCAGGGCCACTGGCGTGGCGTGGAGCTTGATGTCGGCGGAGCCCTCCTGCAACACGAACTTGGGCCTATAGTCCATACTGCTAGAAAGGAAGGAAAGGAAAAACAACCACTTCAATGACAAATCACAATAACAGAACATTATAACACTGTCATGACACAAGAAGGATGAAGAGGTGCTGTGATTTCAGTGGCAAAAAAGGTCCAGTTCACTCTGGACTCCCTCGACCAATAATGCTGCAGAGTCTTACACACACTGTCAGGATACAAACAAGGTAATGTCAATTCTGTGGACAAAAAACACGCAATACTACTTTTTTTTGGACACGGATGTGGATGCACTTGACCGTCGTCACCCACGGTGAAACACACAGTTGTAAGTAATTAAGGGACATGCACACACTCCACAATTACTTTAATAGGTAAAACATTTGGATAAATAAAGACACATGTAGCAAGGAAAATACGATAAAACGATTTATTTTTTTAAAATAAAAAATCAAGACACACACGTGGTCATTTCAAGCTAGCCAGCATTCACTAAGTCATTTGTCCGTTCGCGGAGACTTAAAACAACACTTAAATAAACCACTTCAACACTTAAAACAGTCAAATAAAGACAATGACCAAGTACTAACATAATATTTGACAGAATATTATAACACGGTCACGATACAAGCAAGGTAACGTCAATTATGTGCCAAAAACTTGAAAACTCAAACTGAACAATTTCTTTCCGGACATGCGCGTGGCCGCACTTATCCTTTTGAGGACACTTTAAAACACACTTAAATAAATCACTACAACACTTAAGTATGGGCCGTGTCATTATTTCCATAAATGTTATCATAACGGCCCTCCTCCTTACCTTAGCTTAACGGCCTGCACCAATAAAGTTTCTTTACACAAACTTAATACACTTTGGCAAAAAAAGCCGATAAATGAACGGGTAGCAGTTCTTACCTGGTTCGAGTTTGAAGCTGAAAATTCTTTAAAATTGTGTTGTTCTAGTGGAAACAACAAATGTATGACAGTGAGGGTGTGAGTCCGTCCGTGCGTGCGCTACACCTTTCACTCAAGGCCGACTGAGCGCGCTCGCGAACAGGTATAATTGCGGGGGCGGGGCCTCACCCTCCAGCCAATGAGCACCGGGAAGGGGCGCGGGCTTAGTAAGTAACGGTAAGTGACTAGCCTATGTCGCTCTCGGGCCACATCACTAAGCCAATAGCTTTTGTTGACAGTGCGGGATAGTCCCATAGACTTACATGGGGACTCCTGTTTAAACATGTGGAACCTTCCAACTGTCAACTGGAACAGCAACTACACAGAACATTGCTCTGGTGTTGTTAGTGACTGGTCACAGTTGTTGACGACACCATGATTGGAGAGCAAGTGACTTGAGGAGACATGAAGTGAACCACCCTAGCACCCGCCATTATTACCTCATGAATTATGTCATAGTTGTTAATTACATCAGCAGCTCAGGGGAGGGTGGGGATGATCGGGGTGAAATATAAAATGTTACGTGTTGGCAAGAAAATGTGGAAAGAGCTTTAAGTAACTAGAGGGGCAGTAAGGAGAGTGCATGCCTCCACCAAGGCCCAACAGTCCAATTATTTGCTTCTTCTCTCACTGATAAAATTGATTCTCTTCTGGTTAAGTCCACTTCCAAAGTTACAAATACATTATAAAATGTAACTGTTTTCACAAGTAGTGAATACACATGCCCATAAATTAATTCATTTATGAGATACTGCACCTATTGGTACAAAAAGCTATTTTGGTAAATAATCAAAATGGCAGGAGGACAAGTTAGGCTAATGATTTTTCCAGTGACTTCCAGTTTAAAAGGTATAAGCCATGAGGTCAGCTGGTAACAAGTTATTAAAACACAATAAATAAATGAACCAATTTATTGGTTCATAAATTCTCGAGTAATTCTGCTGATGAACACACAAACCGAGACTGAGGCAGAGACTTCTTTGGCAGAGGTGATTAAAGTGAGTGACATCGTCAGGGATGTGCTCTCTTCCCCTTTGTCAGACAATAGAATAACGCCCCAATGAGATATTTTAAGTAGTTTCTAAGCTTGCTGATCATCCTTAAAGCCACTTGTATGTCCTTATATGTTATCGCAGCAGCTGCAGCATTGGGAAAAATGAGCTCACGCAGTCATAACAGTGACCAAGACACGTCATCTTTATTTTGCATTGGGAATACAAATTCAAAAACAACCATCCATGAAGCATTCACACAACTTGTTTCCAGTCTCAGTGTGCTTTTTGTACAAGCGGGTCTCCGAGGAAAAACAGCAAAAGCCTGTCGAGATCACTGCAGGTAAAGGCAACTAAAAAAACCATCCTTCATTTGAAAAATCAAATCAAATCAATACCATCACGGAACACGCCGCAATCATAAGCAGTAAATAAGGAACCTAAATAGTGCTCTGAAACAAATAAACTTTGGTATGAGAAAAACAAAACTTTCCTCAGCGACTACATTCAACCTAAGGCAGGAAACTCATGACTTTGACTTCTTTCCTCCTACATCTGTACGTTGCTCGACCCATTTATTCTTATATGTAATTTACTGTCCAAATGGAACAGCAGCAGGTGTCGTGAATCCACCTTCTAATACCCACTGGATGTGAATCTGTCAGACCCTGGACTCATGGCCCACACGTTCAGATATAATCCAGAGTCTCTACAACCACCAGCTGCTTTTACGTTACTTTCACATTCCAGAATCAAGTTTCCCTAATCCCCTTTTGCCTCCATGGTCACATTTGTACTTTGCATTAACATCTGTTCTGATTATCTGGATATGTTATTCAGGTATTGTGATTGGATCGCAGGATTTATACTGTATGTCATCAAACGTTGTCCTGGTTGTCTGGGTGATGTCAGCACCGCCAGCTTATTTTAGTCAGTGATTGTTCTTCATCTGTGGACGATCATCATTTATGAAACTTTTATGCTCGGGCTCACTGTACGTTTCTCAGTGAGAGGTCCCTATTCACGGTAAGTCCCACTCCCACTCAAACAACATCATGGATGAGAGAGAACAAGCAGAGGTGAGGAGGAGGAGGAGGAGGCAGGTTGACGTTTGCAACTGGATTTAAAAGACAGAGATCCGATCACAACAAGAGCAATCAGATCACAATGTGTTATGCATTTACACCTTTTATGAACATCTGAGCCCAGTATCAGTACCTGGATAGTGTGGACAGATGTCAGAGCAAGGTAGAAGAAATACACTTTAAGTGACACAAAGCTCAAATTGTTTGTGTCCACACAGCCCTGTGAGATTAAACACAGTGGACAGATACAACTTGACATTTGTTGTTATTCAGCATGAGCGCACACGGACAGATACAGAACATACATGTGAACTGTGAGGACAAATAGATCCAGTCAGAATTGAGCATTAAGGCCTGAAATGTGAACATAGTTAACAGACCTGATGTGCTTTGGTTACTACAGGAACATGCAGAAAGAAGATCAATGATGTTGAGCAGATCGACTTTATCCAATCAAATTTAATAACCAATCTCATTCAATGTGTATTTTTGTATCAATTCACGATTTTTTTTTATAATGAGTAACATCTCTCAAGGTAAATGTTTCTTCAGTTATTAAAAATGTATCAAAAAAGAGGTCCAGAAATGGTTAAAATCTAGTCTAGTATAGTGAAGCATGTTTTAATCCCAACAGGGTCAAACTGGCACCAACAGGCTGTTTACACTTACAATTATCATCAACTTCCAATATGTTACCCCGTCACCTTCTAGACCTTATTTCTTTACACAATTTCAGAAGTTTCTAGTTAAAAAACCCCTCTGGATTGATGAGACTCTCTTTTACATGTACACTCTACGATTTTTGTCTGTACTGGAATTAAGGCAAAAACGTGGAGTAAAAAGGATAAAGTTAATAGAAATCTGACTAGTTGCTTATTTTTCCATTCAGCAGAGGAGGAATGACAGGTGAGGAAATGGATGTACAGCATTTGACGGCTATTTGTATGTTTGAGCAAATCTTAAAACATGTATAATTTAGGTCTGTTACTTGTAAATGATATTGCTTTACTCAGATTAGAAGAGAGGTTGATGGGTAAACGTGCTGTCTTGACCTTTCTTGTGTAAACATTTAAATATCATCTTGCATCATGTGGATTTTACAACACTACCATGGAGAGGAACTGGTCTGTTACACGTTAAACAGTTTGGAGCCGTAAACCATAGATACAGCAGAGCCTCAGAGAGGGAATGGAGAGTTTTTGGGAGCAGGATATCAACAGGGAATCTTTTTTTTGAAAGGTTATTAGTTTGATGAGAAAAACAACATTCAGTTTCACAAAAATGATACAAACCTCTCTACTCTCATTTTAAACTTTGCACTTGTTACCCATAATTCTTAGATCTGAGACACTCGACAGAGAGAAATGGATAAAGAAAGCTACATAAAAACAAACTGATGACTGATGACACTATATATATATTAGTACGTATGAAAAAGAGCTTGTGGACTTCAGTCATGTCTAGATCTGTTGGGTGTGAGTCAGTTTCTCATCTGTAGCCTCAGCAGTGAGTCGGGCCAAACCAAGTTTAGTGAACATCATTTAATCACTTCTCTCCTGCATGAGTCAGCCCCTCACCCAGGAGGCCGTGCTGGAGGATGGAGCTGGAGAAAGCTTCCAAAAACGATCTTAACGCAGATGAAAAGGGCCTGTGGGAGTTCACTGGAACATGTTGCTCTTCCAAAGAAGCAATGATACAAAGGACAGCGTGAGGAGGAACAAAAGCCCATAAGGCCTGCGTCAGCATTGATCATATATTGAGAATGTTGTTGCCAGGAAACTAAGCACAACATTTGACCCATGTTGTCATGCTGCAAGCAGTTAGAGGAAGATGTTTTGTTTACTTCAGTCAGTGGATGCTAAGGGAGCGTTATTAGCTCACAGGACCTCAAACTGTCCACAGCTAATGAGATTATAATAGGCCAGTTTCCTTCTCTCAGCACAGGTGTCACTTTGCTTCCATCATTCAGTTGTGAGGTTTAGAGGATATATTCTGCTTTAGTTCTGTTCCCTGATCTTTATTTTGTAATTTTGTAGGAGTTTATGTTAAATATTGTCAAAATGTCAACTCTCTTTGTCCAGGAAGACAAACCTTCCTGGACAGGACAGGTCCTTTCTTCCATTACATGACTTTTACTGCCAACTCACCTGGTTACACCATCATACCAAGTACAAGGCTGATAAACCAATGTAAAGCCTGCATCTGCTGCGGCTAGCCAATCAGACACATTTCAGAACGGTGTCTTTAAGGAGACAGTGGCCCGTTCTCACTTAGTATGCACATTGCTGCTACATCAAAGGAGAGTAAAAATAGAGATAGATATGGATTGGTGTGTTTTTGGCACATGGAAGCATTGCAATGTCGCAGATGTCGAGTTTACAACGTGTTGCAGTGTTTTACTGCATGTGAATCAAACTCGGAATCAAATACGGAAAATAACTAAAAGCAGAATAAATCCCCTTTACGAAGAATCTGTCTGTGTGACCGCATCAAAGCTGTTTGAGTCATTGTGTGTCATTCTGTGTTATCATCATGTTGCCACTAATTACTGATCAATGTACAACATATTTACATTTCATGGGGGATCAAATAATGGTATTCTTAAACCTCAAGAGTCCAATTTACCCCAATTCTGCTAGTGCTCATTTCTGGTGGCGACAATAGCCAAGGTGCTCTCCATAAACACATTCAGTGCATTAGTGTTCTTATTCTTGTGCATTATTACAAAAGAGTCCCCTCAGTCGCTGCACTTTAAGAGCTGCTTTTAGACCAAAGCAAAAGGGAAGGATGAAGATAAAGGCACAGAGATTTGGTTCTCGTCTCCTCAGTCCTTTGTTTTTTAACGCTCCCTAACTGTCTCCTCAGCTGTGGCTCTGAGGAGTCTGAGGCTCCGTCAGCTGTGATCAGCGTCAGCGCCCCTGGCCTCACAGGGCCCCGGCTGACTGCGTGGGTCCTGGAAGCTTCGGCCTGTGTGTGTCATGTCAGTGGAGATCAGCGCCACATCCCCTCTTCCTCTCCCCAGGGGTGGGGAGAGGGCTGCTCGCGTGCAAACAAAAGCCAAAGCAGCAGCGGTCACAAATTTGGCCTCCTCATCTCCTCCTCTGAACACAAAGCCTGATCCGTGTAGAGCCTGTCCAACATCACAGCACACATTTAAAACAATACCCTCATCATCTTTAAAAACATCCTGTTCTGGGCTCAGATCCTGTTTAGGGATGGGCGGCGCTCTGGTTAATAATAACCTGGAGTCAGATTAGAGCGTCGCTGCTGCTTCTTTATCTCACTCCAGAGAAAGTGCTGGAATAGTTTTGGCCTTCATCGTTTGACCAGTTGCCCAAAAACGTTCTTAGCTTTTAAATTTTTGTCACACACACACACACACAAGTGTTGTTTGGAGCTCTACCAAAGACACGGAGCGACTGAATGCTGGAAGGGATGAAGAGGAGCGCGTAGGCGTGAAGCTTGACCGCGTCCCCATAATAATGGAGACGCCCACTGCTCTCTCTCCTGCCTCTGCCTCACACAGTGTGGATGGTTTCAAAAATATCCAGCCCCCATCAAATTTGCCTCAATGCCTCTTAAATCATAACATTAGCTTCCATTTTAATTTTTTTTGAATGCCATCTACTGTTTGCCTCAACGCAAATTGCAGTGAAGTTAAATAAAATTAAAGTCTGAAAACTACCATCACTGTTTTTTATCCCCAAAATCAGCAATCGGACTTTCGAGCTGTGGACGCACATGTTAGCAGTGAGTGACGACCTAGTTGGGTCAGCAATTCAAGGACTGGCCGTCGTCGTTAGCAACCGACGCTCACATCAACTGGGCCGGACGAGGAGCAGATGCAGAACAACAGATATGAGCAGCAGCTGGAGGGGGACGACCACTGGAACAGGCATGAGCTCGTGCTTTGGCAGCAGGCTGTACAAACCCCACATCGACTTATGACCATGAGAACACACCACAACTTACATACACATACACACACACACTCAAGGACTTTAAAAAAAAGAAAAATGTGTAAACCTTCAAAAAAGCACAAAAAAAATAATTTCCGTGTGTTTCACAAAAGGAGTTCTGTGTCGTTGACTTCTCGGCCACAATTACCACAACGAGATGAAAAGAAAAGCGCTGCTGCAGTGCATTCTGGGGATTTTAGTCAATATTTACAGAGTCCAGCCCATGGAATGATACCAGTGTAGTCACATCATCAGCAACTCCTGTTCCTGCAGTGACGCGTGTGTGCCCAGCAGCGTGTTCTCTGCCCCGTGTGCATCTGTTATTCATCAGTACTCCCACTCGTCTGTCTTCATGTCCAGATAGGTGAGAATGTTCTGGGCAAACTTCACCGCCTGTTTACGCGCCACCTTGGTCTCGTCGTCGCCCTGGGGGTCCACGGCGTCCAGTGCCAGAAGCTGTTTGGTGAGGAGCTCCTCCAGGATCTTGTAGCTTTTATCCGCCCGCTTGCCGTCGAAGCCGAGCACCTGGGCCTGGAGGTCCGACAGGCTCCTCAGGACCAGCCACACGGCCCGATGCGACGGGTGCTCGGCGGGACCCGGTTGGCGACGCGCCAGGGCCTCGCACAGGTCCAGGAAGGTGATGATGGCCTGGACCTCCAGCACGGCGCGGCGGCGGGCCTCTCTGATGCAGGGGTTCTTGGCTGTGTCCACCTGGTCCAGATGTGTGAGGAGGCTCTGCAGCTCCGCTTTGGGTCTGAAGCTGAGGTCCCCAACGGCACAGTGCCTCAGGATGCCCTCTCGCAGGTGGTGGACTTGAGCCCGTAAAGCCTCGATCTCTCGGATAGAGTTGTTCTGGGCAAGGTCGTACCTGTTCATACATACATAGAGACATAAACATCATCCAGGGGACTTTTAGGCAACATTTGGACAATTATCAATTCTTTGTTTTTGTAATTGGCAGTTAACGCTTCATTCTACAGTAATTTAACAAGCTGTACTTTGGTGCAATAAAATGCGTTTGTGGCAGGAGAAAGATGTCTGCAGAGTGATTTAAAGTGCTAGCTAGGCCTTGCAGAGACCTCTGAAAGTGGAGGAAGAGGAGGAGGAGGAACAGCTCCATCACAGCCACAGACTCACAATTAAAAGACAAATCTGCCTCCAAAATAGAAGGATGAAATGCTTCCCTGACTGTAAGCGAACTGAACAGAGTAAATTACTACAATAATAACAACATAATAGCAAAAACTATAATATGGGTTTTATTCAAAGTAATATTCTTTATCCTTGCAGGCCTGAAAGTGAAAGTCTTTGTACCTGCGTGTGTCGTCTCCCTCTCCCTCCAGGTCCAGATGTTTCAGCAGCCCGTTGATCTCCTCCACTACCTGTTTCCGGTAGTTCCTGATCGCGGCGTTCCCAGACACGTCCAAAGCGTCCAGCTCTACCTGCATCTCCATCAGGACGCGTGACAGGTGGGCGCAGCTGTCCCTCCCGCTCAGGCCCATCAGCAGAGCCACCAGCTGACTGCGCACCATGCTCACCTTGGCCATCACCTGGTTGATGCGGTGCACGGCCTCGTGCGTCTCTCCCGACAGCGGCAGTGAGAGTGTCTGCTGCTCCGTGCGCCCCTCGATCACATCCTGTATGGCGCAGAGGCGGGTCAGCGCCCTGTATCGCGCCTTGCGCAGGGGCACCCTTCCTTCGGTCTTGATCTGGGTGAGCTTCAGGGTGATCTCCTGCAACTCGTCTACGAGCTCGTCGTTGATCTCGGCGACCCCGCCGCAGCGTTGTGGAGCGACGACGCGTTCGTCCACCAGCTGCCTTGCCTGAACGCTCAGTCCCTCGATCGCCAGTCGGGACGGGTGGGTGGCATTTTCCTCCAGGTAGCGCAAGAGGCCTTCCACCTCCTGTGCTGCCCGCTTGCGTGCACCCTGCAGCTCGCCTCTGCCCTCTGTATCCACCTGGTCCACCTCCAGTAACAGCCGGGTCAGCTCGCGCTCCAGACGCTTATAGTCGCGGTCGTTCTGGAGGCCGCTGAAGGTGCAGACCTGAGGCCCCAGAGAGGCCACCTCCTTCTGGATCTCGTACAGACGCATCATGGCCGGGTGCTGAGGCTGATACATCTGCTGCTGTTGCATTGGATATTGCTGCTGATGCTGCTGATGCTGCTGATGCTGCTGCGGGCCGCCATGGTCCATCCTTTTCCCACCATCAAAGGGTTTCCCAAACAGGCTGGAAGGAAAAGACACGTGGTAGAATTAAAGGAAGTCGGAACAAGCGTGTCAGTAAAACAGGGCAGGGAGCAAATATAATGCTTTTGCTCAGAAGCCACAGTCGCTGGTTAACTTCAAAGGCTGCTTCATATTGTTCCTCCGAGTTTGGTTACCTGCCAACGTGGCTGGCAGGGAAGACAAACAGATAAAAGACAAACCCAACCTCAACCAAACATCTCCACCCAGTCCACTGTATGTGAAACTGTTTGAACATGCACGGATCACTGTGATCACTGCAAATGATAAAGTGAGGAAAGACAGAACATTAAAAGCTCAGAGTTGACGCTCCTGTATAAATACACCTTAACCTTTCAATGTTCCAATGTTAGACACACGTGAAAACAGAACTACATCACAATCGGGAGCTCATAGAATTCATTCTTGGCTTCCTTTTCATTAATCAGCTATTTCATTAGATATATTTGATGCATTCAACAGGAGTGAACAGATTCATGAGTTGAACCTACGTTTCCTCCTGATGATAACGCCCACATGACAACCACTCGGTGTGGAACTGTGAGCTTGTGTCAGGCTCGCTTGGAGACAGAATTATGCCAAACCAAAGGATCCACAGCCTGTTAGTGAAGGTTTAAATGCAGAGGAGCACAAAATGGAGCTGACCAACCCAAATCATTCATCTGAAAGTGGCTCACGTATTCCTCTAGCAGTATTCCAAAAATCAGGGTGCTACTTACTCCGATTAATAACAGAGCTCCAGAAAGGTGTGAGGACACTTCTGCCTCTGCTGCATAATCCTGTTCAGCTCATTATGCTCTTTAATCACAGGATGCAGGCCAGTCTCAGTCACTTTAAAGAGGTGGGTGTGTCCGAGGACAACAATGAAGCAATGAGAGCGGGAGGGTGCAGCGTCTTTACTCAACAGAGGGCCGGTCCCCCTATGAAACTCCTTTGAAATTGCGATTTAGTGTGGACTTAGGTTCATATTGCTGGAATAACCTCCCCTAAAGTGCAAAACTGCATCATTTCAGACCATTCAAGAACCAGATCAAGGAACAACACCAGGGTCTCCAGTATCTATTCTCAAAATATTGACACAAAACACTATCCACCAGTGAGATTTTGGACAGTTGGCGATTTTGAATAAGAAAATGGGCTTCTGATCTGTATGTTAGTTATTCTGCAGATTAAGATATGAATCATACATTTTACTGAGCCGGCCTTAAGAGTCAAAGAGAGCAGCAACTTATTCACTACCAGAATTATTTCTATCAATCAGACATTGAAGTACATATTCTGTACCTACAGAGTGAACAGTGACACAAAGGGTTAAGATGAGAGAAAGATGTTACGTTTAGCTACAGATGTGTGACATCAAGATGGCCTGTCACTATCAAGAAGCCTGAAACCTTGAAGACTGTTGTGTATGATCACTATTCCCCATAAGGACATGTTTCACGATGTGTCACGTCAGGAGTATGTAGTGAATCTAACAGGATTGTGCATCAGCCTCCCCTGTAGTAGCTACTTTTATGTAACTGGGCAGGGCAGACATTTCCAGAACAGCGTGGATGCCTGAGCAGAGCGTACACATCTATTTATTAGGATAATCTCAACAAAATCCACTCCAGCTCTGCACTCATGCCTGGCAACGACCTTTTAACCCTGGATAGACCAGAGCACAGGACTCAAGACCTCCAGGATGTGTGTGTGATATGATGATTGCAGGTCTGTATATAGGACTCAGCCATTCCCCTCCCTGTGAGTCACCCAGCATGATACACTGAGGCTGACTGATCTGGGGGGGCAACATGCGGTTAGCTCACTGCCTCAATCGTTCCAAACCCGTCCAGGCTCCTGCCCAGCTCCAGCTCCAGCTCCAGCTTCGACACAGGCTGCCTTTGCGCATTATGCCACCACAGAAAACCGTTTTTTACGAGCTAACATCGAACGCATCTACATCTACAACAATAACCAAATTTGCACTCTAATAAAACCCCACAATCCACGCCTTCAGATGTCACAACACCTCACAGCGTCTCAGCTGCATGTCTCACACACACACACACGCACGCACGCACACACATACGGACACGCACGCACACACACATCCCTCACCTTTTCAACACTCCGAACACATTGGCACACATTTCTGCGGATCTCTGTTTCCATCCGCTAAAGCAGAGAGTCTTATGTGGGAAAGTAGCATCCAGACCCAAACCACCCCCGTAAAGAAGCCGGATTTCGCGACGTCGCTCCGGTCAGCCTCAGCACCATCCACCCGACCGACTGACTGGCTGACTGACTGCGGTCGGAGGGTTGGCGTCGCCCCTCCCACCACTATCACACGGTGCTTCTTTCACTCTGTCACTTTAAAACACACGGCGAACTTATTTAAATGTCTCTAGTGTTAAGTAAAGTCGATAGCTAGACAGCTTCGGTTCCAAAAACAGCTCTGTCAGTTTACCGGAAGCTAATTTCTCCTCTTTAAATGGCACCGACTCTATCATGCTAACCAAGCTAGCTACCAAAGATCACCTGACTCTGCCCCACTCCAAGGCTAATAACTTTATCTTATCTTCTCTGAAAACTCTTGTTTAAGTCAGACCCGCTCGATCTTCTTTATAAGTCCGTTCTTACCTGCATAGCCAGCGTACAGCCATCTGATCTGCCGTTGAAAGGTGCGCAGCTTCTCTGACTAAAGCTAAACATGAGCCCTCCAAGCTACCTTCTTAACGTTAACAGTTATCTGACTGCTTAAAAGTATGGACTAACACGGAGTTTGTTACTGAGCACCGGTCGGACGCAAAACTAACACGTCCCGTTCTGGTGTGTTAAAGATGAATAATACAATTTTAGTATTGTACGACACAAAATCAACATAAATACTTCATCTATGATTGAATGTCTTAGTCGGTGTGGTTTAATTATTTTGTTGAGCGTATGTTTTGGTCGTCCAACATTTCCGTAGATGGAATCACGTGACATCGAGGCTAACAGAAGGACAGACAACAAGCATGAAGTGTACTGTGAGCTAGCGAACAGCGATACGGCCCAGGTCTCTAATTTCCCCTTCAAGTCTGATGCAGCTCCGGTTAATGTTGCCACATGGCTTCAAAAACAGCGTCAGTGGGCTTTCTGACATGGAGGAGCTCTAGTCCAATAACACAACAGCGGTTATTATCAGCAGCGTCCAGCCGACGGTGCAACTCCGAGCAGGTTACCACAAAAGCAACCAAACAACCAAAGGTCAGTTAAATTAACGACTATCTCTATATACACACTCGGATGAATATTTTACATTTTCTCTCCAGCTCTTATGATGGTTCCTACCTGTACATTTGACAGTAACAACATTGCAATTGTATAGTTACCACACAGAGGCGACCACAGCAGGTAAACTCTTGAGCAACTTCGTAGTAACGCCAAGGTAACCACCAAGGGAGGCCTTAGCAACAACTTGTTACAGTTGTAAAACCCTCCTAGTAAACACACCTTTGCAATAAAGGCACTAACCGAGTGGCAACAACAATCCAGTTTAAGAGTAAACACCATCTGACAGTACAAACTCCCTTGCATTGCAACTATGTAGTCAACCTGGAATCGGGAAACATTTAAGAATATTATGCAAATTACCTGAAACTCCCTTAAGTGAAAGCAAACAACAGCTGTTGCTGCCTCTTTGCTGGGTGCTCTGTGCTGGAACACTGCTCCTCTTATCCTACAGTCTGGTTAGAAATGATAAACAACCACTAGTAGTTCAGCTGGTTTTTAAACCATGTGACATTTAAGTTTGTGTATGTGTTAAAGTTAAGATCTGTGTAGTCATTCATGCTTTTCCCTTACCAAGACAAGCTGCTCAATCCCCAGAAAAGATGTAATGTGTTGTTTTTTCTCATTTGTTTGGCCTGTGTGCTGTTCAAAACCACAAACACACACACAGACAGATCAGCAATAAGACAAAGCAATATGTTTAAAAATCTTTGTTCTTCTTTTCCATGTAGAGATCTAAGTTCATGCCAGCTGCGAGCTCCACCCATGACTGGATTGGTCCACCAAACATTCTGTCAAACCTGCGGCCGATTGTATACCGCATCCCTGAAAATGAAACCGAGCTGGAGAAACGGCTGAGACACCTGAGGCAGGAGACAGAAGAATGGAACCATGAGTTTTGGAAGGAGCAGAACATCACCTTCAGCAAGGTCTGTGCTTTAATTGATTGTTATTTGAAATCAAAAAGAGGGAATGGTTTTCTCAGAGAAGTCGAGGATTCATGACACTGAGGGTGTCGGTCCAGCAAGCATGTAGTTGGTCGCTATCGCTATGCGGTGTCACTGAAATGTCATACTTCTTTCTACGTTCTGTGAGAATGTCCCTATAGTATAATACCCATATATAGGCCGTATAGTAGTAAGATCAGGCTTCATTATAACCCTAAAGACTGTGAGTATTTGTACCATTTCTTTACTTCTGGTATGTAGGTGACACGATTCTTCCATGATCTACCGTATTGCCTTTTCCTGTTAAAACATTATACTGGTGCAGGAGGTTCTTTGATCACAGCGGCAGATTGAAGATTAATCTAGCACACCTGTAGGCTTTGTCTTATATGAGACTTATGTCACTTTAATTACAAAATCAGGACTTGAGGTCTTTTATAATTTGCTAAGCATTCAAGTTTGCAAGTCGTATCATTACCAGAAGAGGGCAGAGTTGCAAAACCCATTTTACTCTGTGTGTCGTCCACAGAAAAGGCTTCAACAATGGGCATAATTTGCATTATTATATCTTATTTATTCCCTTTCCTGTTTTAAAAACTACAATTAATACAAATCCTAATGTGTTATTGATATGCATGTATTTTCGTGGTATTTACCAGGAATTATGTTTTGGAAATCTAATCTGTGCTCTCTGCAGGAAAAGGATGGATTCATCATCTCACAGCTGAAGGCAAAAGGCTTGTCTCCACGTGATGAGCAAGGTGAGGAATGAAGCTTTATGTCTTATAATGTCATATTACATCAAACAATCTTCTACTGTATGTCCTTCCCATTCTCTATGAAGAAAAGACATGTTAACAGAACACAAGCTCACGGAAAATATACTGTAGCTTTGCACGGTTAGAATTTGTCACAGCCCAACAAAATGAGAGTGTTTTTGATGTAACAGATGGTGATTTAAAATGAAACATGTCTTAATGAGAATATAACGATCTGTGCTGTGCTTGTTCTTCCATCAGGACGAAGGCGGTCTCTGAACAGTGAAGACATGGCAGTGTTTTACAAAAGCTTCCTGGACAGAAACAGAATAAGACATGCAAATTACAACAAGTGAGTTGTTAAGCAGTAGGGTGTGTCCTCTGAGATCCTCCTCTGTGGGAGCTGTGGTTTGTTTCAATGCACCTGTGTACAGACACAATAAACACGCCAGACTTTAATGAGCTCCTCTTGAATTAGCTCTGTAAAGTGGCTGGCTCGGTTTTAGATTATAGATTTATCTGAGAACAAAAGCTTTTGTTTATATACTAATCTTTAAAATTGAGTGGTTATATACAGTGGGTTCACTTTATATGTGCTGATTTTTTTTTTCAGGGAATGGTACCGACGTAACTTCACCATCACTTTGTTCATGGCCCGAGTCACCTTTCAAAACATGTGGACGACTGTTGCTGACCGACGTAGCGGCAGTAAAAAGAACACTCCTACTACCTGATTATGAATCAAATAAATGCCCTCTCTCTCCTCATATGTTTGCCTCATTTCTAATGCCTTGCCTAATTCTATACTTGGACACAGAAATGACTGCTATCTCCCTTTTCTGTGTCTATGTTGTTTTGATCATATCCCTTTAAGAACCGCAAAAACTTCATGTCTCATGTGGACATATTTTTGTTGTCATGCCACACAGCTCTAACCATAAAAGCCTCTTATCTGTGGTATTAGTAAAAAAATCAAATTCAAAATAATGAATATTAAATCAATCCACACCTTATGTGTGCTCTATTACCTAATCAGCCAGTGATTTCCTGCAAGTTTGTAGTCGAACCATGTTAAACTGCAAAATCGACAAATGCATACATTAAAATGTTTTTGGTGCACTGCAGTGTTGAAATTAAAAACCGAAATCTGATGTTCCTAAAATCTGAAGTCACTGTTGACACCGTACCTCTAAAAATCGAAAAAATATTTCATTTATTTGCAAAGTAACATACAAAGCAGATAGACAGGGAAGAACAATATTCTAAAACAATCCATGAATTATAGCACTATGAACTACTACTACAAAGTTATACTAATAACTAAAGCAATTTTATAATTTTTTTAATCTGAAAAACATTATCAAACCAGATACAGTGAATTATAACGTTAAATACATATATATATTTAAAAAAAAGTATGATATTTTCCTAGTGAGTCAAAATTGTATTAGCCTCGACGCTTATGTGTTATTTATAGATTGTTATAATAATCACCTATTATTATTACTGTTATGTGTATTATTCGCATTAATTATTGCTGCACGTCTTAGAAGCGTCCCGTAAACTATCCCTTTGATCAGGGAAGGATGACATCATTACCCAGTAAGATTCGGAGGGGGGGCACCGGGAAACGCCATTTTCACGCTCCGTGGGTTCAGAGAGTGAGTGGAGCTCCGAGCTGTCACCTTCCGTCACTTTCCAGCCCGTGAAGGTACCGTGGAGTGGGGGACTGAGACCCGTCAGTGCCATGGAACCAAATGACGCCAGAGCTTTGTTTGCTGTGTGAGAGTAGCGTTCTGATAGGAGCGCAACTAATGTAACTAGCTGACCATCAGTTACATTTCCCGGGGGTTCGTTGCAGTATAGCGTCGGTCAGCTGGATATTTACTTCACGCCGCGCTAACTCCCATGATTTATACTTAACCGACCAGAAGAAGAAGAAGACCTCCGTTCAATTGTAAATCAAGCGTGGTTTATGAAGTAAAGGGCCGAGGAAACCGAACATACAGTCCTGCTACATTGGCAACGGATGTCCTAGAGAACGGTAAGAGCGGCTCGGTGTATTTCTTGGAATGGTCTCATTCGCTAATTAATCCCACTCTAAAATACCGGTGTTGAATCATATGCTGTTGTAAGTGTTATATTTGCCAGATCACAGGCCTTGGATTTACGAAGGCATTGGTTCAATTTATTTACAAAATATCCCACTTGTGTTGTCATGTTCAGTGTTTACATTAGTTGCAGGAATTAGCCAAAGACCATAAGCACATTAACAAGACACTGACAGCGGTAGCAGCTAGCTCAGCGTTAGCACTGCTTTAAGTGTGGCAGTGGACAGTTCTACTAACTGGTTCTTCAGGTTAATCCGTCTGTAAAGGACAGAGGTTAGGACAAACCACCAAGAACTAGAGACGTGGACGCGGTTAAGAGACGTCAAACTGCGGATGGTTAAAGGTTAGGAGGCTATTGGTTTGCCTTTGCGGCACTATAAACCTAGATTTGTGTGTTGGTGTTGCTGTGTTGGGTGTCTTGTCATTGATATTCAGAGGGAGATCGGAGCTGTGAATGCTGCCTATGTAGAATCAGCTTCAGACAGGGACAGTGGATCTCAGTGTGCAGATCACAGCTGGGATCTGAAAAACGCCAAGGCAGATACACAGTCTGTGAGTTTCATCTCACTTTGCCCACCCACCAGTCTCTAATGTTTAATCCACCCAAAGGTGCTCACCACTACCTGTATGTGCCTCTGCTTGTTGTGGATCAGAGATTTCAGGGGTTTTAGGTGGCAGGCTTTAGATTTGCTTAGGGTGGGTTATGATAATTACAGTGCTGTGTTGTCTCAGCAGTTTTTGTTGTGATGCTAGAGCTCTGCCTGAAAAGGTAGATAAGGTATGTAAACCTGTACTACTGGTGCCACTTCTACAGATCAAACCATCAGGGAGCAGTGCCTCAATCCACACTTTCCAGTTGTAAGATGTATCAACAGCAATGTCTTAGCCTGAATTTATGTTCAAGGACTGTCGTCAGGTTTGTGTCAATGAACATACAGAAGATATACAAGTTGCACGTCGTCTCTGTCACCGATGTATGCGAGCGTGGTGTTTTTCTCTCACTATCTTCGTCTTCCGCCCCGGTTTGTATCTCTCCCTCATGTTCACGTCAAATACATTCATTGAATTCACTTGGTAAGACCTGAGTATGGTCTTATGTGCTAACCAGAGCAGAGAGTGTCTGTGTACAGCACCTGATGCCTCAGAGAAACATCTACCTGCAGCTGTTGTCTATAAATCATTGTTATGTTATGTTACTTTATACTTATATGACACTTTACAAGCCAAGTTCAATCATTTAGTATCATTGTTTGTGTTATAATTTTCTAGTGTGTGTTAAATGACTCAGCAGATGTCAGACTGTGATTGAAACTGAGCAAAGATTAAGAGAAAAGAGTGACAAGTTATACAGGTGCTGTGAAAAACAAAGTCCCCTGGGACAAAGTAATACATGTATGTCTTAATAGTGATATCTGACACCTGGACAACTTCAAAAACACATGTTAAAATGTGTAATGTTTCTGGGAAATTAGTGCTTTCTGGGAAATTGTGGTAAACAACTGAGTCGTGTGTAAACAAACTTGACACACAAGTGCATCCCAGGAAGAGCAAAGTTGGGCAAGAAAATGTTACATTGCAGAGATGACAAGTAAGAAAATAAGCCACGAATAGAACTTTAACCAGTAATGATCTGTAAATAGGTGTATGTTTAGAAAAAGTTACTAATCCTAGGAGGGACTACTTTGAGTGAATACAAGATGATGTCTAGAAGATTCAGTGTCAAGTCCAGGCTTTATTCTCACTGTTGCTATACATCATGTTGGCAATAAATTGACCTTACTTGATTGTGCCTGGTTGGACTTCTTCCTCCAGACTCATTGGACTCCTGTTCATGGGAACTTTTACTAAGTGTTTGGAGAAGGCTCCAGACCTTTCCTGAGCTGATCTGGGGTCTTTTTCCTCGACACAACAGTGCACAAACAACCTCACTACAGCACATTGTTGTCTCTAAGCATCACAATTGTGTTGAAATAAAAGAGGCATTGTGGCATTTAAAAAAAAAAAAAAGCACATAGTTTGTACTCACAGACAATCATGAGTGTCAGTGTTGCGTCCTCACTCAGCAGAGCAGGGCAGTAAAAGAAGGGGGAAGTGATTTCCCTCCAAAATGTTGGTATTGGGGACTGAACAAGGAGAAGCTGATAATGGCTAATTCTGTGGATAGTCTTGCAGAGAAGTATTATTATTATTATTATGAAGAATTATAAATGGAGCTTGTGTGTTATCTCTGTGTTATTCTGCCTCTGGACTGCTGCTCTTATTTATGTTTGCTTCTTTCTGCGACTCATTTCAGGAGGTGACACACAGTTTCCCACAGCAGGTCATAGACAAACTAATTCATACAAAGTCAGCCAGCTTTTCCTGCGCTGGCTTCCTTTAGAGTAAAAATCCTGTACAGTTCTGTGGTGTGTAGATCCCAACACAGAGGACAAAATCTGTTCATCATTAATACCAGTCATACTTCTCACTTCCTGCGTTCCCTGCCGTGGCTCATGACTGATCTGTTAACCCTTCTGTTCTTCTCTGAAGCTCACTGCCAACCTGATCACATGATGACTGGATGGTTGACTCAGGCAGTGAGATTGTTCTGCAGCATGCAACAGCAAAAAAGTAGACTGCCATTTTGTCCAGTTCCCAAAAAATCAATATCCGGGTGACATCCCAGAGTGTATTATCATGCTTATACCATGACCAAGTACCATGGAGTAGTGTTGCAGTCATTCAGAGCTGTGACTAACCCTTAAGTTGAAGGCCAGGCATGTTTTATAGCACGTCTTCAATCACATGTCACAGTGGCAGAGAGGCTGCCGGATTCCTCTCCCAGCATAAACAAACACACCATTTGATTTTAGTGATCCGCACAACCTCAACCACAGAGGAGGAGCTTAGCGAATCGGTGAATTCAGCTGAAAACCTGCAGGCTGTTGGCTCGACCATGGAACTGGTTTGACGTTCATTATCTGTCAGGATTGAAGTATTGTCAATATGAAAAGCTTCTGTTTATCAGGCTTTGATTGAGTAATTTGTAGAGTGGCGAAATGAGCGTTTATTTGTTTTGGTCACACTTTTTTTTTTATGAAAGTGTTGCAATTTGGATTTCACATGCGGTGTCATTGCACAAACTCTCTCCGCCTTTCTTTTTTGCGGTTGTGAATGACAGCTTTTATCGTCTCTGACTGTCAGGCCTCACGTTGCTGACTAAGACCGCTCATCCTGTCCACCTCCCTCCTCACATGAAGGCTGAGGCAAGCACTTACTCTTCCTCTTTTCTCTGCTCCAACCGCCATCACTGCCACTCGGACACTCTAGGTTTATTTTTAAGACCCGCCACCACCACCTTAATTAAGAGGCTTCACATCGAGTCCTCTTCATCGCTGGGGTACCTAGACCTGCAGCATAGCCTGGTTGCTCAGCTACAAGCCAGATGTTATCATCTCAAACGTTATCATGACAAGAAAGATAACTCTCTCTCTCGCTGTGGTAGTTCCCCTTTCAACCCAAGACAGAACAGGAAAAGGCACATGCCGATACTTTCACTTCTGTCTGTGATTTGTGGTTGAGCATAATCTTAGTGGTTAAACATTGATTTGGTGTGATACAGGTTCAGTGTTTTGCAGTATTTGTTGGGATGCTTTGCAGTGTTAATGTTAAAGTGACATTCGGTTTGATAAAGGAAACTTTGTGGCTTGAACAAAAACTCCTGCTACAAAATAAATACTAATATTTTGGTGCTCTATCATCCACTCTGCCAGGTGGCCAGAAATGGTTATAAAATGCCGTTGTGGAACTGCTCGGTCGGTAAATGAGTGAAAATATGAGGTGAATGTCTTTGTCAGGGTTATTTCCCCGACGTGTGTTTAAAGCCCGCCGCTGCTGCTCACCTGGAGCTGGTTTTTCTTCTCCTCCTGCAGAGCGTCGGCTTCCTGCTCTGCAGTCAGCTGATAGGCTGCAGGGTGGTTGCTGAGTCACATGGAGCGATGGAGGCTGTAGCTTCTCCTCTGTCTGCTTTGCCTACACAGGGCGTTCGTCTGCTATTGTTTGCTCTCCTATGCTTGAATTGAAATAAGAAATCTGAAGCTGGAGATTTTCTTTCATCTTGTACCGCAGGAGCTTAAACTGAGGTGGGGAAGCTTGTTTACATCACATGTATGATTACAACATAGCCTATAGCATAATATTAGTTACTAGTAAGTCAGTAACCAGAAACATTTGCTTTCAGTATTTGTTAAAGAAAGATGTAAATGAAATATGCTTTTATTGCTTCAGTGACTGTTTTCTTTTTTTGTGTATTTGCAGAAAGTGCTTCCTCAGCACTGTGTCATAATCCGTTTAAGTGTGTTAAGTGTGTGAATGAATGCACAGCTAAAAGAAAGTCCAGATGGAGTGGAAAGAACTGCTCGGGGAGTCTTTTAAGCTGCTCTAAAGAGCAACTAATAACGTGCAATGTTGAGCTAATATGGGATTCTTTATCCAGTTACCTTTTGCACCTCATCTTCCTCAGTAAACAAGGTGGATTCAGGATGTGAGACATTTTCTGTGAAATTTAGTTTGACCGTTTTATTACCCCCGCATAGCCGATCCTTATGGTTGATCTAATCCTGGATATGACTGGCAGCCCCAAGGTTTGTAATCTGACACATCAAAGACTCAATGCACATGCTGCATATGTTGCGTAAAAACAGATTTTCAGAGAATATAAAACACATTTCACATTAGTTATTCATATTGATCGAACCAGAACTCTTGCAAAAAATCCTGCGTCACTGAAACAGAAAAGGTCAGAGAGATGCTGAAGCTTTGGATGAAAGAGCTCTGGGAATGATTCTTTTGTCATGAGAGATTCTTTACATTCACACACACATACATTGTGTGACCTGTGGGTGAATGTTGGCAGTCTGCAAACGTGGCAGAATGTTTGAAATATTAGAAAGACAGGTTTGCAAAGCTTTGGTCAATTTGGTCAAAGTCAGATTTATGTATGCTTACAGTCCCCTTTTTTTTTGGTTTGTCATTTATTGTTGCCTCAGAACCTAACAAGTGTAGAGGTCACAAGACCGCCACCAAGCATATAGTTCCGAGATAGAATAGAATAGCTTTTATTGTCGTTGTACATGAGAATACAACGAAATGCATTTGTAAAGTGCCTGAATCTTAGAACAGTAATAAATAAACAGCAATAAATAACAATGAATAAACAACACACAGTTCCATTTATACATTTAAACATAAGTAGTCCCATAGCTCAAGATGTCCCAATATTGCAATTGACTTTTGGGGTGTAAGTAATGTTTGATTTTGTTGAATTCAGTGATCTGTATGGCCTTCCAGAGGGTAACAGGCAGAACACGAAATAACAAGGGTGGGATGCATCTTTCAGGATGGTGTTGGCCCTGCGGAGACAACGAGTCTTAAAAATGTCCTCCAGAGAGGGCAGGGGAAGTCCAATTATTTTTCCTGCTGTTTTAACAGTCCTTTTGAGTTTTTTGCGACCTGCCTCAGTGCAGTTTGATGCTTACATTGATGCAATGATGGTTACATTGCATGGATACATTGCTGTTTATTATTGATGCATCATTTCACAGTATTCTCCTCCTCTTGGTTTACTTCCAGGATGCGTGAGGACATGTCCACTGCGGTGTGTGTGAAAGAGGAGGAGGATCCTGGGGAGAAGCTGTCCCAGGATGAGATCATCTCTCGGACTAAGCAGGTGATCCAGGGGCTGGAGGCCCTGAAGCAAGAGCACCATTCCATCCTGGATGGCCTGCTGGGCACGTTACGCTGCCTGAAACAGGATGAAGAGGGCGTCCTGGTGGAGGAGAAGTCCCATATGATCCGTAAGTCCCTGGAGATGCTGGAGCTGGGACTGAGTGAAGCACAGGTGAGTGTCCAAGGGTTCACAGATTTGGTCTGGGTGATTTACTTCAACAAGGTGGATATGATTGTTGTGTAAATTGTAGTGAATTTTAAAGCAGGACTGCCACCAATTGTATATGATAGATTCCCTTTATTAGTCTACATGAGCGGATGATATGTTCCGACTAAAGGCAGAAAAAGCTGACCCCTATGGTATCACATAGTTTGCAGACTACAGCCTCTGTAGCTCTGAGCTCCTCGGTCTTGCTGGTGTTAAGAGTCGGGTTGTTCTCTGAGCAACATCTTACCAGGCTCTGCACCTCCCCTCTGTGAGCTGACTCATCATTATGCCAGACCAACCCTATCGCTGTGGTGTCGTCCGCATTCTTAAGCTCCTTTTCCACATCCACCCACAGGCCATGTCTAATTACAATACAATGCATAAACAAATGTGCAGACTTGTTTCCTCACCGGAATCAATGTTTATCAATTTGTGCATAGCTCCTGTTCTGTTAGAGGAATCTAACTTGTATATTAGTTGCATATTATACTGCATAATTTCTCTAGTGTGAGACTCTGGAGGTCTGTTGCTGAAAATTGTCTTGTATACCTCTGCCCGACTTTCACCTTAAACTACACTATATGCCCTTATATGGACAATTTTACCCCAAGGACCTCTATTTGCAACAGTTTAAGTGTGTTATGTATTGTATTGTATAAGCACTGACACATTAAAGGGCAGAATCTACTGTATATAGTTCACTGTCATCCTCCTGTCACACACTACCAGGTATGATTTGTAGTAGTCTAGTCTTTGTGTAGTCTTCACAATTCTTCTGTGTAAATCAATGCCCTCCTCTCTGCCCAGGTCATGATGGCGCTGTCGAGCCACCTGAGCTCGGTGGAGTCAGAGAAACAGAAGTTGCGCGCTCAGGTCCGCCGACTCTGCCAGGAGAACCAATGGCTGAGGGACGAGCTGGCTGGGACGCAGCAGAAACTACAGAAGAGTGAGCAGAGCGTGGCTCAGCTGGAGGAGGAGAAGAAGCATCTGGAGTTCATGAACCAGCTAAAGAAATATGATGAGGACCTCTCCCCCTCAGTGAGTCTTTCTGTAGGACCTGTGGCGTCTTGATGTTCTAGAAAGTATTATAAAATTACAATATGACCATGTAGATGAATTGTAATTGTGATGAATTGTGATCAAACTAGCTGGATAAATGGCTGAAAATGGAAACAAGGGCTCTACAGCTCTAAAAAGGCAAACAGGTTATCATAATTAACTACACAACCTCAAATTTCCAGAAGTTCTCAAACTGTAAACGATCTTTCTTCAGTTCCCGCTTCTGAAGTGTTTGTTCTGCCCTCGGCAGCGAAGGAAGAACACACTTCACTAGGACATAAGTATTGATCTGTAGTTCTCGACAGTAACACTCGCTTTGATCCATAAATAGTTATTAGAGTAATGCCTAAGAGGGTCTTCATCCCTTATTATGGGGACTCTCTGCAGTCAAATACAGTCATTAGCTCCAATGTGTGTGTGCATAAGAGCGAGTTGGAGCTTTATTCGATAATTGAATAGTGTGTGGACTGTTTAAAAGCAAATAAAGCATTTAACACCCATCATATTCACCAGCTGACAAATTAGTTTGACCTGTTATATGCTTGCTCTCCTTTTCCCTCCCTCTTATCTAATCTCTCCTCTTTTCTCCCCTCTCCTCTCAGGAGGAGAAGGACGCCAGTGACGCCACTAAAGAGACACTGGACGACCTCTTCCCAGATGATCAGGATGACCAACCCCCAGGCAGTGAGTGTTCCACTTTCCTCTTCCTCACTTTACTTCTATATATTTCAAATCATTTTCAGTTCTCGGCCAAAATGTGAAATCTGGTGACTGGCCTTAGGATGTGTATATTTAAGCACAGATGGTGTTGTCATGTGGCAAATTTTGGAAACTACATACCACAACTAAGAGGAGGAAAAACAACTTGAATCAATGATTTGCCTCCTTGCTTCAACACCACTCACCTCTCTTCTATCACTCACTCCCTCCTGCATGCTCGCCCCAGTTTTTGTCCCTTCCCACTTTTCATGCCCTCCCATTCCCGCAGAGTCTAATTGGGCAGAGCTGTGTCGACTGCAAAGGCCCATTAGTCAGGACCTAGTTCAGTCTGGCTAGAGGCCAAATGGATAGAACCCAACTTTGACTGCTTTATGTTATCTTCTCTACCAGGTGTATGAGAATGTTGTAAACCAGTAAAGATGGATGACAACATGGAGACTTAACTATTAACTGAAGTTTTAAGTGACAACACTGTCTAATTGTCTTTCTGTTGAACTCATTTGTTTCATTCAGACTCAGGAGGTTTAGTCAGAATGGAAATGTAGCTTCCAGAATGCATAATGAAATTTAGGCAACATTATTCAAATGATTCTGAAGTAAGGATCAGCTTGAGTTAGGACTTCAGGAGTATTGTAGCTTGACCTGCAATGGACCTTGATGTATGTAAAGGTAACACATGTTGTGTAACTTGGCCTCAGTTAATGCATCCAGAGAAAAGAGTTTCACTAACCTCTCTGTTCTTCACTCTTGACTGTGGAAAACAAACTGAAGCACTGTAGTTATTATAGAAGGAGTCGATGGGTCCGCCACCTTGAAAGCTGCAGTGACTGTAATTATTATTATTGATGGTTGATTGAACGGTTTTGGTGGCTAAATATTTATTTCAAATATAAAACAGCATTAAGTGGACTCAGGTACTTATTGACAGTAGAGTAGACTGATGCTGTATTGAAGTGTGGATTTACTGGTGTGTGAGCTTAGCAGTGTTACAATAGGCTTGCTCCGCCTTTTTCATTGTATTGTTTAAAAGTATTATTGCAGTGCAGGTTACACTTGGGAGGAAGTGGAACAGGTTTGTTTGGGGATTCTGTGTCAAATAAGAACCGCCCTACTATCCTTTATGTTGAGGATTTAAATAGCTACATTCTGGCTCTCAGCACTGTCCAGGCAGTTTAATGGCATCGGGCTGAGAAAAGGGAGGGAAGGTATTCAACAACATAAATCTCAATAGAGATTAAGTCACATCTGGAAATACTTGTGATGACCCTCATTAAATTGATCCTTTGAGTGTGTATGAAAGTAGTTAGCCATTATATAGCAATATAATGATTACCCATCCACATAATACAGTATGGTGGATGGGTATCATTATATGGATGGTGTAAACTATGCAATTTTCTTTGACTGATGTATAAAATATAAGAAGATAACACCCCCCCTTCCCATGGTTGATTTTCTGAACTATCAGCCTTGCCTGGTTTAAAAACAAGTTGATTTAATAAATCTGATTCATAATGTAATGAACTCCTGAGCAGGTACAAAATCAATGCCTTGCTTTAAAATGCTGTCTGTGTGTATACGTCATCAAACACCACTGCCGCTCACATGAATCCTCTTATTATGAAATACAGCTTGCTGAGAGTGTGTGTGTGTGTGTGTGTGTGTGTGTGTGTGTGTGTGTGTGTGTGTGTGTGTGTGTGTGTGTGTGTGTGTGTGTGTGTGTGTGTGTGTGTGTGTGTGTGTGTGTGTGTGTGTGTGTGTGTGTGTGTGTGTGTGTGTGTGTGTGTGTGTGTGATTCTGCTGTATGTCTCTCCTCCTTTAAGTTTATTCAGTACAGTGCCAGATTGAATGTGTCACAAAGGGCAAATGGGTGTTGAACAACTCTTGTCTCATTCATAAACCTCAATTACTGACCGCTTGTTAGTGTTTGTGAAAGAGGCGTTACTATGGTATTGTGATGCTGGACCATGTCAGCCACTCTATTCAGTCAATGGTATTTGGACTGTACTTATATTGTGTTTATATTCTCCAAATGGCTTTACAATGACCTCACATTCAGCCGTTTATACAGTGGTGGCAGGTGCTCAACAGCACTAGGAGGAGTTTGGAATCTAACCGGGAACCTTCCAACCCCAAATGGCTCTGCCATCCCTTTAACTCATTCATTGAACACTCAATCACGTAAAGGAAGAAGACCTGTTTCAGTTTGAGAGTTCACTTATTGATATGAAATTGGAGAATTGTTTGGTCCCAAGTGTGTTAGTGGGCAATTACATTTGCACTTGGACTCCTTGTAATATCTGTATGTTGCTGCATTCTGTACCTACTGTGAAAAGAATTTAGGTGTGTTAGCTTAAACACCAGAAGAAGCAGTATAAGATATTTCTCTTATTTGTGTAGCAGCTCAAAAACACAACAATTTTTATTGCCTTTTGTCTTGTACGTCTTTAAAACAAGTTGTCAGTAATGGTTTGCATATTTACACAAATTAAGCTTTTAGCAGTGGCCGTCATTTAGGCACAGGGCTGCTGGCTACAGTGGGTGTGGGTGTGGGTGTGTGGTTCTCAGCACCTGGTATCACTTGGTTCTAGTACACTTCCTGTGCTGAGGCCAAACTCATTATGACTGTGGGCCACCCCCACTCCTAACCCGTACCTGCACTCCTTCAGAATAAATATAGTGCTGCCGGTCTCCAATGAGAGACACACACACACAGCACATTTAGACCCACTGCTTCGTTACTGCAAGGGCTTCTATCCATTTTCGTGACTCCATTGCGCCCAGTAATTAGAAAGGTAAGAAATGAAGGATGCCATCACCTCTGGCATATTTTTCCTTTTCTCTACTATTGTATTGACATTCGGTATGGGTCATAACTTATTTCCTGTTGGGGTGTTTAAGAAAAACACTAACCAACACATGCTGGAATGATTTAAACTAAAGAAATATGCATCCTGATTCCTTGCTTTCCTTTTCCCCATCCCTCTCCAGTCCAGCAGCCTCACGGCAGCGCTGCAGCAGCGGCGGCACAGCAGGGGGGATACGAGATCCCAGCCCGCCTGAGGACCCTCCACAACTTGGTGATCCAGTACGCCTCCCAGGGCAGGTATGAAGTGGCTGTGCCCCTCTGCAAGCAGGCCCTGGAAGACCTTGAGAAGACCTCTGGACACGACCATCCAGATGTGGCCACCATGCTCAATATCCTGGCTCTGGTTTACAGGTAAGTCTATCAATCTCAGTATCCTGCTCCCTTTCTATAGAAGTAGAACACACCATATACTTTACAGACATTTTTAGCAAGACTTTTGACTAGGGTTTTCCCTTTCAACCTCAATCTTAGTTGTTCAAATCTTGACTTAACTAAGAGCAGTCAACATTTCATGTCACAAAATGTTATCTAATATATCTGTTTGATATGATATGAACTGTGTCAATTCCTCTATGATGTACTGTTTTTAATTTGGCACATTTGCTTAGCATTGTACTTATTGGATGTAGATTTGCTTCTAAGACTAGAGTTACAGAAACAAGGAAACCACCCAGGTTTTCAGAATGTAAATATACCCAGTTAAGGAAACCTGAGACAGAAAAATATGTGATCCTGCTACATTTCCTCTTTTTGTTACCCGTGCAACATGGAGGCATGTCCCTCCTAAACACTGTTGATCACTCTAACATCTAGCATTGTGTGACAGACCTCTACAGGACCTCCAAATGATAGTTGGATGGCTTTCTCTACCAGAGCTAGAGATTTACAGTACAGTAATAGTGTGTGGTTGGTGTAAATTTCCTGCTCTAAGCACACCGGGACAAAAGGAATGACACAGGACTACAGGATTTGTCCCATGCTTCTTACGTCCACAAATCTTAAATCGCCTTTGAATACTAGTCCAACAACTTTGGATTCCTTGAGGGAGTGAGAGAACACGGTGGGCTGGTTGTCGGAGCGCTGCAGCTTGGGCTGTTGGAACGACAGAGAAGCTATTCCCACCCTGTGAACTGAAAGTAATGGCCTGTTAGGGAAAAATTATTAGCATAGTTTATGTTTCTTGTCCTTTGTGTGTGTCTATAACCTGTCCATCTGTGTCTAACTATGGCTGTCTGTCTGTCTGTGTATGTGTTATGTGTCAGGGATCAGAATAAATACAAAGAAGCAGCCAACCTGCTGAATGATGCTCTGGCCATCAGGGAGAAGACTCTTGGCAGGGACCATCCAGCTGTAAGTATTTTGTTGTGTACATTATATCAGTGTTTCCCCCCTGCAGCACAGTGTCCTTTCTCTGTGTGAGTTTTGTCAGTTATTCGTTAACTGCAATTGTTTTTGAATCTCGTCAGATTTTCCAACTGACAAACAACTTCTCAAATGGTTTTAAACCACCATGAAGACATAGTTCCATTAACCGGAAGGCTGCATTTACACTGCCATGTCTAATTCCAGGGTTCCTGCAGTCACGAAAGTCCTGGAAAGGTCATTGAGTTTTATAATGCCTTTACCAGGCTTGGAACAGTTTAAAGTCATTTTTCAATTGTTTTTTGAAAAGTCGGGGAATGTTTTGATAAAAAGAAAACAGTTAAGATGTTTTCATTTCCTCTAAATCTGTCTTGTATCATTTTAGGATATCGTCCAGTCAGAGTTGAGACGTGTTTGTCATGAGAATAAGTGTTGTGATAGTAGTAGGCAGTGACTTCAATCATCATCCAAATGCGAGGCAAATATAGTATAATATAATCTGCAAAAAAAGTAAAAGTAGCACAAGTAGCGCTAAGTAAAAGTAAAGCGAAGAGATCACCATAGACACGAGTAGAATCTATAAAGAAAATGATGCCTCACCTGCAGAGTTACTACCAACACTACTACTGTTACTACACTGTTGCCCATAAAGTTGGAATAAAGTTGTATTCCAACTTTATGGGCAACAGTGTACTTCAACCAACATGGCTTTCAGAAAACACATTTCAACAATCTACACAGATATGTGGGCAGATTTAGTTATTAATATACGTTAATTGAATATGTGCACTTGCAGCAAAGCAAAGTCATCCCTCCACAGTCAGTCTGCATTTGTGACCTTGTGTGATTAGTTTGCAATGCCAAAGCAGTTGTAAGTAGCAGTTTGCTTAACTTGGATCAAATACAAAAATTCACTTTAAAACAACCTACCCAACACAGACACAACAGATGACCATAATAACACTGCAGCCACAACAAACTCTGAATTATGTCCCGAGCTGTTTACCAGTATTAAAGACCCTATAAAGTGAAGACTGACTTTTGACTATTACTTTTATAATCCTGATATATCATAACCCTTTTTCCCCCCCATTTAGTTTTATGAAGGTAGGGTTTGCAACTGTTTCCACTCACATTTCCGAGCAACCCTTTCAAAATAACTGGTTCTTAAATGGACAAAAGTGTTTTTTCCTTCCTCACTAACAACCCTTTTTTAAACGCACAACAAACAAGCATTGAGTGGTTTTAAGCAAAGGTTGTTAAACCAAGGCAGTCAAGAAACACCCAGACTGCCTAATTGCTTATACAGTTGTTCTTTAAACCAATTCCACTGCCCCAGGAGTTGGACCGCAGAGTGAACACAAATGAATTTGTTTGTAACCTCTGTGTGAGAGCAAGTGGACTAACTGTGTTAACCCTGGCAGGCCAGCGTGTCCCCTGCCTGGACCTCCATCACTCTGCACTGTGTCACCCTGAGGTTAGCTCTCCCCTCCCCTGCCTCATCCACCCTCCTGTCCTTCCACCATAGAGTGATTTTTGCAGTGAAATCCTAATGTCGGGACACAGTACAATCTGCGACTTTTCACCTTTTCCCCCCCATCACTCCTTATTTTTGCAACTATTGATTTTGTACCCAGTGCCTTGAATCTCAGCCAAACCCTTCTGCCGAGCTCAGCTCTTTTAAAATTCTCATTCAGTTCATCCCACTTTACTCTTCATCCTATTTGCTTCCTCTCCTCTCTCTATTTTTTCTTTATATTCTCTGTGCCTTTATTGGTGTTTTTTTTCCTTCACATATCCTCATCTTGCTGTCTTTTACTCAGGTCAGGAAAGTCACGAAGTGTGTTTTTCATTTCACAAATATGGGGCTGGATGATATGACAAAAAATTGCAATTGTTTCTGTAGGAGTCACTGGACCCTAGAGATGCTGGACAAGTTGAGAGATACAATCCTGGTGTATCATAGTATTTATTACTTACTTGATAATCTACTTTAAATATTTAGGAAATGGTTTAATGGTTAATTACTTCAATCTGAAACATAATCCAATGCACATAATCCAATATACAGACCGACATAATTTAAATCAATAAATACCACCGTGATTATTATCAGCATCATTTTTTCATGCAATTAACTTGCAATGAGTAAATTTTGGTCGCTAAATGTGTCATATTAGTAATTTGGTTCATAATTCAGGTTTCTATGAAGAGTGAGACCATGTAGCACTGTTTAGTTTTACAAACAGTACTACACTGTCTTGGATTACAGGCTTCTACTATCTGACATATTCAAGGTATAAATATGTTCTTAAGCGTTAAACTGGCGTCTAAAATCTTCTAATCGAAACTAGAAATAAAGGTTTTGGTGAAGTTTTGACGTTTGGTAATGAAAACCAACTACCAACCCTCGCCTCACTCCTTTCATATCATTCTCCTCTTCCTTTCCCTCTCCCTCAATGAGCTCCCCTTCCTCCCTTTACCCCCCCCCCCCCTGTCCCCATGACCACCAGAATGTGGTTTGAATCACAGATCAGACCTGACCTCTGGCCTGCCCTGTACTCCTGCTCCTTCTGGGTGCACATGGTGAAGATTTATCACACAGCTGATTCAGATCAAATTACAGCTCACCAAAATCACTTCCTGTTTCCGCTCCTCCACATCCACCCACTCACCAGATCAATGGCAATGTGCTGCTGCGGTTGCGTATTGAGGTCTCCCTCTGTCTCACAAACACACATAGATATGTGTGGTTGGAGATCTTCTTGTAAATAACTGTGTGTGTGTGTGTGTGTGTGTGTGTGTGTGTGTGTGTGTGTGTGTGTGTGTGTGTGTGTGTGTGTGTGTGTGTGTGTGTGTGTGTGTGTGTGTGTGTGTGTGTGTGTGTGTGTGTGTGTGTGTGTGTGTGTGTCCCTTCTAGGTGGCTGCCACCCTCAATAATCTGGCTGTCCTGTATGGGAAGAGGGGAAAGTACAAGGAAGCAGAACCTCTGTGCAAGAGAGCGCTTGAGATCAGAGAAAAGGTGAGACACAGTTCAAGTAACCTGAATAAGCATATATGTATCAAAAACGTATTCCCACCACATACATTGAAACGTATTGTCAATAAGGTGCTTGTGAATCCCAAGTTCTCAAAGCAGCAGACAAAACAGTCAGTGATGGTGGCTACAAGACATGTTATGATGATTATGATACTTGCACGCTTATTGATTTTTGCTAGATACATTTGCTAGTCCAGCCTGCTCAGACTGAGCTAGCTTCGACTGAAAAATATTAAACTTCAATAACTCGACTTTATTTATGTAATGCCAAATCACAACAAACGTTATCTGAAGGGGCTTTACAAACAGAACTTCTAAAGAAGCCCAGCATTCATGAGTAAGCACTTGGCATCAGTGGCAAGGAAAAACTCCCCTTTAACAGGAAGAAACCTCAGGCAGAACCGGGCTCTAGGTGGGCGGCCATCTGCCTTCACCAAACGATAAGGTTACCATACAAGTCTTCACATGCCTCTACCGTTCCTGTCAATGTTACTTCAAGTGTGGATGCTGCCCATAAACAAAAATATTTTATGACTTAATATCACAGGTTATGTTGAAATTAAAAGCAAAGGTGTTCTAATTTACTGCTTTCAGGCTTTCTCCTTATTTGAAAACACTGTAAATAAGGTCATGAAATTGTGGTAGTTATTTGTTTGGGAAGCCCAGGAACTTAAATTTGTAGCTACTTTAACAAGCCGACCCTGGCAGCACACCTATAGAAGAGGAAGTAGTGACTTAACCTGCAGCAAGGCAAACGGACCTGCGAGTGCTCGGTTTAGGAGAGAGCGTACAGATTAGTAGCAGAGTAGAAGTTTCAAAGTTTCCAACAATTATTTAAGTAGGACAAGCAGCAAGCAATCAGCAGTTGAAGTGGGAGAGCAGTGGCACCAGGTGCATCAGTGTTCACTCAACTTGGAACTGTGTTGGCGGTTTTTGGCTGTCTAAGAAATATTCTCATGTGTCTTAAAATGTCGAGCTGTCTAATCCTGTATTCTATTTGAAACAGGAGTGATTCTGACCTCAACGCTAGGAAACAGATTTGTGCTTTTCTCTCATCCATTGAAGCTATTTATTGAAATCTCTCTTTGTGGATGACTTTGTAGCTGATACCCTAAGGTCATAGGTTTACACAAACCCCAAAGGTTTTTATTCTTGTAAAAGACAGGCTGGCTGTCAGATGTGCTGTGCTGTAGAGAAGAGGGTGTGAGGGACTGAGTGATCTCTACTGTCCTCTGGATTACACAAAGGTCAACAAAGGATATGCTGCGGATGGTTGTGGTCCAAAACCTCCAATAGCTTTGAAGTACAGTAATCTGAAGCCAAACATCAATGATGTTGGTCTTTGACCTATATCCCTCAACCAAGTGTTCATATGAAGTCGTTTTTTAGCTCACTCCTTTTGACTCCACCTTATACTATTTTTCCTTCCCTTCACTCTTATCTTACATCTCCCCTTTTCTTCTTCCATCTTTAATACTGTGGCCCAATCCAACTCTGACTGCTCTACTATGTCTCATTCTTTCTCTCCTTCATCCCCACAACCTATCACTTTATGTTATGTTTCTTTTTTGATTCATGTCTCTTATCTCCCCCTTTATTTGTCTATTCCTATCTCTCGCTCTCTCGCTCTCTTGCTCTCTCTTCCCTGATGTGTTTTGTGTTTTCGAGAGCTGCTTTGGTGTTTGTCAGCTGTATTCGACCTTTATTTAATCAAGCAGGGCAATAGTCCTTCATTCTGCCTCGGGCCTTTGTACGAGATGTCTAGTTCACAAAACTGGTTGGAGGTTAGAGAGTTTCCTCTGTGGCCTCACAAACACAATATACATAGGTGATTTGCAGCTCTGAATTGGCACTTTAGAGACACATTAGGTGTAAACTGATACCCAGACTATACTTAGACATTTTCAGCACCATTCCTTCAATTATCTCCACACTTCACACAAAGGTGCTGCATTTGCATATGGTGTTTTCATTTAATTTGCATAAAATTAGCAGTTTAGTTTTTCATTTGCATTACCTAATTATAGTAGTGGGAGACATGATTGGAACCACCCTAGTACCTCCAATAATGACATCGTGAATGATGCCAAAGTTGACGAGAGTATAGCAGATACAGAGGCTGGGTCATAGCAGGTGACCCATAGCACAGTGGACGGCACCCGAGGGTCAGGGTGTTTGCTCACAGCAGTGCTACACAGCCTTCTCCAGGGCAAAGAGAGCCAGCAGCCGTTTTCGTTTAAGGTGATGAAGAAAAGGCCCAAAGTGTTTCTGTTAGTCCACACAAAGGCTGCAGATGAACTGTAATTTTAAAGTTAAAATACAGAAAATATGGGTTTAATTCAGAATAGAAACGGTAAAACTACTTAAACTGACATTCTTAATAACGGATCATAGAAAGGAAGGAACAAAATCACGGCTATGAACGCATAATTGACACAAATGTAAAATATGAACAGTGACAGGCACCATTTAAGCAAAATGTAGCTTTATTAATAGAGGAAAATTGATATCTTTGTTATTGCCGACAGCATAATGTACCAGCACCTGACCACCCTGAAACAGAACTGTGCACCAAATGGCACATGTCAGACATCAGCTGGGGTCTGTAACTCCTTGTGGGTAATCTATAGAGTTGTTGTTTCTTACCCCTCACCCTGCTTGTTCTCCTCCCAGGTGCTGGGGAAGGACCACCCGGATGTTGCCAAGCAGCTGAACAACCTGGCCTTGCTGTGTCAGAACCAGGGCAAGTACGAGGAGGTGGAGTACTACTACATGAGAGCGTTAGACATCTACCAGACCAAACTGGGCCCTGACGACCCCAATGTGGCCAAAACCAAGAACAACCTGGTGAGAGTGGCTCTGCATGTAGACACGGGGTGGCTGTGGCAGAAGCAGCCTCGGGGTTTAGAGTGTGCATCATGAATATTAATGTTCTGTTTTCTCGACTCCTTTAGGCATCCTGTTACCTGAAACAGGGAAAGTACAAGCAGGCTGAGACTCTGTATAAAGAAATCCTCACTCGTGCTCATGAGAGGGAGTTTGGCTCTGTGGACGGTACGGTGTAAATATGTGACTCAATGATTACACAAGCACGTAGACACACTTAAGAGTGTTTGCATTGCTGCCAGTAGGTCATATCAAGCTGTATTCAGAATTGGCGGCTCAAGCAGGCGATGTAAGTGGGATTACTCAAGTCAAAAGATCTGCTAGGAAGTGCATCTTAAGAGTTTAGCTGCACAGGCGGTTGGTTGGACAGACAGATGAATGTATAGATGTCTTACATTGGTCCTTTTCTGGAAATGTTCTGATAGAGCATTTGATCTTTCCACTGTAGACATTTGCTTTATGTTCCCCTAACAAAGAACATACAAGTCTGTTACCTGAAGGACTGGTTGAGATCAGGGATGGAAATATCATCACTAATGATCTAGAAACAATAAATCACCATCACTAATGTAAAGATTATTGCTCTTTTGCATGTAAGTCTCAGTTTATCATCATGGAAATGTGTACACAGTGGTGGCCAGTAACATGTCTATGAATGAGCAGAATGAAGCAATATGTCCACTCTCATCTTTCTAAATGAAAACACTGCTGTGAACGTGTCAACGTGGAACATCATTCTGTTTCACAGGCTTGAAAATTACATTGGAAATTAAACATATTATAAGATACTGTCATTATGGCAGTGGCAGTGTTGTTGTATGTGTTTGTTGTGCTAAAGTAATAAATGTCTTCCAACACATATGGAACAGTTATCTGGGTTGTGCAGTTTTGATATTGACTCTAATTTCTTACTGTATGTCAACTGTGAATATGGCCCATCTTAGTGGAGAATACAGCTGCAATCAGAAATGTTTAAACCGGGCTCTCTGTCTTTTTCCTGTGCAGATGAGAACAAACCAATCTGGATGCATGCTGAGGAGAGAGAGGAACAAAGCAAGGTGAGTGCCTGCAATTTAAGATTCACAAACGGATTGAAATAATGATAATATGGGTTATAAAAGAAGGGCAAAAGAACTATACAGAGGGTATACAGTGTACTGTACATAGATGGCCTTTAGTCATTGACTGAGGATGTAGTGAGGTAAATCACAGTAATGTGTACTCAAGTCACTTTGTATCATATCACTACTTGTATCATACATCAGACAAATTTGCTGAATTTAGCCTCACTTGAATAAGGACTTGAACCTTTTGACTTGGAAAGTCTTCATATTTTTTCCAAGCCAAATATTGAAACAAATATTCCACTTCTACAGTAATAAACTAATGTCATAAAAAACTTTAGAAAAATGTATGGAAATGATTTAATAAATTATTAGAAGTTTAGCAAGCTAGAAGAGGAAACAATTAAGATATTTTTATGCCCTCCTAAACACTCACACATAATTTCAGCACACTAGCCAGTGACCCTTGTTGTGAGACGTGAGATTGTTCAATTATTGACTTTGCTAGCAGCAATTCTCTCAAATCGTCGTCACAGTGCAGACAGATGAGGTACAAAGAATGCCTGCTTATCTGCTGTATATATCAATCATGGTTTAATAAATGTGAAGATGCTGAATATGCTGGGTGTATAATGATTTGCTTATTGTCCAAGTTGTACCACACACAAAACAAGTTTAGTTTATAATGCCATAGCAGAATTGGCGTTTCTTGCTTATCTTAACATGGAAATGTTTTCTTTCCGATTAATCTTGACTTTTGACTTGAGTACCAACTACCAACTAGAGACTTACTTGTGTCACCTTTGGCAAACTACATGACATGTTCATTGCCCACTTAACATTTGGATATTAGGCCTAGTCAGTCTGTAAAAGTGCCACAAACCAAAGTGATGCCTAATGTGCTTACAGACACATAATCATTCACAAGATACAACACTCCCATCAGCATTGAACCACCTTGAGTTTATGATGATGTGATTTCTGAAAGGGCTTATGAGGTTATCCTGACCTGATGATAATCACAACATTAAATATCCTTTCATCTCATCTTTCATGGTGTTAAAAAGGCTGCAGTATGTCACTTTATGTAATGTCATTTAAGTTTAATGAATCCATGCTTCTTGTCCATTCTCAATGTGAACATTAAAACTTAAAGCTGTTTTCTTGTAACTTCATGAACACATGTCTTGCCTTTGCCTCGTAGGGGAAGCAGAAGGACGGCTCACCATTTGGAGAATATGGGGGCTGGTACAAAGCCTGTAAAGTAGACAGGTCAGTTCCTTTAATGCTCTCTGTGGTACAAAAATCTGCTTATTTCTGCAGCTCTGTTTCTTTGACACAAGAAGGTTAAGAAGTTAAATACTCAATCCGGTCTTAGTGAGTAGACAGTTTTCCATCCTAGTTTCCGAAAAGGATATCCTGTATCTGAACTCTGGACATCATCAGTAAATTATTCTTTTCTTGTATCTTATCTTTATCTTGTGAGTTTATCTTTATTACACAATTATTGAATTGTTTCAGTACTGCCTCTTGGATTTATTTTTTAATTGTATCAAAAGTATATTAAATGTGGAAATGAGGAGAAGAAGAAGAAGAAGAAGAAGAAGAATCCCTTTATTTGATCCCCAAGGGGAAATCTATATTTAATATTAACAGTGACTACAAAAACCAAAACTATGTGATAGTATTTCATATATATCTTCAGTGCAGAAGTTTGCTTTTAAAAGGTGAAAATACTATCTGTATGTTCTCCAAAATGATTCCCTGCATTGAGATGATTCTCCTTGCTTCTGCAGCCCGACTGTAACCACCACCCTGAAGAACCTCGGCGCCCTCTACAGGCGACAGGGCAAGTTTGAAGCAGCTGAGACTCTGGAGGAAGCCGCCATGCGTTCCAGAAAGCAGGTGTGGTTAATTGTGGAGATTGGTGGGGATTATTTTAATGATGTACATGTGCGTACATATACCATAAGATGACTATTATGTCTCACACAATGCATCCAAGTGTTAATTTATCCCCTATTCTTAACGATTCTGAACTCATCATTACCAGTCTCATTACATAAGTTGAGAGCAGGTTGGCTCATTAACAGGGAGCCTCCGGTGTTTATCTTAAGTTCTTGCATAAGCAGTATAATGTAGACTATATAATGTCGCTGATAGATTTTCCATCACAAATACAGTCCAGTTTGATTTTATCAATCTATCCATCCCAAATGTCCACAGTAAACATTTAGCCTTAGTCCCTCAGTTCCACACTTGTTAACTCTGGCTGTAATAGGCTTGATAGTTTAAGAATTTGTCCAAATCAAAAGTAATTGTTTATAGCATTTTATCCATCTCTTTGTTCTAGTCATTGTCTCCATTTTTCTGAAATGTGCCTCTGTGATGCTAAGCATTCTTTCAAAAATGTGAAAATGAATAAATATGGCACCACAGACCCAAGAAAAGCACAGTAGAAGCACAGAATAAAGCGACTCATAACAGTGCTTGACAGTTTTTTTATCACAGCTGCCGAGATGCATTCACAGTCCACTAATGTTACTACATGACCTAATGTTACTGAAACTCACTTACAAGGGTGGAAAACTGATGAGGGCAACCTAAAGTGAAGACACAGAGTTTAATGTCAAAAGGCAGGTGACAAAAAGATGGCACTATATACAAATTATTGTATAAAATTTAACAAATTAAACTCAAACGTTGTTTGGTAATGAGTCTATAAAAGCAAGTCTCTTATGTAATATGATGCTGATGAGGTTGTTAGCCTTCTGTAGAGTCAAATTACACAATGTTTTTCAAAAGTTGTCATTTTTTCACCGTTTATGGACTCTTGAAAAATGTATTGCGCTACAATGAGAAAGCGGAAAATGCAAAAATCTGATTTGCTCAATAAAGATTCAATATACATTATATTTCCTGTTAGGTTAATATAAGAGGACACGTTTGTTGAGACATAAAGAGGCCATTCACACTCACACAGGCTGTCACCCGGCCTCTGTCTGGATTTTCCCTTCTTGAATAATTGATTTGTCAGGCACATTCAGAGGAAGGTGTGCTGCCTCGCTCTGGCTTTAATTATACCAGAGGCTTCTTCAGTTTGCTCACATGTTTCTGAAGGGAAATACCAGTATGTCTGCTGTAATAAACTCTTGTCACATGAAAAAGGACGATATGTGTAAATTTAGAACAGAGGACTCATTATTAGATTGATGGCTGTGCCTGTAGGAATTTTCATCACGAGTTGTTAATTCACCCAGCAAGAACCATGAATCTTGCTCGGCTAATGAAAGATTCCATACCATTTGTTTATGGATTGTTGGCACTGTTATTTATTGCCATGTACTGCATATTTCTGTGTTTGTATGTGTGTGTGTGTGTTAGGGTCTGGACACTGTACATAAGCAGCGGGTAGCGGAGGTCTTGAGTGAGCCGGAGGCCCGGGAGAAGCAGCGAAGCCGTGAAAGTTTGACCTCTGACGCGGTGAAGTATGAGAGCGGACCAGACGGTGGCGAGGAAGTGAGTATGAGCGTGGAATGGAATGGGGTAAGTACAGTACACAGCCCACAACATAGCACTGAGAACCTTTATGCAGATATCCTGAATCTTTCTCGACAGAAGCCACATGGATACATGATCATTTCCTATTCTGGTAGTTACTTACTTGCATGGCTGCCTCTTTTATATGAAGAGGCAACAGACAACTCTATTTTCACTTTTCCCTGTAAGCAGAGGACTACTGTGACATCTCCTGGTGTGCAGCTTTAAATAGTTTGCTTATACCAAGGCTAAAGTAGAAGGGCAGATGGATCATATCTTTTTTCAATCGATTCTACACTTCTACAATTTGCAAAGAGCATTGACTTGAGTTTTGACTTAACAAGTGTTTTTTTGCTTGTAGTTACCCAGAGGTAACCCATTCAATACGGGGAGAACATGCAAAATCTGCCCAGAAAGATCACAAATGTCTCCCAGGGTTAACAGCTCATTAGAAAATGTACCCACCCATCCTTGTAACAAGTTTAATCAAAAATGGTTCAGGACATTTTCAGTAACAATCAAACCAACCAACTAATGCACACAGGCAAAAAGGAAAACATGGTAGAGGTAATTACTCGTAATCAACATGACTGGTACGAGGTGACCTATGACCTATAACGCCCTACCAACCTATATTTAGGTTGGTACAGCTATTAAACAAGTCACTATGAGGAGATATGGAAGGAATTAAGTGATAATCAGTTGAATGAGCTGATCACATGATTCTTGTTGATCAGTGGCTACTGTCGAGAAAGAGACTTACTTTGCTGACAGTTCAATGTTCTAATCAGTATAAAGCCTGCCAGGCACTCTTAATACTGCTGCTTTACTCTCAGTAAAGCCTCTTCGTTGTACATATATACAGAGTCTGTCTCGTGGTTTCATCCTCTGGCTGTCGTGACTCAACATGTAGATGTAGTCTCACTGTAGGCTGGTAGCTGTGCATATATGCCTCTGTCCCATAGCAACAGTAGCTATTGTGCCCTGAACAGCCAATCAACATCCTCCTCCTGCGAGTTCCCCGCCTGTTGTGTATCAGGCTGCAACCCCTGGAGATACATTGATCTTTTAACACACTCTACCGTCAGTCAGCTGTTAATGTACATCTTCTCTCGGCTCATCAGTGAGAGGGGGAGGCAGTGTCGCTTATCATAGAAAGAGGTCTGTCTGGAAGTAAATTATTATTAATAGAAAGGTTGAACACGTTTTAATGCCCAATTCTCCATTTTGCCTTTTCAATTAAATTTGCCATTCAACAAAAGGACATGTTTCAAGTAGCTCATATCTGTTGTGTGTTTCCTCAGTTTAGACCTGAAACAACCCATATGCTGCTGCTTTCCAAAGCATTTGTAAAGGTTCACAATGACTTCAAATCTATTTTAAAGTCGAGATAAAGCTCTTGTTGCAGCTTCGGTCATGTGGGTTGTATGCTGCAACATCATTCACATGTGGACAGATGCATTCCGTGTGATTTCTCTTTTTACTCTCTACACATCTATGACTCATACCGTATGTGTCACACATGAGTAAAGCATTTGAATTGGGTCGGTGTAAATGTGGCACTAAAGTCACCACTAAACTGCCATAGTTGCATCATTTTCCTGTGATATTATAGACGCATTTCTCCTGCAGCATGTAATTAGTCACTAATATAAAAGTGCCAAGTCAGTCTTTTTGGATATTTAGTTTTTGTATTTAGTATTCATCACTTCCCTTTGGACTCAAATCAAATCCCTATCTGATGGCAGTTAGTATCTCAGCATTAGATCTAGTCCTGATACCCACCACGACTCTTCAATGTGTTTATCTGACTCAACATGGGCTTTGTACTGTACTCCTTCAGTGTTCTCTGGACAATTACATATTCATGATCTGTCTGCTGTTCTGTATGTATACGCCTCCCATTTCCCTTTCTTCATTGTGTGAAAACTTCAGTGTGGCATCGTAATTCTGCCTGAGACTGAAAAGTGTGTTTCGTGTGTTTTCTTGAGTTCCCATCCGTGCTTTGTCAGCTTGTTAGCAGCCAGAGCAGACAGAAAGCCTCTGAATAATTAATGAATCCACAAAGGCTCACTAACTAAAACTAGATTTGGAAACGCAAGTGAAAGTAAATGCTGAAGTGTTGGATGCACTGAATCGGACACAAATGTTGCCGTTTCCATGGAGTGGAAATGTGACCTCATGGTTTCAGAGACTGACCTGTAACAGAAAGCTCACAGGGAAATGAACTAGAAACAAAGCATTCTCTTAGTGAGATGTTTATATCCAGCAGCATGGATTATAGTATACATGATATCATCCTGATATAACAAATCTAATGGTTCCAGTGTCTGTCTGGCTGCTCTCATGCCCCTGCATCTCTAACCAGATCTAACGTCTTTCACACGCCTTAACTGGACTGATGTTCCGAACACAATCACAGAATCTCTCAAACCTTTTAAACTGTACATGAACGCCCCCAAGTGGTAGAATAAACAAATTACATCTCAGCTGCTCTTGCAAAATTGTACTTACAGAAACTCTTAAAATTTGATAATAGCAATATGAATTTGGTTCGGTGAGTTTAAGAAAGACAACATGAAATTAAAAACAGAAAAGTCTTCTCGACACATTTCAAAGCAGATAAATCTTAAGTTTGCAGAAGAAGCACCAAGTCATTCTTTTGCCAGTCACAAGATGCTTTCAAGACTTTGTACTAAGTCATTGCCCGTGTTGACCCTGACGATCATTCTCCTGTCACACCTGGAGCAGGAAGCACTCTACGCTCTGCTTCTGATGCTTCATTTATACCAAAGCTTTAGTTTTTCAGTCTTTCAGTAACAAGAAAGTAGTTTGAGAAATTCTGTGTCCCATCTGAGACATCTCACCTCTGTCCTGTCTCCTCCCTTTGCATTTGCCTACAAAATCATTCCTCTGTTCCTCTTCTTCCTCGCCCCTCCTTCCTTCCTTTCACCTTGGCTGACTTCATCTTGCTTTCTGTTTCACTTTGTATTCTCCTCCTTCTCTCTCTCTCTCTCTCTCCTGTCTGACCGGCAGGCTTAACTCCAGATGCCTTGTATTGGTTCTAAAAACTTACCTTCTGCATGACGGATGCCTGGTCTCACCTCGCCTCAACCCCTTCAGCTTTGCGGTTTTCTTCAGCTCTGACTCTCCCTTCTATCTCTGTCCTCCGCCACCCCTGGGTGCTGGGGGGTGGGGGTCTCCACTATGCGTCACACTTGAGATATGAGATTTGTATAACACAATCCTATCAGCAGTGCTTTGGTAGGAACATCTTATTTGTCGGGGACAGCCTGTGTATTTAAATCCAAACTTCTGCTTCCCACCTTTCTCCTCTGGTGTCTCTAAGCACTGTACTCACTCTTACTGACTGTATGTATCTTCTGTGGGGAGGGGGGATGGGGGGGTGGATGTGAGGCGATTGGGGTGGTATTTATATATATCAACATTGAAGGTGTGCTTCTTTCTGCTGCTGGTTTCTGCCTCTCTTCTTTCTTCCTCTGTCTCTCTTCTGCTGTACTTGTATTGAGAGTTAATAATGTACATGAGAGGCAATGGAGTAACGTTGTGGGGAGATGATTTGTTTCAGTGACAAAGTCTCAGCTTTGTAACAGATTCCTTCTTTTACAGCATTTTCAACCTAAACTCTATTTCCCAAGTTTTGTTCCATCTTATCAAGTGATTCTGACCAATGTATTGTCGGACATTTTCCAGCTTTTATCTCGCTTTTTTAACCCTAAAAGGCATACGGTCAAACCCAAACATTTAGCCCCAAAAGCATTTCTTATTATGCATATGGACTAATTTAACTGAGGCAAACATGTCAGAACAGCAATGCAAGTGCTTATTTTGCATACAGTATTTAATCTTCCTGTACTATGAGTTTTAAGTCCCAGTGTAAAATCAGGATAAAGGTTGTATTAAAGAGTGAGAAATGAGTATGTTAGAGCACCTTTTTTTCATGCCAGATGTATTCCTAATCAATTTAGACCGGACAATCAGAGCCTGATCTTGAGTTAAAACAGCCAATCAAGTCCATCATAGCGTTCTGACCCTGTTACACAAAAACAAACATCCGATGACATCCAGGCAAAAGGCCCGAACGAAGACAAATGAAGGGAAAAGAGTTTAAGTTGAAAAGAAATGATTTTTCCCTCCTCGCCTTTCTTTCTCTATTTTCTCTCCACATTCCATACTGTGGAGTTCAGTTCATCTTTAACTTATATAAGGAGTAATGTTGACTCACAATAGGCCACGTTTGGCTCATAGTGACTTCACATTCTGTAGAAATATGGACTGAACTGAGCATGATTGTAAATCTCACGCCATGGATTGTGGCTCTTTAGGTCGCTCCTCATAATGGAAGTTAGTCAGTAGTAACAGTCTTTGTCACCTGTTTGCAATGATATCACAGTAAGATGATGTGACCTGATGAAGAGGGCATGTTAAAGGCGACAAGCTCCATGCACGATGGTGCTATTCTGCCCCAACTTTGTAACAGCATATAGGGGCAAGAAAACTCCATCACATCTGTACATTTTATTATTATCATGACTTAAAGTGAAAGAGTATTTCCGAATATTCCTGAATTAGAATTCACTGTGCTTCATTATTCTGCTGTGTCATGCTTCAAGACCCTAATGCTCACCTGTCTAAATTCTTGTTTTGGAATATGACAATGGCAGATTCTTTTTCAGTTGTTTGAAGAAAATAAAACCTTCAATTATCAATAAAATGACTAGAGAGGGAGACTTTTTGAAGCTTTATCTGACAAGACTGTATAGGTGAAGACAAATGTATCAGCCAGTGAGCGACTCCCAGCATCGTGCATGCAGCCTGACTGCCTTCTGTAAATCTGTACATAGATATTTAGGGAGGGGGGAGGGGGGGGCACTCTAGCTGTATTTGATGGAAATCTAGAAACTGCTATAGTCTACTCTGTTCTTTCCTTCTGCTACTAATCTTGTGTCTGTTGTCCTGCCTGTGCATCTTACTGTTTGTCTTTCTTAACTTCTAATAAAACCTTAACTCTTTGCTCACTTGAATGACTGCCTGTCTTCTCTTAGTGTGGTCTATGTGTGTGTGTGTGTGTGTGTGTGTGTGTGTGTGTGTGTGTGTGTGTGTGTGTGTGTGTGTGTGTGTGTGTGTGTGTGTGTGTGTGTGTGTGTGTGTGTGTGTGTGTGTGTGTGTGTGTGTGTGTGTGTGTGTGTGTGTGTGTGTGTGTGTGTGTGTGTGTGTGTGTGTGTGTGTGTGTGTGTGTGTGTGTGTGCGTGCGCGCCTTCATAACTGAGTGGGCTTGCAACCATTATGCCTTTTTAGAAATTGTAAGAATAGTTCATAGTGCCGATAATTCTGAGTATACACAGCCCAAAACATCAGTGTTTGTGATGCAATTCAGGTAAAGGTGGAGGAATCTCAGTACATGGATGAAATTAAAAGCGTTCTGTTATTATGCTTAATCAGTTTTATGAGACAAAGTACACCAAGTGAGGACATGCATGTACAGACTGCTCAAGGCTACAGTGTGTGGTGTATTCAATTCTGTCTCCAGCTCTCTTCATCTCTTTTCCATCTCTGTGCCTGCCCTCTGAGAAGACGAGGGGAAGTACAGTATAATGACTAAACTGCCACTGATATTCCAGATTCCGGTTTATATAATCATGTGGTGATTAGGAAAACACACAAAAGACACCGAGTTCCAACGCATACCCTGTCCCGAAGTGAGAATGTGCTTTTAGTTAGCACCACTATAGGCATTCTGAAAAGGTATAAACACTGTGGATTACCAACCTGGTCTCTGACGTACATAGTTAGAAGAACTGAGCCTGACAGAAATGACACTGCAGCCTTACACAGATTGAAAGATGGAGCGTTAAATGCTTTTCTTCTGTCTTTAAATGTAATCAGTTGTTGATTACATATATTTTGGTAGAAAAAAAAAAATGTCTTGCCTTTTAGAACTGAAGTTGGTTGCTGTTGTACCAGTTTAGACATCAGATCTGATGTTAGATGAACCAACCGATGTGCCGGCATCACTGTTTCCATACAGCCTCCCCCATTAAAATGTGTGTGTTAAAAGAACTTCTATCTAACTTCTATCACAAACTAGATAGAATGTTTGCCAGAAAAGACAGTAAAAGCTTTATGAGAGCATTGATGTCAGAGGCCACAAGATTAACTTCACTAATCTATTGATATTTGGGAGAATTAAAGTTAAACAAATATTGCATTTGGACAATATCAGAAATTAAGATAGTTGCCATAAATTGTAATCATATCAAATGTTGGCCGTATAGAAATACAGATGCTACTACCAATGTTCACATTCTAGGTCAACTCCCTGTTTTTTAAGTTGGTCTCAGTCTTGGTTCACATTATTATATATATGCAATTTGTCATTTCTCATGCAATTTGTCTGAAACCTGCTGTGTTGACATACAGTATGTTTCCTCCAGCTTAACACAGATAGAAGCTTCTCCATGTATATCTTACTAAAGTGCAATCTCCTTATATCTATGTGAACCTCTGTTTCTGGTGTAGCTGTCCTCTATGGTTATGTTTACTGGGCTGTAAGGTGCCAACACTGAATGATGAGGGTGATGATGAGGATGATGATGATATTGTGACGATAGTATTGAACAATTGTCAATCTGACCCCTGACCTGTTTAGAGATGCAGGGTTTTCGCCACTTGCTGACCTCTTACATAGACCGGTATTAGAAATTTTAAACACATGAATTTGAAAGATACAAAAATAACCCCACAAGAACATGAAGCGATTGATTTATGTGCTTAATTCATTTTGAATATTGATCCAAGTGTTCTCATAATTGTCATATAGCCAAAGATTGGATAGATTTGATTTGATTCTTCTTGGAAAATGAAAGAAAGATGCAGCTTGAATATTGGATATGATATCAAATACACAGGTGACCCAAATCTGATATGAAAAAAAGTCTCATTCAGTTGTTTACACTGTTCAAGAAAGAAGTTGACCACCTTGGCTTTGAATGTTGACGTTAATGACACCTTTTGGTCATTTTCTCTTTAAGCTATTGGTTCATAATGTTCTGTCAGATCTGTTTAGATTTGAATCGACATTAACACTTTGATCAAGGCTCAGGTGTTATAATCATATATATATATATAAACACAACTTACAGTAGATTAGTCTGCCCATTATGAAAGTACAATGTTGAGAGAAATCCTCTGATGTGTAGATGGACCTGCATCTGCTTTACTGCATCTGATATGACCAGTGTGTGTCTGTGTTTTAGTGTTTGACTAACTTGTGATTTGTGTAAATGTGTTATTAAGGTTGCAGTGGGCATATAATTGAGGAATCGATATACAATGAGAGATCAGTGCAAGACATCTGTCCTCTCTGGCTCCTCCTGCTGTTGGCTGCTGTCATGTAGCCATGTCATGCATGCAGGGAGGCTTGTGTTGAGGGAGCAGCTGAGGAGTTTGAGCTGAGGCAGACGGAGCAATACCTATAAAGGTCCTGATTCTGCCCACTACACAAACACTACTGCTTTAAATAGGAAATGCAGTGTGGAACTTTGAACTTTGAGCCCATTCCTTACTGGATATTGAAACGCAGTCATAAATTGTGAGTAAGACTACAAAGTAAATTGAAGTCCCTCCTTGCCTCAGTTAGATTTGTCAGTGTTGGTCTAACACTAAAACACATGTATTCTATATGTTTCTGTATGGGTGTGTATTTGCATTCAGACCCTTGTGACTATAGTGTGTGTGTGTGTGTTTGTGTGTGTGTGAGTGTAACCTTATGACGTCTTCCATCAGGACGGCTCAGGCTCCTTGAAGAGGAGTGGCTCCTTCAGCAAACTCAGAGCCTCCATCCGCCGCAGCAGTGAAAAACTGGTCCGCAAGCTGAAAGGCGGCTCATCACGGGACAGCGAGCCTAAAAACCCCGGGTAACTATCCACCAGACAGACCCACTAGGTGACTTTATAAGTCTGAGCGCTAGAGGAGCAGCGCCGCCCTCCTGCCCTCATGTCTGCGGCTGGCATACTAACCAAAAACAACAAAGGGATTGGCTCTACTTTGCTTGTGGTGAAGTGGTGAAAGTCTAAAAGCTGTTTGCACATGAAATGATGCACAGAACTTTTCTCTGATCTTCCTCCTGCTACATCAGTTTATATTTCTGTCCTCAGACTGCCTCTACACAGTTTTGCATTTTTCCAACGGGAAATGTGATTGCCCCTCATGTTATAGTGTGATATTACACGGCTCTCTGTAACGCTTCATTCTGATCACTGCATTGAGCTGTGAAGTATTTTATACTAATGACTGCAAAGTTGGCACACGGCGAATCCAGGTTTCTCTCTCGTTAGGTAGTTGTGAAAAGGGAAGGTAGCTAGTAAAAAAAACATTTAATATGAATAAATTGATAATACATCAATTGATATGATGTATGAAATATTTTCCTCTGTAAATAGCCACGCAACAAGTGAGATTAATGTGGAATTAAAACTCAACTCAACCTGTAAATCTGTCCAATATGTTCCCTTGAAAGCATGCAAGCATGCAAAACCTGGGACAGAACACATTTCTGTGTTTTTAGATTCATTCCAAGCTTGTTCTGATTGGCCGAGACCTTCATGTCTGATCTGGTGACATCCACAGGCGCTGACCAAACACTGGCTCTCCAGCCTCGCTCGCATGCGTGTAGACCGATGAATTCAGAGGTATTACATGTTCATGTCTACATGTTGACCAATCAAAAGCAAAGCTCTCAGGGCAGCTCAGGACCTGTGTCAGCACACGCACTTCTATATTACACTCTGAACATGAGGGATGCAACTATAACTTAAACCACAAGTTCATGTTGTGGTTGATGACATCTGTGAGGAGAGCAAACCTACTAATATGTGCTTCTGGAATGCCTCGATGTTGGTCAGCCTCTGGAACTCACTTTGTCTTTTTTAACCAATAATAGTTACAGCTATTTATTACATTTGTGCCCTTAGACTATTTATTTCAATTCATTTTTAAATACAGCTCATTCATGTGATGGAATTGTATCCTTGTCTGTTTCTTTGTGCATTTGACTTGGAAGTGCTTGTCTGCATGGCCCTTTGGTTTGGAATTTTCTTCTGTGTTGGATTTTTATTTATGAATAAATTTTTATTTGAATGTACTTGCATGCCTCATGTGTGTGCGCGCTCCTTTTGGTTTCCTTCTCTGTGCTGCACTTCTCTCTGGCTCCTTTACATGATGAAGTGATGATGTCTTCTTCTTCATCATCATCATCATAATCATCATCATTAGCATCATGAGTGTTTATTTGTCAATTAAAATGTAAAGCACTGCAAACATGTCCATTTAAGACCTTAAAGTGAGTATGTCCCTCTTCTTTTATTAATTATAGAGACTTCATAAAGGAGGATTCTGGAAAGTTTCATTCACACTGGATGAAATTGTCATTTTATCCAAAATGAACCTAGATTTTGGATCTTCTCCATCAGCAAATGAGCGCAGTTGAATCAGCTGAATTCCTCTAAAATAACGATCATTTATTGGTCGATCAAATCTATTTTTGTCCATAAAACTGAAAAACATCAGTTACTCCTCCTTAAAACCCAGCTTTTGTTTTCTCAAAACACAAAGCTGGGTGCACTGGAATATCCAGTGAAAGTGGACATGTTCTGCAGTAGCTTTGTTTTCCACACATGAATGCTGAGTGCATGTTTACACCACTTACAACTGACGGATAACAATATATGAATACTACTGAAGAGTTCATGCAGGTCAATAAAAACATCATACAGACATAACATGAAAAGTTGTTCAGACACAGAAAATGTGTGTTCTTGTAAATGTGTTGCTGCAATGTGCCACAGGACAATTATGGACTATTTAAATATTGGTCAATAATTGATACATTTCAATAAAAGGGCCTAACATTTCATCTCAAAGAATCACTCAAAGCATCACTGAATGAATATATTTTTTATTTGCACTGTATATTATTTTTTATTTGATGCATTTTATGATTTTAACTTTTATCAATACTTCCAGAGAATCACACAATTTTAAAGAACAACTTTATGAATGTTTTAAATGGGCTAAGTAATAAAACATTTGTTTGATTAACCAATGAAAAAGTGTATAATCAGTCCAGTGGCACATCAGACTACATGGTGGGGTTTTGAAGTGAACAGGTATAATTCACTTTTTAGTATCTATCAGCAGTGAAACTAACCGTTGTGTTAATCTCACAATGGCATTAACCAGCACAAATTTAATCTCCATTGAGCTAAACACACTCTCCACCCCTCACCTCTGACCTCTGACCCCTCATCCCTGCTCCTCACTGACATCATCTTGCATGTGACTATTCTGGGTGCAGCATGAAGCGAGCCAGCTCACTGGGGGTTCTTAACGTGGTGGACAAGGCTGCCAGCGACCATTATCAAGTAAGGAACCCAAGAGTTTCTGAGTTTAACCCGGATCAAATACACTCTGTGGGTTTATCTGGGTTGAATCCATAAAATGACCACTGTGTTACAATCAGATATCAAATACATTTTATGTGCACACTTGAGAGCTGGTGGGAGGCTCATGGCCAACACAAATCAGTGTTGCCAATAGATCTCCTGGCAATTGTGTTGCTCCCTCTCTCTCTCTCTCTCTCTCTCTCTCTCTCTCTCTCTCTCTCTCTCTCTCTCTCTCTCTCTCTCTCTCTCTCTCTCTCTCTCTCTCTTTCTGTCAGGCAGCCATGTCACATGTATGAGTTGACGAGTTTGTAAAACCACTAGTGACATCATGAACGAACCTCACACACTAATATCACATACTTTAATGTTTAAACTAATCAACTGAAATGAATAACAGGAGTGTGTTGTTCGGAACGTTCTACTATAAGAACATTTAAAAATGGTTAACTCCTACAATGTCAAAGACATTGATTTTAGGACATAAGTGCAAGCGGTGTATAATAATGTACACAAACTTCTCACTTAATAGACAATATAAGTGAAGGTTAAGCTGTTATTGTTCACCAACAAACCTACATTTCCTTTCCATTCTAGGAACGAAATAATCGTCTGAAGAATAGTCGGGACCTGAGTGCCAGTCACACCGATCTGGCACTTTGAAGGTGTCCGCTTGGCTGCAGAGGTCATAAGTAACAACTTCCTGCCTGGAGTCATGTCTTCCAGCCCAAGATGCTCCTTCAGTCTCTCCACAAGATGTTTGTGAAAGTTTAATATCTGCCACATGTTGCCTTATCATCTCCACCAGCTCCTCTGTGTCCCTCCACTCAGCGGTCACTGTACAGGTTGTAATGTTTGGTTGCACTTTTGATGGAATCTTTATGTGCTGGTTCTATTAGAGTGTGATATATGCTGGTGTATTTGCTGTCTTCTCGCCTGTTTTGAATCCATTGTTGTTGCTGGTCATGTGATCTTGGAATATGATTTGTGTGTATATTTGTATTATTACATGTAATGTGCGTGCGTGTGTGTGCGTGCTGTTGTGTTTGAGTGCCCATATGAGAGTTGGTCGTCACGATTTAGTCTGATCGGTTTCGTGTTTTGCGCTTTTACTATAAATGCAGATGCATTGTAGTTCCAAAACAATTTCCCTTTAAGAAGAAATAATCTCAATGGTTGAAGTGAGTGGGGCCAAATTAAATTTGTCCGTGCTAAAGTTGGATTTAAAGGTAAACATTGTTAATAATGCAGGAACCCTTTATCAACACTGTAATGGCAACTCAAAGCCCAATGAAAAAGCAGCAAGGAAATGTGAAATCATTGCTCAAGCTTTGGACTAAATCATTACAGCTTTGCTGTAATGGAGTTTCTGCACTGTCTTGTATCACCCACTTTAGCCACTAGTGCACTGAGCAGTGATAACAGTGACTTTAAGCAATGAAATCTGCTGGATCGTTACAGTGGCTGGAATAGATTTGTGCACTGTTCTGTATGTGTGAACCTGACTGCTCCACATAACCCGTGTATCTACTTTGTCATAGATCTACTATGTCATAGATCTACTATGTCATAGATCTACTATGTCATAGATCTACGTACAGGCTACAGGGGCTCACCAGGTTCAAGCAACCTGGGGCCGGTCATTGTAGCGGCCGGTGCGGCCATCACAGCTTAAAGTCCCTCCTCACAGCAGAGCAAAGTTGAGCTGTCTCTTAACATGAACACACTGCAGCTGTATATCCTTTAACCCAAGCTGGCTACTTGATGGGCAACATAAGTATCTGAAAGCTGTGACATAACATAAACAAAAAGAGAAGGGGCCTCAAGAGAGATTAGGATTTTAGAACGCACACCTTTCATGAATCTTTTCTGACTTTTCTAAGCTAATTCCTGCTTTTGGGTACATTTAGCCACAATTTTAAACAGTGGAAATGTATTTTAGTAAGGTACATTGCCAGGTTGGTAACTTGCACGCTTGTTTCCTTTGACTCTACCAATGCAGGTTTAACTGAACCAATGAGAATAGTTCTGTCTCAGAGAAATAATTCAATAATTCAAACGGCCTCCATAAACCTTTTTGAAAAACAACCCAGAAGTGAACATGAGCTCTGCTCAGTTTCCTCACCAGATTTTCAATGGAAATTCCACATTTGTCTTTGATACGTACTGAAAATAAGTACATCAATAAATTCAGGAGCAAATAAGAAAAAGAAAAAAAGAAAAAAGTAAACAAACAAAAAACCCCAAAACAGATTTCCTCCTTAAATCAACAAATTGTTCCTTATTTAAATCATATGTAAAGTATGAATAGAACATGTGGAAGTATTTTTACTTTACTTTTCATTGCAATTCCCCAAATCTCCTGAAACGACAACCTAGAAAAACTTTTGAGGCTGAAAGTCTGAAATTAGTTTTTTGTTTATCTTTCATGGCTGATTGGTAGACAAATGGAAAAAACCTTCTAATGTTTATTTAAACTACAGACCTTTTTCTTTCAATCAGAACTAATGTGCGAAAAAAAGAAAACATTAGATATGTACTGAGGGAATTTACAGCTTAGACATACTTGAGTGATTTGAGGTTTCAAACTATAATGTTCAGAAGATTCATTACACACTTACTGCCTTGGAGTCCAAACTTTTGTGTGTAAACTGAAGATTCAGTTTTTGATGGATGAAGTTCTATGTTTACATTTTTTTTTTTTTGTAAATTAAGTTGTATTGTTTCCTTTCCTTGTGCTGCTCTTTTATAACTCTATGTAATAAGCCTTGAAGTTGGTAATGTTGTCGAAATGTATGATGTAAAGATGATTGATTATTTGTTTAGGGTTTTTTTGGCACATGAAGGCCGATCGACACTTTCTCAGGAACAAGGCTTTAGTTTCACACACTGATCGCTCGGACACACTAAGGCATTTCCAACAATGGCAGGAGAGATGTCACAGCCTCGTTTACCAGATAATATAATGTATGAAATTATAAGACTATACTTTACCATGTGAGTAAAGTTTATATGATTTGGATTATCAACAAAGCTAGTACATAATTATTTAAGAATGTGACTATTGTTCAAGAAATTTTACAAATGTATAATATATCTCGATATTTGCTATTACCAAAATATTATAACGGAAACCTTGTTACGACTTTTACTTGATCTAGATCAGGGGTCCCCAACCTGTTTGTCTCTGAGAGCTACTTTGACAAAATAAAAGTGTCCGTGAGCTACCCATGTTTTTCATTATTAGTAACATTTATCCACATGGCTGATTCTCCACCAAAACCAGCTGAATAAAAGTCTTTTGTGTGAACATTAACAAAATGTTGATATCCAACACTTCAATTCGGCAACATTAGCCTGTTTTTTTTCTGGAAACATTTTCAGTGTCAAGCTCACACCAATAAATTCACATCATATTCATCATATTCATCTCATAGAAAAATGCAGTCTAAAGGGGAGGGCGGGGGGGTTAATCTGATTTCAATACCGCATCGGTCGAGGCCCGGGTTAACAACAATCGCCACCAGTTACGTCTTTTACACGCTATAACTGGGCTGATGTTCCGGACACACACAGAATCTCTCAAACCTTTTAAACTGTAAATGAAGGCCCCCAAGTGGTAGAATATACAAATTACATCCTAGCTGCTCTTGCAAAATTGTACTAACAGAAACTCTTCAAATTTGATAATAGCAATATGAATTTGGTTCGGTGAGTTTAAGTAAGACAAAATGAAAATAAAGAACAGAAAAGTCTTGTCGACATATTTCAAGGAAAATAAATCTTAAGTTTGCAGAAGTAGCATCAAGTCATTCTTTTGCCAGTCAAGATAAGATAAGATAAGATAAGATGAAATGTTATTATCCCGAGGGAAATTACTGTGCAACAGTTACAGTACAGCATGAAAAACAAGACCCAGAAATCAGAAATCAGAAATCACCCAACTAGTGCAATAATGAAAAGTGCAAGAATGCAAGTACAAACAATAAGGGGGTACAAAGTACATACAATGGGGGGAACAGTACATGACAGCACAAGTACATAAGGAAGTGCAATGTGCATCTGACTGAGGTATGAGTAATGACAATCTATACAACTACAGCATACACGTGTGTATATATGACATACAGCAACGTTTAGTGCAATATACTATAAGGTGACACTGAAGCAGGTTGGGGGGCCCAGATCCCTATGTCCCCACCATCCCACCTCGACCCGAGGTAGCTTTATTAAAGAGACTGGCAACCACAGACTGGTAGAACATGCTCAGCAGACATTGAAGGATCGAAGCCTCCTCAGGAAGTAGAGTCGACTCTGTCCCGACTCAGCCTCAGCGTTCTTAGACCAGTCCAGTTTGGACTCCCGGGTATTTGTATACCTGCACAGAGTCCACAGTCACCCCATTGATGGTCACAGGTGTGGGGGGTGACTTCTTCTTGCGGAGGTCCACCACCAGCTCCTTGGTTTTGTCAGTGTTGATCTGCAGGTGATTCAGCTCACACCACTCGACGAAGGAGTCCACGACACCCCTGTACTCCTCATCCTTTCCCTCGATGATGCAGCCTACTATTGCAGAGTCATCTGAGAACATCTGCAGGTGGCAGGGCTCCAACAGAATTGGCAGTCGGATGTGTACAGGGTGAACAGGAATGGTGATAGGACCGTACCCTGAGGGGCCCCAGTGTTGCACACCACAGTGTCAGACACACATCCCTGCAGTCTGACAAACTGCTGCCGACCAGTTAGATAGTCCACTATCCAGGAAACCAGGGGAGAGTCTACCTGCATTGCCGACAGCTTACTCCCGGGCTGGGCAGGCCGAACGGTGTTGAATGCACTGGAAAAGTCAAAGAACATGACTCTCACAGTGCTGCCGTGTCTGTCCAGATGGGCGTAGGCACGGTGAAGCAGGAAGATGACGGCGTCCTCTACTCCCAGTTTCGGCTGAGAGGCAAACTGGAGAGGGTCCAGTGATGGTTTGACCAGGGGCCGAAGAAATGACAGTACCAGTCTCTACGGTGACTTCATCAGGTGGGACGTCAGCGCCACCGGTCGGTGGTCGTTGAGGGTGCTGGGACGTGACTTCTTCGGGACTGGAACCAGGCAGGATGTCTTCCACAGCACCGGGACCTTTTCCAAGCTGAGGCTCAGGTCACAAGATGCTTTGAAGACTTTGTACTAAGTCATTGCCCGTGTTGATCCTGATGATAATTCTCCTGTCACACCTGGAGCAGGAAGCACTCTACGCTCTGCTTCTGATGCTTCATTTATACCAAAGCTTTAGTTTTTCAGTCTTTCTGTAACATAAAAGTTGTTTGAGAAATTCTGTGTCCCATCTGAGACATCTCCCCTTTGTCCTGTCTCCTCCCTTTGCATTTGCCTACAAAATCATTCCTCTGTTCCTCTTCTTCCTCGCCCCTCCTTCCTTCCTTTCACCTTGGCTGACTTCATCTTGCTTTCTGTTTCACTTTGTATTCTCCTCCTTCTCTCTCTCTCTCTCTCTCTCTCTCTCTCTCTCTCTCTCTCTCTCTCTCTCCTGTCTGACCGGCAGGCTTAACTCCAGATGCCTTGTATTGGTTCTAAAAACTTACCTTCTGCATGACGGATGCCTGGTCTCACCTCGCCTCAACCCCTTCAGCTTTGCGGTTTTCTTCAGTTCCGACTCTCCCTTCTATCTCTGTCCTCCGCCACCCCTGGGTGCTGGGGGGTGGGGGTCTCCACTATGCGTCACACTTGAGATATGTCATTTGTATAACACAATCCTATCAGCAGTGCTTTGGTAGGAACATCTTATTTGTCGGGGACAGCCTGTGTATTTAAATTCAAACTTCTGCTTCCCACCTTTCTCCTCTGGTGTCTCTAAGCACTGTACTCACTCTTACTGACTGTATGTATCTTCTGTGGGGAGGGGGGATGGGGGGGTGGATGTGAGGCGATTGGGGTGGTATTTATATATATCAACATTCAAGGTGTGCTTCTTTCTGCTGCTGGTTTCTGCCTCTCTTCTTTCTTCCTCTGTCTCTCTTCTGCTGTACTTGTATTGAGAGTTAATAATGTACATGAGAGGCAATGGAGTAACGTTGTGGGGATATGATTTGTTTCAGTGACAAAGTCTCAGCTTTGTAACAGATTCCTTCTTTTACAGCATTTTCAACCTAAACTCTATTTCCCAAGTTTTGTTCCATCTTATCAAGTGATTCTGACCAATGTATTGTCGGACATTTTCCAGCTTTTATCTCGCTTTTTTAACCCTAAAAGGCATACGGACAAACCCAAACATTTAGCCCCAAAAGCATTTCTTATTATGCATATGGACTAATTTAACTGAGGCAAACATGTCAGAACAGCAATGCAAGTGCTTATTTTGCATACAGTATCTAATCTTCCTGTACTATGAGTTTTAAGTCCCAGTGTAAAATCACGGATAAAGGTTGTATTAAAGAGTGAGAAATGAGTATGTTAGAGTACCTTTTTTTTTTTTTCCATGCCTCTGTTCTTGGTTGTTATTGGTCAAAAGATGTATTCCTAATCAATTTAGACCGGACAATCAGAGCCTGATCTTGAGTTAAAACAGCCAATCAAGTCCATCATAGCGTTCTGACCCTGTTACACAAAAACAAACATCCGATGACATCAAGGCAAAAGGCCCGAACAAAGACAAACGAAGGGAAAAGAGTTTAAGTTGAATAGAAATGATTTTTCACTCCTCGCCTCTCTTTCTCTATTTTCTCTCCACATTCCATACTGTGGAGTTCAGTTCATCTTTATCTTATATAAGGAGTAATGTTGACTCACAATAGGCCACATTGGGCTCATAGTGACTTCACATTCTATAAAAATATGGACTGAACTGAGCATGATTGTAACTCTCACGCCATGGATTGTGGCTCTTTAGGTCGCTTCTCATAATGGAAGTTAGTCAGTAGTATCAGTCTTTGTCACCTGTTTGCAATGATATCACAGTAAGATGATGTGACCTGATGAAGAGGGCATGTTAAAGGCAACAAGCTCCATGCACGATGGTGCTATTCTGCCCCAACTTTGTAACAGCATATAGGGGGAAGAAAACTCCATCACATCTGTACATTTTATTATTATCATGACTTAAAGTGAAAGAGTATTTCCGAATATTCCTGAATTAGTATTCACTGTGCTTCATTATTCTGCTGTGTCATGCTTCAAGACCCTAATGCTCACCTGTCTAAATTCTTGTTTTGGAAACAGGTTGGAATATGACAATGGCAGATTCTTTTTCAGTTGTTTGAAGAAAATAAAACCTTCAATTATCAATAAAATGACTAGAGAGGGAGACTTTTTGAAGCTTTATCTGACAAGACTGTATAGGTGAAGACAAATGTATCAGCCAGTGAGCGACTCCCAGCATCGTGCATGCAGCCTGACTGCCTTCTGTAAATCTGTACATAGATATTTAGGGAGGGAGGAGGGGGGGGGGCACTCTAGCTGCATTTG